>NC_134867.1:22224747-22527777 GCF_049852395.1 Peromyscus maniculatus bairdii
GAGGAATAGCGAGATGTTACGTGCCTTGACTGTCATACCATGTGCTTGAAGCTTGCTTTGTGTCCTGGCTTTCAGTATGTGGGATAATTAATATCTCTTTAAAGCTAATTTGAGCTGAGACATACAATGTTATTTCTCTATTTATTTAAAGATTTCTTTATGTAGTCTAGACTGGCCTCAACCTAGCAATCCTCCTGCCTCCTGAGTGCTGGAATCACAGGTACCAAGACCATTTGGGTTAGGATCTATTTAGCTTTCGGCTGTAAGCATCGCTAACTGTTGTACCTCTTTCATTGTCCTTGAATCTGAAGACCTCCTTTGGATACCATTCAGACCTTTCCTTTTCCTTCAGTCTGGATGCCTCAGCCAAAAGAGAACAGGAGCAGAATGATGATGTGGATGGTCTGGTTTAGTCTGTTCTGTAGACGGGTGGTTTGCCCAAGATGTTCCACTGTGGGTAGATTCTTGTGACCAGGAGATGCCATAGAAATGCATTCTAGTCTGCAGCATCTGAGAAAATCTATAGCTAGTCTGAATTTAGAAAGTTATATGGAGGCTATTAGAATACTATCTCATCCATTTATTCATTTGATAAGCATTTATTCTGAGCTTTCTTTATGTGAGGCTGGTACAAGCCATGGGTATATGAAAGGATTCAGACAATACAAAGGAAACCCAAGAAAACATCAAATAAAAAAGGCTGGGGAAAGCATCTGGTAGCTTAAAAATTAGAGACAGAAGAAGGCATGAGCAGAATAAATGGAGAGTATGTTTTTGTGAGTGGGCGGGTGGTGCTGAAGGTTACATGAAGAAGTGTTTTATGTAGAAGCAACATGTCAGAGTCCTGAGTAGTTGAAGTCTTGTTCTACTCAGGAAAATAAAAATAGGTTTAGTAGGCTACATCCGTGTATGAGAGGGAGTGGCCAGAGGCTGGAGGCACAGGTTGGGACCAGGTCATGCAGGGCTTTAAAATTGTTGTATGTTCTTTGCTCTGAGTGCTGACCAGTGCTGGAGACTCTAAACAGAAAGGTAATATGTCAATAAGATCTAGGTGTCTGCAGTCTAAACGACGAATTTTAGTAGAGCAAGGCTGATTGCAAGCGTTGTAGGTAGGCAACAGTTTTGGAAGAGAAATGCAGAGCTCTGAGGGCCTTTTAATTCCCTTTCTTTGGAAGCATGGTCTTTGTTTGTAATTACCACATAAGACGAAGTCCTTTGAGCCAGGTCTGATGGTGGTCAACATTTGATTTTGCTTACTGTAGCAACCTTATGACTCTCAGCAAATTATCTTAAATCTTCTAACGCTTTTGTTTCATCATCTGTGAAATTAGAATAAGGACACCTACCTCATAAGGAGATTGAAAGGGATTAAATAAGATAGTTTTAATTCTTGGCACCAGGCCCGAAATACATTAGCCGTTATAATTATTAATGTTCTTGAGAGTAACATACAGCTTTGGAAGAGGCCCAAGAATAATGACAGAAGAGCTTCCCTGTTCTTTCATAGTCTCGGAGTTGAGATTCACTTGGAAGTGTCAAGACAAGTGTTAAGTGTGGTGCCATCAAGTTTTGTATGGAAGGAGGACTTGGAATTATTGTGTTGGCAACACATTTCTAACCTTCGCTCCCAAAAGAAGAAGTATAAATCAGAGGAAAACATGGTAAATAGAAGATGTGCCAATTTGGGGGTGACAAGAAGGGCTGTTGACTTCACAGGACAGGCTGAAAAGCTGTATATCTAGGAGATAGATGTTGGGGGCAGGGCTACCAAGAATGCTAAGATTTCACCGTAGTGTGAACATTCAGCAGAGATGCACCTGGAAATCCTAGATGAATGCAGATGCATTCTTTTAAGGTAAGGATCTCTCTCTCTCTCTCTCTCTCTCTCTCTCTCTCTCTCTCTCTCTCTCTCTCTCTCTCTCTCTCTCTCACACACACACACACACACACACACCACCTGCAGTAGTGCCTGCCAGATGGTAGATACTGCAGTCAACAATACCGCCCAAATAAATGGTTGGATATACATGTGATGGGGAGATGGGTCAGGATTTCTACCTGGGGCATAGACATTTGTTGGGTAGGGTCCCCTCCATTTACTGCCTACAAAGCAGCCCTTGTATTTTCCATTGCAGCCATTAGACAAACTAATGAGAGAAGCTAATCGATAGCTGGTGAACTGATTCATGGAAATAGATTTCTTAGGCCACAGTTTGAAAGAAAAGCACGGATTCTTTCCTTGGGCTGCCTGAGCTATTTTTAGTGAGCAGATGTTGCAGCTTTCACAAAACCTTTGGCAGGGTTTCCTTCTACGCTCATTTCACCCTAAATATGTAGCGTTCATCACTTCCATTCCCAAAACATGCTACTTTGTGAATGTTTTCTGAGTAGATCAGGGCATTGTGGGAAAGAGTAGTTAAGAAAAAAATGAATTGCTTAGCATGTTCATATTCAACCTGACCTCATAGTACATGTGTGATAAACAAGATTGAACAGAGAAGTAATGTGGAGAGTGTGAGTGGAGGGAGAAGATGGCTGGGAACACCACTCCTGGCTGAACCTAGAAGAAATCTCTCTGCATTCTCAGCAATAATGTGCAGGTTTTGGATTCTTCAGTGTGAATCAATTTCTATTCCCAGAGCCTGGGAGTATAATTTTAGCTGCCAATACCTATTAGTTACGGAAGGGCCAATCAGTTTTCTTTGTGCGTTGCTTATAAACAAATAAATCTCTAGATCAATTGATGGAAACGCAGCAACTTAGTGTTTTGAAAAAAAAAAAACAAAGAAAAGAAAAGAAATGGTCCTTAGACAATATCATCATTTATACAGTTCTGAGATGAGTACTATACCATCAGAATGGTTATTTCCAATGAAAACAAACCATGTATTAGGTCTATGTTAGAAGTTGGCAACACGTTAGGTGAGTTAACTTTTTCACTGTTCCTATGGTCCAGTGTGAAATGTTGGTCTTGGGATTTGGGTAAAGAAAGCTTGGAGGTTTCTAGATTCTTGAAGAACGGTTCTAGATATCAACCAGACATACTGTGGCTTACTTCAGTTGTGTTTTACATGGTCTGCAGTTATGGATCATGTTCTGACCTGTCCTGCAAAGGGGTTGGGGTAAAGGTACATAGTTAGGATGTTCTTATTAGTCAGGGTTCTCCAGAAAAACAGAATCAACAGGATCCATTTATACAAAAATAATACACAAATTTATGAATGTAACATATATGGACATAGATACATATTCAAACATACACATGTAAACACGCATACACAAAGATCTAATTTTAGAAGCTGGGTTGTATTATGGATTGGAGCTAGCAAGTCTGCAATTTGTAGTTGAGGTTAAATCTGCATGCTGGAACTCAAGCACAGTTTCTAAGTTATAATTTAGACTTTTAAAGTCTTCAATGATTAGATGAGACTCAACCACTTTATTAAGGTAATCTGTTCAAGTCAATTAATTTTAAATGTTAATCACATCTATGCCATACCTACATAGCAAAATTTACTCTAAGGCTTGCTTGACCAAACAATGAGGTGCCAAGGCCTAGAGCTACATTGATACATAAAATTAAGCTACACAGTGACGATAACAATAATAATGATGTCAACTCTCAGACTCTATTGGAATTACCATGCATATATCAGTAACTGCCAAAGCCTTTGCATGTACTATCTTCTTTGATCTTTGCAAGCCTTTGTTTTCATTTTCAAGATGAAGACACTGAGTCAGAAAGGTCTGCTCAATAGGCCAAACTTGCATAGGTCTTGAGTGGCATGTCCAGAACTTGAACCTATTTGATTCTAAGCCAGTGTTTTTGTATAGGATTGTATAGAGTAGATGTTAATCATTACCACTTTATTTTCCCCATATGATAGAAGCCTCTCTCAAGCTTGAGAGAAAAAGCCATGCCATTCATTGACTGACTTTTGTTTTCCAGACATCCAAGGTCAGGGGATTCAAGGGTTAAAAGGACATAGTTGTTGTACACCTTGCCTCTACTTCTTTCCTTTAGGTGTGATTCTGCAGGCAGAGGAGCACTCTCTGTGAAGAAGGCAGCATTCAACAAGTGCATGAGAAAGGTGTTTTATTCTTCTCAGCCTTAGTGCAATTCTAGCAAATGACTTTGGCCTTGTTTGAGTTATGTGCTAGCCCTAGGTCTAAGACCTGTAGTCCTATGTTTGGTACTACATGGGCTTAGGTCTAAGTTTAGTTTGGAAGCCAGGATATCACAATGGAAGGCATGCTAAAACAGATGGAGTGGGGGGTGATGTAACGCTATCACTCCCCTTACTATTTTTGCCATTCTGTGCAGACACACCGCTGGGAGGGAATGAATACACCTATGACTGAACTTGGCTGTGACAGTTTCACATTTCTCAAATGGTTAGAAGTAGCCTGAAACCATTTTGTAAGAATATTGCTTTTGGTAGTGTAGGATGGTTGAAAGGATAGCCTTAAATTATTTAGAATTTAAATACACATTTAAAAGATTTTTCCTCTGACTCAAAGCACAGGACCTTAGAGGACTTCTTCCATAAACCTTAACATTACATTAGCTTCCCAGTAGGTGCTTAAAGAGCAAAAGCTGTCTTAAGGCAGGTAATGGTTCTAAATAATGTTCCTATCACATTGTCCTTTCTAACTTTTGATCAAAATGATCTCAAAATACAATTGCTTATGGCAACTTACGTTCCTACTGGAGTGTGAACTACGAGAGTGGGGAGGGCAGAGGCCGGCCTGCTCTTCCTGGCTCGCTACAGTTCCTAGCATAGCTTTCTATCATCATGAGTGAGGGGAAAGTGTTTTTGAGGAAGCGAATGAGTCTGAGTCATAGAGTGAAACAATCCATTGTATGTAGTAGCACTTGAAGTCTTCCAGGGTAATTCTCTGCAGGACTGTGCATAGGGCAAGGCCAAGGGTCAGACACTGCGGCGAGCTCCTCCGCCAGCGAGGAAGAACGACCACCACTCGAAGATTCTTCTCAGATCACACTTTATTGGAGCGCCTCTTGATTAAGGGAGAGCGGGAGGTGAGGGGCCCTAGGACTAAAATGCCGCTGCTTATATAAGGAATCAGGCAAACGTGCCGTACTGTGATTGGGTCCCGCCAGAATGCAAGCATGGGGAACCACGGGATAGGCTGAGGACATAAGGTCGATTACCATACCCGTGCATGTGCAGGTCACAGGACACGCAGTCCCGAGAGCATAGCCAAATATGGAGTTGTTTACAGCTAGGCTACCAGGAAGCCAGCACCATCTTTGAATGGCGGCTCCCTACAAGACACTCCTTTTACATTTTGACCTTTTAGGTCTATACCCTCAAATATGAAATGGGGATTGAATTAGTATCTACCCCACAGAGATGCTATGAGAGCATATTTTTAATCCCTAGCCCATTGTTTAGGGTTTAAAACATTACCTATTATGCTTATTGCTATTTGGTTGATCTTGACACTGAGATTTCACCAGGACTTATTTAAACTAAGCAAGGACTTGCCTTAGTTTTGTTTAGAATTGTGCTCCTATTATATACCAGAACTTAGATTTATTCTTGATGGAATTGCAGAAGTGGAAACATGTCTTTTAGAAAACAGGTTGCTTCTTTTTGTTTTTGTTAAAATCACATTAATATGTATCTCCTGAAAGCTGTTACAAGAAATGAAGATAATAGTGTGTGGGTGAAAGTTGCCTAAGGATCCCCGTTTCGGGCATGACAAAGCTGCTGCTGACTCATCTTGATGATTCCCCAAAGACAGTTTTCAATTTGCTCCATCTATTTTTACCGTGAACACGGCCTGTTTCTCTCTATGCTACGCTCACGGTCGACTAACGGTACAAACTGTGTCACGTCCGTTCTCTTACATCTTTGTTACTTCGTGTGTTGTTTGATGATTTTCATATTCGAAATGCATTCAAGCACTCATAGACATTCCTCCACTCCTCACACAGATTGTAACTCATTGGATGAGGTAGAGGAAGGTAGAGTGGAATGTGTCTAGAGTTCTTCGAATTCACTCTGAACTTCTAGGAACAGTAGGACTGTAACAGCCCACAGAGACGTCTCTAGCCCTTCTCATACAATACCAAGAAGGTGCTGCAGCCAGGGATTGTTGCTACTTGTTTCTGTTGCCTGCCTGATTGATTAGAGTGCTGGGAACCAAACCCAGGGCCTTGTGCATACTAGACAAATATTCTACCATCAAGCTACAAGACAAATATTCTACCATCAAGCTACATTCCCAGTCTTTGGCATTTTGGGACAGTCTAGTTTCCCTATGTAGTGTAACACAACTTCCAAGTTACAAGTCTCCCTTTTCTGACTCCTGAATGCTAGGATTACGGGCGTGGGCCTGACATCTGGCTTCTACCGTTCGTTTGCAACTATGGATAAAGGGATATCTCCAGATGGGAAAATACTATATCATTTTTCACTGTTGTTACCTAGTACACAGCTGCAGGTTGGATGTTTCCATCCCTTTAGAATTAACGTATAACTTAAACTTCAAGGTGAATATTAGGAGGTGAGATCTTTGAAGGGTGATTAGACCATAAGGACTCCACTTTCATCAGTGGATCCATACACTTGTGCAAGAGAGCTGCTGGGTCTTTCCATCTCTTCTGTTCTGTGTGAACTTAACATTTGTCCCCTTTGCTTTCTCTTTATGTGAAGAGAGGCATGAAGGTGACATTCTGGAAACAAAGCACAACGCTCACATTCTCCCAGCAAGGCATCTGATGAAGCCTTGATCTTGGGCTCCTTACCCCAGAATTGTGTTTTTCGTTGATTGTAGTATCAGGAACAAACAAACATTTCATTTTTTAAACTCTTATTATCTCTAGTTACCAAAGGGAAAAGCCAAGGCACACAAAGATTAAGATAATTAAGTAATAGAGATTTGAACTCATACAGTTTTGTTATGGAAGTCTTTATTCTGAACGATCACACCATTCCTGGGAAGATGGCAAGAAAGAGAGGACCTTTTTCAGACTCTGTGATCACTACTGTATTGTGTGTGTGTGTGTGTGTGTGTGTGTGTGTGTGTGTGTGTGTGTGTGTGTGTGTAGACTTTCTTGTAAAATCCAAGATGAAAATACTGGATGAACCAAATTTCAGACATTGACACTTCCTTTGGGGAATACCATGACATCCAAGTCATTTATCTCTAACCACTAAATTTCTGGTATAATTTCATGCAGGCTGATTCGTGTCAGCTTTCAGGAAATGACAAGACCATGTTGGAGCTCCAGAACCAGGATTAGCTGCAAGCCAACCCACATTTTTCTTTGGAGGCTTCTGGCAAGTGTAATTTTGTCTTAGTAGAGGGCCTAGGGAGAGGCAGAGACAAGACCTTCCTTGCTTTGCAGTCATGGTTGCCCTGTACTCACTATGTAGCCCAGGCTGGCTTCCTATTCATGGTAATTCTCCTGCCTCAACTCCCATCCAATTCTGGGATTTCAGGCGATCAACACCAGGCCTGGCTTTTAAAGACTGTCTTCTATGGCTAGAGAAATGGTTAAGAAATTGTTTGCTACCCTTGCTGAGGATCTGAATTTGCTTCCCACACTCAGATCAGGTGGCTCACAAATTCCTGGAACTCCAGGGATCCAACCCTATCTTCTGGCTTCTGAGAACTTGTGGTATACACACACATACATACAAGTAAAAATAAGATAAATCTTTAAAAAAAAGTATAAGAAAAAGAAACCTCAAAGTCTACTTAAGAAAAAAAAAAAAAAGAATCTCTTTTGATCCGAGAGACACCTACACTGATGTGTTGAGAATTTCAGGGCTTCGAAAGCCAGCAGTTTGCCTGTGGCCAAGCCTTGTTCTTTGATTCTGTTGGTGTCTTTGTTGAGCGTTTGAAGGTACTGCTTAGGAAATTGAAAATAACAATTGTTTTGTGTTGATATACATATATAAGCCTGAATGTACGGAGTGTATGTATGTACACTGTATGCATGCCTCATCTCCTCTGAGGCCTGAGGAGGACGTTGGATCTTCTAGAACTAGAATTACAAATGGTTGTGAGCCACCATGTGGGTACTAGGAATCAGACTGATATCTTCTGCAAGGGCAACAAGTGCTCTGCACCTCTGCTCGATGACTCCACCCCACATTGATACCATTAAATTATCAAAGCTCTATTTAAGGCAGAGATTCTCAACCTTCCTGTGGTGCAACCCTTTAATACAGTTCCTCATGTTGCTGTGATCTCTGACCCTAAAATCATTTTCATTGCTACTTCATAACTATAATCTTGCTACTGTTATGTGTTATAATGTGAATTACCTGATATGCCAGATATAAGAGATATGGCCCATAGAAGGGTCGTGACCCACAGGTTGAGAACCCCTGTTCTAAGGATTAGCTTGGTACTTTTTGGTCTTCTGTTTTTTTTAATGCTTTAAGCTATGAAGTGCACAAAGACTTATACTGATGCTGGTAAAATGAACATGATGCCCAACTGAGATAAGATGCCAATGGCATATGAGCTCTTACTAATGATAATTAATATTCATCTCTTTCAGTTTTCACTTATGCTATCTCTTGGACATGTACATGTTGTTAGGAGTTATTGTGTCCTTACACATGAAATCATTTCTTCATGAGAAGACATATTCACTATTCAGATTTTACTTCTTCCTGCCTTTTCCCAACAAAAGTAATCCCTATGAAGCACTCCAAATTGGAAGGGCAAATCATCTTTAAAGCACTACCATATATAAAATAAAGGGACTCCCATTATTTTTAAGCATTTTGAAAAAGAGATTATATACTATTCTCACATTATTCCTGAGTAAGCATAGATGTCCTATGATGTAATGGTTGCCATAGCAATTATCATCTTCCAAAGAGAATAGTGGAGAATATAAATCCACATAAATTGCCCACAACACTAGTCAGAACTGCCCTCTGGGAACCGTGGTTTATGAAGACTTTCAGCAAAAGGGTGCTTTCCTCCTGTTTCTTTTTCATGGGAAGAATAGAGAAAAGTGCTATTGTGCTCTGACTTCCCGGCCTTCTCTTCTTGCCTCTGGAGAGTTCCAGAAGGTGAGCAGGAGTCTGGCGGTGGCCGCAGTGGACAGGAGGCTCTCATGGTAACAAATGGCAGCAAACACTTGGCCGTGGTGGGGTTTGTTGCTTTATGAATATTCTGCATCCTGACTGTCATTTGCCAATGCCCTTGCTGTGAGAGCTTGGTGCTTGTAGCTTTTTGCTGGTGGCTCTTCTGCTTGTCCTAACCTCTGCCTCCTTTCAAAGCGAAGTGGAATTGACCACTGATTGGAGCTCAATTGTAGTAACAAAAGTGAGAATTGTTTCTGAAGGTCATCTATTGAATAGGGGTCTGCTGGCACACAAAGCAAGCTACCATGGGAAGAAATTCACAAACCACAGGAAAAGCATTGCAAAAGGGAGGAACAGCTGAAAATTTTTTTCATTTTTCTTTATTAAGAAATTTTCTACTCACTCTACATACCACCCACAGATCTCCCCTCCTCCCTCCTCCCACCTTCTAGCCCTCCCTCTCAAGCCACCCCACATCCCACATCCCCCGAATCAAGGTCTCCCATGGGGAGTCAGCAGAGCCTGGCATACTGAGCCTAGGCAGGTCCAAGCTCCTCCCTACTGCACAAGGTGTCACACCACAGGCACTGGGCTCCCAAAAGCCTGCCCATGCACCAGGGATGGATCCCAATCCCCCTGCCTGTGTGCCCCCCAAACAGTTTGAGCCAAACAACCATCTTTCATATCCAGAGGGCCCAGTCCAGTCCCATGGGGGCTCCACAGCCACTAGTCTACAGTTCATGGGCTTTCACTAGTGTGGCCGATCATCTCTGCACGTCCTCGCATCATGATCTCGACGTCCCTCGCCTGCAGAATCCCTCCTCTCCCTCATCAATTGGATTCCCAGAGCTCAGCCTGGCGCCTGGCCGTCACTGCATCTGCCTCCATCAGTCACTGGATAAAAGCTCTATGATGATAGTTAGAGTATTCACTAGACTGGTCACCAGAGTAGACCAGACCAGGCAACCTCCAGACCACTGCCACCACTCCAAGGTGGGGTCATCCTTGTGGATTCCTGAGAGCCTCCCAGGCACCCTGCCTCTTCCTACTCCCATGATGTCCTCATCTATCATGGTATCTCCCTCTCTGCCCTCCCACTCTGTCCTTGTTCCAGCTTGACCCTCCCATTCCCCTATGTTCTCATTCCCCACTCCTTGCCCTCTGCCACCCCCGCAACCCAGTCTGCTCATATAGATCTCATCCACTTCTCCTTCACTGGGCCATCCATGTGTCCCTCCTAGGGTCTTTCCCTGTTAGCTAGCCTTTCTGGAGCTGTGGGTTGCAGTCTGGCCATCCCTTCCCCTCACATTTAGTATCTACTTATGAGTGAGTACATACTGTTTGTCCTTCTGAGTCTGGGTTACCTCACTCAGGATGATATTTTCTAGTTTCATCCATTTGCCTGAAAATTTCATGATGTCATTTTTTTTTTTACTGCTGAGTAGTACTCTATTGTGCATATGTGCCACATTTTCTTTATCCATTTTTCAGTTGAGGGGCATCTAGGTTGTTTCCAAGTTCTTGCTATTACGAATAATGCTCATATGAACATAGTCGTGTATGTGTCCTTGTGGTATGATTGAGCATTCCTTGGGTATATGCCCAAGAGTGGTATAGCTGGGTCTTGAGGAAGACATTCTCAATTTTCTGAGAAACTGCCATACTGATTTCCAGAGTGGCTGTACAAGTTTGTATTCCCACCAACAGTGGAGGAGTGTTCCCCTTGCTCCACATCCTCTCCAACATAAGCTGTCTTCAGTGTTTTTGATCTTAGCCATTCTGATAGGTGTAAGATGGTATCTCAGAGTTGTTTTGATTTGCATTTCCTTGATGACTAAGGATGTTGAGCAATTCCTTAAATGTCTTTCAGCCATTTGAGATTCTTCCATTGAGAATTCTCTGTTAAGCTCTGTAGCCCATTTTTTAATTGCATTGTTCAATATTTTGAAGTCTAGCTTTTTGAGTTTTTTATATATTTTGGAGATCAGCCCTCTTTCGGATGTGGAGTTGGTGAAGATCTTTTCCCATTCTGTAGGCTGTCGTTTTGTCTTATTGACCATGTCCTTTGCTCTACAAAAGCTTCTCAGTTTCAGGAGGTCCCATTTATTAGTTGTTGCTCTCAGTGTCTGTGCTACTGGTGTTATATTTAGGAAGTGCTCTCCTGTGCCCATGTGTTCAAGACTACTTCCTACTTTCTCTCTTATCAACTTCAGTGTAACTGGACTTATGTTGAGGTCTTTGATCCATTTGGACTTGAGTTTTGTGCATGGCAACAGATATGGATCTATTTGCAATCTTCTGCATGTTCACATCCAGTTATGCCAGCACCATTTGTTGAAGATGCTTTCTTTTTTCCATGGTACTGTTTTGGCTTCTTTGTCGAAAATCGTATATTCATAGTTATGTGGATTAATGTAAGGGTCTTCAATTCGATTCCGTTGGTCCACGTGTCAGTTTTTATGCCAGTACTGAGCTGGAACAGCTGAAATTTAAATTATATTTACTAATTTAAACTATAATGAACAGTTGCTGTTTGGTGCCTAGCCTGGGATTCACCTTTTTAACTTTTAATCCTTGACTTCCAATATTTGTGCCCACTGGAAATATGGCACAGGTCAGTGTGGCTGGGATACAGAGCCATTCTTGATTGAAAACATTTCTTACAGAAAGGCTAATAAAAGCAGGTTAATAGGATAAAGGTGTTGTTAGCTAGGGTAAACTCAGAGACTCATATTCAGAAGATAGTCTGAGATTGTATTGGGGAGGAAAATTTTGATAAAAGAATGTATGATAACTATTAAGCATGTATTTTTAGATGGAATTAATTGTTCCACAATAAAACCCCCATAGTTCGTGTTCTGGTTTACCTCACTGTTTGGAAGATAATTTTTACAAATCACTTGTAAAATGAGTTCTGGTATCAATAGATACAAAGTTGCTTTGGGTACCTTCTATATCATCAGTTACTTCTCTATTGCTGTGATAAAACACCACGACCAAGGCAGCCTATGGAAGAAAGAGTCTGGCTTTTGATTGCAGAGGGATGAGAGTCCATCATGGCAGGGAGACACAGCGGCAAGTGGCAGGCATGCAGCAGGAGCAGGAAGCTAAGCGCTAACATCAGCAAACCGAAACATAAAGCAGAGAGAACACCCCCAGTGACAGACTTCATTCCGTAGGCTGCACAACCTCATCCATTGCCACCAGCTGGGGACCAAGTATCCCAATGGCAGAGCCTATGGGGAATATTCTCGTTCAAATTACCCTGCATGATTCACTTCTCAGTTATCAGATCTGTAATTTATTATTTGTTTAAGATATGACTCTAAACATTAGGAGGGCTGGGGAGATGGTTCAGTGGGTGAGGTACTTGCAGCCAAAGGCAATTAATTGATGGTCCAAGTTCAGTGCCTGGAACCCACATAATAGAAGGAAAAAAACCAACTCCCACAAGTTGTTCTCAGACTTCCACATATATGTTGTGGTTCTCTCTCTCTCTCTCTCTCTCTCTCTCTCTCTCTCTCTCTCATACAATAAATAGATAATAGAAAAGCATAAAATATCATGACAATTAATGGTTTAATTTCAATGGCTTCTGATACCGTATAACAAAACAAATGTCAAAACAGGAAATGTTCACACTCGATTTGATAAAATGCAGAGTTTAGCATCATGCTTGAACACAACGAATCTTCCCAACATAAAAACCATTCACTTTAACACTCCCAAGAAACCGATACACACCAAGAAAGCCTACAATTTATTGCTCTGTAATGACTTTACTCTTTGGCGGATCAAATGCCATACTTCTTGCTCCCCGTATTTGTTTGTGTTAGAAAATCTGCATGTAGGAAAGAAAGTTTATTTTTTCGGTATTTTAGTTACTGCCCAGAACGTCTAACCATGAGTAGCACAATTGGAACTATAGAGTAGGGACATTTGAGACCAATTACAGTAGCTCTAATGCCCTAGACAGATTTAGATTCTGTCTAGTCTCCATGAACACTGGACTCCTGCCGTCCAGCTTCACGTCTAAATGTACTGTTTTAAATATCCATCACTGTGGATTCAGTCTGTCACTAAGACTTCTGCCTCATAGTTCTCAGCTTCTACCAACCATGCTTCCAGTGGATAGACTGGGATTGAATTCTTGTAGCTATCAGTGTTTGGCACTATACACTACATCATATTTAATCTGCAAAATAGCCTTCTACAGATAATTACTTACTAAATATGTATACCTTACCAACTCTATTTAAAGAGATGAGAAAACTGGGTTCTTAGTAGTTATTTAAGTTAAAACTGCGATTCAAGCTGAATCTGTTTTATTCTGAACTCACACTCCTCTTACATCTACTAACTGTCAAGTATTTAGACAGTATAGTGTCTTTGTCCTATATGAAATCCTCATGGAAGTAACATTTTATCCAACTTAGAAGCAACAACCAAGCCCTTGAGTACATTGTCCTCATTGTCTGGTGCAAACCC
The DNA here is from genome assembly GCF_049852395.1 of Peromyscus maniculatus bairdii. Lineage (NCBI taxonomy): Eukaryota > Metazoa > Chordata > Mammalia > Rodentia > Cricetidae > Peromyscus > Peromyscus maniculatus. The sequence continues at coordinate 22,238,316 of NC_134867.1, forward strand.
ATTATTGTTGGTAGGAGGCCCAAAGCACCCCAACATTTTTGGTGGATTCAGGATGAAACCAGTTTCTAGACATGCTCCCTGCACCAGTCTAGAACAGAACTGTTTCTGAGAGGGCAGGTGCTCTTGTCACTTAGAAAATTGCACAGTCCTTAAATGTATCTTAAAGTAGGTGACTATCAAGGTAGGAAAAGCTTCTTGACTGATTTCATGTGCAGATTGTAATTTCCACGGTTTAGGCTAAACATACAGAAGCATGGGGCAGCGGGGATCCTTGGGAGATGTGGACTCCATTTGTTAGCCTGTTTCCCCATCTGGCGAGTGGTTTTGCTTTCTGTGTTCCTGTTCTCAGCTTGACCCGTTTTGAGTCAGGCCTTTGGTAAGGCATACCAACTTTTCCATCGTGCCAGACAGGATCATGACTGTTTCCGTGTCGTTTCTAGTTAGTTGGAATGATAAAAGGAGTGAACAAGAATTCATGGTAATCAAGAATTGCAAGTGGCGTTCCTAACAGCTTCTCTGACATTTGAAAAGAGCCATTAAGGACTGTGATAATATCCAACCTTAGATAAAAATTTCTGTTTTAAGTCTTTAAGTTTCTCAGCTTCTCCTTCCCCTACCAGCCTTGCCTGGCCTTCTTCTTGAGCCTGTTAAATAGAGGGATTTAAAACCATCTTCGTTCTAGTAGATACTGTAAAAAACCCCACCAAAAGAATCAACAATAACTGTTGCTTTTATTTTTATTTATTTTTTCTGTTTCCTAATGTGCTCCCCCCTACTTCTCAATAGGCCTATAATACTTTTTCATTTATTTTAAAAACATCATAAATGTTGATCAAAGAAATCTGTAAAACTTAGATATATGTCTCAACAATGATTGGTATAGTATTTAATGATTGATTTTGCATTCCTTGTCATCTTTGTGAATTTATTATTTATTCCTGTTATGTTTTACTGAAGGTCTGAGTAAGTCTTCTAGAGTAGACACGTGAATCATATACTTTCAAAATCCTTTCATTAAAAACTATTGTTTATCCTTGAATGAATATATGTTTAGGCTCAAATTGTTTCTATTTAGAATTTGAAAATACTGTTTCATTCTTCTTTTATCATCCAGTGTTACATCAGGAAAGTCAGAGATTAAAATGAGTTTTGAATATTTGTAAGAAAAAGTACTTTCTCTCTGGGAGCATTGAGAATCCCACCTCAGATGTTCCCACGTATAGATTGCTTCTTTTTGTCCCTTTGCTGTGCCTTTGGGATCAGTCTGGCTTCATATAACTTGCTAATTTATTCTACCATTGATGTTGATTTTGCTATTTGATATGTCTATTGATTTTTAAACTTCTTCAAACATAGACTGTTTTCTAGTACTATTTCTCTTTCATATAGCTGGATCTTTCTTTCAGTTGTCTTTCTTATCTATATGGTGATATCCAGTTGAATTTCACTATTTACAGTAGTTTTATAGTCTTTGAGATAGCCATGGTGGGTGAATTGCAAATACCAAACCATTAATTTTAGGGAAAAGAAAGCAGTAGGCTCTTACTAGCCTCAGGTCACAAGATTTTCATCAAGAGATCAATCCAGTATCTGTAAGAATGTGTGTTTCTGTCAAAGATAGCTTATGTAGTACATATAGTTGATTCACAAATATTATTTTCACAGTCAACAATATTTCATACCACGCTTGAAGAAAGCCTGTCTAACACATTATTTCCACAACTCATATCATAGCTTCTTGGCATTTAGGAAGCTAGACATATTTTCAGCGCTGTGCTAGGGATCATTCTGAATAAAGTGCAGAAATGAGAGAAAGACCACAGAAGGGGCACTGCTCTATGGTAAGCATTGGACACAGGAAGCAGAGTGTTGCTATGATTGACCTCAGCTGGGCATGTGCATACCAACCGACTCAGTCTTCACCACTGTTGTATGATACATCAATGGTCGCAAAAGTGCTAGGAATATTGATTTGGAGATTAGAAATAAAGTTTAGCCAGTAGACAGATTCTCAAAGATGGACCCTACAAGTAACGCGAAGATCAAGAATCCATTTGTCAAAGGTCATTGTTCTACTGTCTGTTTCTTTGGGTGTTTGTAGTTGAGGATTACAGAACCAAAAAAGCCCAGAAAAACCATGTGGAGAAGGAAACCATAACCTATGTTCTTGTCATTGACTTCAGTGGCTTTGTTCATGGGTTGGTTTTCTTGAAATCATTAATGAATTTCATGTGTGTATGTTTTCGCACTTGAGATTTCTGTTTCGGGCTATCATGCTCTTGCTAGGGAAGACCAAGCAGATGCTCTTTGAGGAGTAATATTCAAACATTTTCTTTGTTAACGTGGGAGGCTTCTGTTCCTCTGGCAATCCAAGTGCGTCTCCAGTCTCTGTCCTTGTAGACCCCCAAAGTCCACACCGCTGCTACTGCTGAAGGTGGAAGGATTGTGGAAAGTGAAGCATGGGAATGCTGAGACATTTGCCTGGGGACTTCCTCCTGCTATGTTTTCACCTCTGAGTCTTGATGTGACCTTGGTTGTGCTTTTTCCTATCAAAGTAGTCCTGCCAGTCTTTTTTTTTTTTTTTGTTTCTGGGAATCCAAAGTTTTGCCCATCAATTCTACAGTTCAATTTGTTTTTACCACTGTTGTACTGTTTTATTTCTTTTGATCTGCTGAAAAACATTTTTTGTCTTTTTTTTTTTAATTGAAGTGGGAGTCGATAGGAGTAAAGGCTTAGTGTGTGTCATTTTGATCTTATTTTTTATTATTGTAATTAGGGAAAAATGTTCTCAAGAAGTTTTTGTGTTTCCAAATTCTTCAAGACAAAATAGTGCAGATGCGGAATTCATGACAGAATTTATACAGGATCCTTTATTAATTGCTAATGAGGCCATCTATAAAAATAAATTCATAGGGCTGAAGAGAAGGCTCAGCTGTTAAAGAGCACCTGCTGCTGTTCCAGAGGAACAGAGTTTGTTCCTAGTATTCAGGCATCTTAGAAGAGGTCTGCACGTCTGGTTCCAGGGGATCGTAAGGCTCTGGCCTCCAAGGACACCTGCACTCACATGCACATGCCCACATGCAGTCACAATACCCACACATAATTAAAAATAATAAAGGTAAATCAATAAAAAGTTGGATTCTAACTACTGCATAAAATGCTTTATTAATTACATGTTTATGAGTGTGCTTTACTTGCTAGCATGTGTCTTTTAAAACCATGGATTCCAAATTGTTTCTGGTTCAGTATAGCATTTAGTATTCGTAAAGGTTCTATAAGGTAGTGATTGTTGTATTCATGTTGAACACAAGGAAGCAGATTCACTGCCTGTGGGTCTCAAATAAGCTGGTATCTGACCTAATAGCTGTCTTTCCCCAAATTAATCATTCTACCACACTCTCACAGAGGATTAGTGCTTATTTCAAAAATGCTAATTATTATTTCTGTGCATATGCTCATTCTCATAAAAATAAGGAGGATATGATGCATAACAAAATGTTTGAATCTAAAATGGAGGGGCTGTATGGCAACGTTTGTGCATATATGCCTTCTGTTTTTGGGCTTTTCTTCATGTTAGAATGCACAGCTGTTTAAAAGTTCATCTTTTCAAAGCAAATTACTGATCAATTTAGCATCATTATCAACCATTAAAGAATTCGTGTCCAATCTAAGGCATAGCAATCAAATATTTATTTAAGGGGAGTAATTTTGCTCTCCCTGTTTTTTTCCATTTGAATAAACAGATAATAAATCAAGAAATATTGTAAACAGCAGGCATCTAGCTCAGAACTGCCAAAAAAAATTCTCTTTCCATCTATGCTGTAGAACACAAAAGAATTACTTGATAATTGGACTTAGATTGTAAAAACACCCATCCACATAGGGGATAAGTACATTGGGCCAAAGCAAGGAGATCCCAGTTTCTAATTTTGCCATCTTAAGCTGTCCAGACTTAGAACTCAAATTCCCTGCGGAAGTCAATTGGGTCTACCTTCATCACCCTCCCATTTCTGATGGATCCAATTGGAAGAGAGCTGGGAGGATGGTACACTCTCTTGTAGCGATATAATTTTTCTCCTGGGGTTGGGGTGTGTGTGTGTGACTGAGCCAGATTTTGAGATTAGTCTAATGACTTATGGCCTAGCAACAGAGAATTTAAGTTACAGCCACGGGAAACTGTCCTTGGTATAAAGAGGTGTTTGTGGAGACCCAAGTGTCCCATGACTCCCCCATCCTTTGCTTTTCTGTCTTCCTTTGGTTGAGATCATTGATGACTGTTGAAATGCAGATTTCACTTTTCCTTTGCCGAATTTATCTGCAGAATCTTATAAACAGAAACAAATCTCACAGAAAGTAAGCTCAACAGATTTCATAGGATTAAAAAAAGAAAATTACGTCTTGTGGCTCACTCAATACTACCACCCCCCCCCCACTCTCCCCCCCCCCCCCCCCCCGTACGCGCCCCACCCCCGCCGGATAGTGTGGACCTTAGTGATTCACATTCAGTGTTCCAAATCTGAGTTCTGACAGAAGCTCCAGTCTATTCGGCCCAGCTCTCACACTTTGCCTCACACACCTGCAAGAGAGCAGGAATCCTCCTGGGCTGGCCTTGTCCATGCTGTGCAGAGCCCCATGCCTACTGTGGCATTTGCCTCACTGCTGCTTCAAATACCCACCTAGTCACCTGGAGTCCAAGCAACTCAACCATGCAAACACTTGAGAAGTGCGAAGGAGGATGTTTCCTCCTCATTGGGAACACTCAGCTAAGAAAGTTCTGAGGGTTCTTGGGTTCAAACAGTGGGGGAGCTTTAACATTACACGCTATTCTTTTCTTGTTTGCACCATATTCATAACCCAGCACAGTGGACTGTTTCTCCCTTGACCCTCAGGCCTGCTTCTTGTGTGTAATGTGCAACTTCAGCTCTCAAGTGGATTTTCTTTTGTTGACAGTCACCCATTTCTCCTACTGTCCCTGAATGTTCTTATCTTTCTGTTTTCCTTCCCAAGTTTCGTCACGTGAGCTTGTATAGGTTTGAACTCCATGGACTCATAACTCAAATATTTTCCTACCCACCAAGAAGACCTTTGGTCTCACGTAAACCAGTGAATGCAAACTGGCTCCATGAGAACAAGCATCAGTTAGATCTTTGTCTCAGGCTGTCCCCAGGCTCATTTCAGCTCCGGTATGGACTACACATACTTTCCCTATTTATTTTTTTTCTTCGGGTGCTTGCTCTTCCTCTGGCACCTTTGTGAGAGGTGTGCTAAAATTTTATGGACATTCTGGATCTTGGTATCTTTATTAGAATTATGCTAAGATTATTTGAGCATTCTGGATCTTGGTCTTCTACAAGATTCAGTTCATCTGCAATTTTTCTAGTACTCACTAATGTTTGTCAAAAATTTGTGTAAATTGGAATCCAAAATACCTTTACCTCAATAGCATCCTGAGAAAAACCAGTTAGAATGGGTCCTAGGAGTGTAAACCTGGATATATATATATATATATCACTCTCCTGTGGCCTTTGTGAAAGAAGATGGGATGGAGGAGACATTCCATTATTTGGAAGGTTGTGTCTATGTTCATGTTGTCTCCCAGGTCCAATTTATTACTACTAATATTATTATATTATTTTAATTGCTATTTTGAGACAAGGCCTCATGTATCCCATGTTGCTTCTGAACTGACAATATTCTGTGGTGGAATGGGAAGAAGGATTTTACACATTTGTCTTCAGGTCCTGCATCCTTATGGACCAGCAGAGGACATAAGAGAGAATGGACAAATGTTATTGTTCAGTAGATGCTCTTTTTTGTTTGTTTGTTTTTTGAGTCAGGGTTTCTCTGTGTAGCTTTGTGCCTTTCCTGGAACTCACTCTGTAGCCCAGGCTGGCCTCGAACTCACAGAGATCTGCCTCAGTAGATGCTCTTTTAAGTTACTCTTTTCTTTGATGATTGAAGAGCTGGCATACAGCCATCACAGTGGCAGAGAGGAAGTAGGGGAGAAGCTATTTTATGTTTCAAAATGAGACAAGGGGGCTGGAGAGATGGCTCTGTACTGCTGTGCAGAGGACTGACCCAGTTCCCAGCATCCACATTGGATGCCTCACAACCACCTACAACTTGAGCTCCAGGTAAACAGATGAACAGATGAATCTGGTCTCTGAGGGCATCCGTACGCACATACCCCCCGCACCGGCACACAATTAAAAATAAAACAAATATTTAAAATGTCTTAAAATGTGTATATGATGGAGAGGAGAAATACATGAAAACAAAGAGGTTTTCCCTGAGTTTAGTGGCTTTTGGTTCCTTGTAAGTCAGTTTCCTGACTAACCAGGGCTGACCATAGTACCACAGCTTGAGCAGCCTTCATTAAGCACCAGGGCTCTTCCTGTTGAAGTGTTGTTGGAAGATTTTCTTTTTATCCCCAAAAGTTAACTAGAACATTTCATATATACCAAGCCTGTGTGGCCATTCATTTAACCAGCTTTACCGAGTGATGAATACAAATTATATGTGTTTAAGGTATGTATCAGTTACATTTGTGTTTATTTGGCAGAATGTCTGAAAGGTTTCTTTGGCTCAGGATGCCACAAGAGTTTAGTCTGTCACATAAGGGAAGGTGTGATGCTACAGCCTCCTCCTTGGCAACAGGAGCCAGAGATGGCCGCTGTTTCCATTATGGAAGACCAGGAAACAGAGCAATTTGAGCCAGGATCGAGCCTAGAGCCTCCATAGACCCGACCCCTGTAATCCATACCTGTCTCTATGAGTGGGGAGGGGCGGGACTTTCAAAATTAAAACACATGAACCTAAGGGGACGTTGAAAATTCAGACCCTAACAAGATCTAGGAAGGCTCTATAGAAATGAAGAACCAACAATCCTACTTTGGGGTATATACTGCCATAGGAAAAATCTAGACACATTGTCTTCACTTGTATGTTGATAGTAGCATTGTCCACAATAGCCAAGATACAAACTCAACATAAACATCCTACAGTAGAGAAATGGGCAGAGATGTGTTTTAAGATCATGTCAAGGATCTGAAATGTTTTTCTTCAGTACAATAAAGACAACTTCCATTTGTAATGGTATGGAGCTCACTGACCTGAAGGCAGCATGTCAGATGTGGTTTTGACATAAGAAACACCAAACTGACTGAGCAGGTTGTACTCATATATGTAACAAAGATGAAGAAAAAGGCCACAAATTGTGAGGGTATAGGGGAGAGGGAAGAACAGGAAGAGTTGCAAGAATGAGAGGGAGAGGGAAATGATGCAATCATATTTTAATTAAAAATAAAATAAAACAAACTGATTCTGATCAAATTATCTTTCCTTTGATGTTTAGGACCAAGGGTCCACATATTGGCTATGCTGTTTACATTTGGTGTTAAGAATCTAGACATACATACCTTTCTGATTTACAAATTCCACATCGAAGTAAGTGTTCCCTAAAGCAAAAATGAAAACACTAACACCTCTTGAGAAAACTCTGTGTTTAGAATCAATTATTTTTAGTCTTTCATGCTTCAGATGAGAAAATGTGTTGGAGAAACTTTCCACTGTTTTAGAACATTGAGAAACCAATTCATCTGATCACATTGTTTGCATTCAAGGTAAAGCCTTAGTGGTTTTTATTTTTTCTTTTGTATCTATAATGAAGGCAGAAATGCTCTTGGAGTAGAAATAATATCTCTGAAGAAACCCTGAAGTCAAGGCCAATCAATTGCAATAGCAAAACCATAACAACTACCACAACAGAGGCCCTTCAAATAATTATAGGGCTGTAGGTAGTTCCTCTGCCTGGGGCACACCCACTTTCCCATAAACCAGTGCTCTTTATTTCCTTCTTCATACAACGCTGTTACCTGTGAAATTATGATTCAGTTGCACTAGATGAATTTTTGACTAAGAAACAAGCCATTCCATGGAGTGAGTTGTCCAAGTACCACTGAAGATTTAACCCTGTATTTAAACACCATACATAATTGTGCTCCTTGTTTACTCCAGGCTCTTCCAAGTGAAAACAGGCTCCTCCCCTTCCCATCCCCACCCCTTACCTGGAATTTCCCATACAACATGGAATTAGAGATAAGTCAACATGAAGACTCATCAATTACTGGTCACTTAGGAGTCAGCTATAGATTTTCTTCTACAAGATCCTATCACCATTTGAATAATAGTCACCTGGTATGTGTAGTACTTAGAGCAATACCTTCTTCTCAAGCCCCTAAGAGCGGCTGTCATGGTGGAAGGCAGAAGCTGGGGATGTGTATTTTATAATGTCCTCACCCAGGTCTCTCAAAATCACCTTGAGTTGCTTGTACAACAGCCCATTAACTACTCACGCAAGATGACAGGCTTAAATATGAGTCTCACTGACAGCAGGTCCATGCTTCCACTCTGGAATTTGGGATTGATTCTGTTATGATTACAGAATATGAAGTATATAAGCATGATGAGCTAGATAATATACAAAAGGAAAGGGGCGAATAAGTTATTGAACATGTGGTGTAGAGATCAATATCATTTTGCCACAGAAGGTTTTGATTTTGAGAATGTTCATGACATCACGGAAGAATTAAAATTTTTAGGACTGCCAAGATGGCTCAGCAGGTAAAGGCCATTGCACCAAGGCCTGATGTTCAAAGTTTGATTCCTGTATCCCACAAAATGGTTGCAGAGAACTGACGTTCCAGAGTTGACCTCTGACCTTCATGTGCACTGTAGCACATGTACATTGGCACCCAAACACCCATACAGGCATACACACTTGTACACACACACATGAATATACACACACATACATGCACGTACATACACACCTACATGCACAGACATAGACACAAACATGTACACACAGGAATTTTATTTTAAATATATTTATTTATTCATTTTATCTGTCTGAGTGTTTTGCCTGAATGTGTATCTGTGCATCACATGTGTGCCTGATGTCCATTCAGCCAGAAGAGGATGTTGGAGTTACAGAAGGTTGTGAGACACCATGTGGGTAATGGGAATCAAACCCAGGTCTTTTGGAAGAGCAGCTGGTGCTGAGCCATCTTTCTGGCCCTCAAGAGTTTTAATAGTTAATGAGATTGGTTGATTTTACTCCTTCCTGGAAGCAATCTCTCTGTACAGAACCAGCAGTTGTGGTTTCTTCATGTCTGTTGTTACATTCCTGAAATTAATTTCATTGGATCATATACATTCTACGTAATTCTTAAAACAATGATTAAATATCTTATTTAACTTTCTGGCATGTATAATAAGGTTTATGATTATACCTTCTGTCACTGAAGTTGCTGGTTTTATCATATTCAAACAGCCAAGTATTGGCATAACTAAAATTTTAAGTTTTTTTAATGTTATTTCTAATTCTAATTTTTTCAGAGTGGTTTTGTAGCTATAACTGTTATGAAAAGGATGCCATGGAAAGTTGTTGCTGTCGTGACTTACATTTTATGTCACTTATTCTTATGAGTAATGCATTTACTTTCATGTAAATTAACTACCGATAGTTTTTATTTCGTAGGAACACCATGTGAAATATTGTGATAAATTTCTCTTATTACACGATTTATTCTTTGTCAAGGCACTGTGCCTTGCTTGAATTCCTTCAGTTGTAATACAGTCAATAGTCACATGCCCCCAAGCAAACTTTTCCTCTCAGATGCACTGGTCTCATGATTGATCCACTTTGGAGTGGGTCTTACAGATTCTAAGATATACTAAGCTTTATTTCAAATTCTGTTTGAACGTGGTATGTGCATCTCTAGTGTGGTTGTTTGGTAGATCATTATTGCTGCTTGATATCACACGTTGAGGCTAGATCTGTGGAGGTAACTGAAATGTATTTTCTGATTCCTAATCCAATTTAAATATGATTGTAGTTTTTTGAAAAATAATACATTGCTAAGATTTCCACTGAAGCCATAGCTTTTAAGTTTGGATTCCAGGCAAGTGACATAGTCATCTCTATGCATGCACAAAATTCTTGTTAGTGTTGGATGTGCTAGTAGTATTTTCTTCCAGCTTTCACTGGGTTAAAAGAAAGTTGCTGAAAAATTTAATACCGGAGGAAATTGAAGAGGCTGAACTAATGTCACTTATTGAAAGTATGAACATCTATGTTGTTATGGGATTGTGTAGTATAATACATGCTTTAAGCATTTATCAGCAGCATATATAAGAAACGATTGAAATCAGCTTGCAGGGGAAGCCATCTAAACCCTTGCCAAAAGTTGTCTCTATTTTGGATGTTCCACGAAGGATACATCTCTTCATTTGATTGTTGCACTGAGCATGAAGACTTTTGGCCAAACTCATAATGAAATAAAAACTTTCCATATTGGAAGGTCTAGGGTGTTTTTGAACTTTGGTTTATGTAAAAATTGATTTTTGCTGGTGCTTGAAGCAGCTGCTTTAGCTTCGTATCACTTTCTGACATTCCGCCTGCCTTTAGTTGTGGTTCTTTTGCCTTCTTTCATGTGCCCTGATAAACATAAGTCTGAATTAAAGATCGTGTTTCCAACTGTGTCAGCCATGGCTGTCCAAACTCTGACAGTAGCACATGCGTGGGAATATTCCTTCCCCACCTGCAGACCCAGTCTTTTCATGGAGATGTGAAGCCTCCCTCTGCAAGTGCATTCAGAATTGGTGTGCTCACTGTCGTTTATCTTGAAAAGCAGATAACAGGTCATCATCAGATAGTTTAATTGTACTGACCTGACACTTTCATTGTTTTATATTTCTTATTGCTGTGCAATATCAAAGCATGGGCAATTATGGAGACTTGTGTCTACAATTGAACTTAGCCCTGATCTTGTATCTATCATTGCCTTGTTTACTATGTGCCATTTGTGCATACGATGGGGAAGTTAAAAAATCATTAGTAAGGAGAAGAAAAGAGACTTGGTACAAGACAGGCACGAACCATCTCTGAGGTCACGCTGTCACCAGTTAGTATAAATTCTGTTGTTGAGCTCAGTTTATGTTGGAATAGGTGAATGTTTAGTAGCTGAAAAAGTTCACCATGCAGGGAATGAAAGTCTGTGAATACATTTATTCTCACCAAAGAGCCAGTAGTTTGCTCCTGAAGTGTAATGTGGCAAAGACTTGGACCCTAGAGAGGAGCTGTGGGGAAGCCGTGGGATGTGTGAGAAGTGGGGCTGAGTGGGAAGCCTTTGGATGGCTGGGGACGTGTCCTCCAAGGATATAGTGGAGGCTCGGTTTCTTCTTCTTCCTCTCGCTTTTGTGTCTTGACCACAGGTGTGAGGCTTTTTCCTCTGCCTCATGAGCTAGCCATGATGTAATGCCTTGGCACAGCTGCAGAAGCATGAGCTGCCGCCTCCCAGAACACAGGCTCAAATACACTTTCTTCTGCAAAAGTTGATTAATCCTTTGGGGATTTGTAATAGTGATGGAAGGGAGACTAGCATAGCCAGTTGTTTTTATTTTCTGAAAAAAAATTTTTCCATTCTTTTGTTGGCTTTGAGATTTAGCTCTTTCAACACACACACACACATGCACAGAGGCACACGTCTACACATGTAATGCATTCTAAATGCAAACACACTTTAAGTATTTGTTGATTTGTTTCAACTTACTTTACTGCCATCTTTATGGATGCATCTGTTCTAGGAAGAAAATGGCTGCATACAAGCAAGGGAAATTTAACTAAACTTTACAGGATTCCAATTTTAACGAGTAATTTGTAAGCAGTTTTAAAATGCGACTCTCGTTTCAGCGCTGAAGTCATTCTTACCTTTAGCTTCAGTTACGCTGAACTCCAAAGGCTTTTAGAATGTTCCAAATGGTCTGGATTCTTGCAAAGTTTTTGCTGGATCTGTCTCTGAGAGGATGCAACAGTATTGTCATTTAGAAGGCAGAGTGGGGCAATGTCTTTCTGCAAACCACTCGGGCAAGCTGCGAGGCTCTGACCACCATAGACTGTTTGGTAGTGGCACAAGCCGCTCTCTTATGCTTCCCACACTCAGGTATACTACCAGTGGATGGATTTGTCAACGTGGGAAAGGATCTACTACAACAGACACTACTTTTCTTCTTGTTTGGAGGTGTTTTCTCCATATTTGCTACTAATATTGTACTGCTTAATCCTTACAATGTCTTATGGGGGTTTACTTACTATTTTACAAATATGTATGCAAATATTAAAGGAGAACAGTTCATCTATCCATCCATCTACACACACACACACACACACACACACACACACACACACACACACACACACACACACTATTCACAGCTTTTCTGCAAGGCAAAAGTTAACTGCTCATGATAATTATTTTTGTGGAGGCTTTTAAAGTGACCCCTGTTTCTAGTTTTTTAACCTAAAAGTAAAGACATGTTTCCAGAACCCAGTATTGCAAGCTTAGTGAGGCTCTCCACAGTATTCTCTGTCTATACTGTGCTTGTTGGAGTTGTCATGTGCCTACACAGGAAGATGATGATGGACAACATGTCTCTTCTGGATAGTTGCAAGGGTTTTCTTTCACTTTGCAGGGATATTTTCAGTACTGGAAAATGAGTAAGTTGTCCAGTATTGAAGTTTTCCAGAATGAACTTTTAGAGGTGGGCCTTAAAAAACCTGAAGGTGGAAACTTTACAAGACACACCAGGATCTTAAGGAAATGACTGGTGTTAGAATGAGGAGCGTTTTCCCCATGAGCTGCAAAATGTTGACAGGAGCTATACCTCAGGTTGCTATCTTAGGATAGAAAGACCCAAACTCTCACTCTTCCTTTGTGCTTGGTGTTTTGCTCAGACCTTGGTGTGAGAATGAAAGGGAAATGAACTGGGTGCTTGCCCAATTACACCCATTTCCCTCTATTCTCCTCACATAGAATGCATAAGTCCAAACTTGCTTTTGAGACTGTTGGAAATGTGGAGGGTTTAGTTGGGGAAGAGGATGGTTTAAATGTGTTTGTACAAACTCTAGAAAGTCTGGGCTTAAAATTATGCTGTTAATACAGTGATATAAAAAAATAAAATAGTTACAACAGCAATCTGCACATTGTCATTCAAATATTATTTCCACAACAACTCTAAGTTGAGAGAATTGCTGACTTTGTGCTTCTTTGTTCAAACTGAGTTAGTTGAGATTTTGAGAGATTGATGTCTCTGCTCACAGAAACCCCTCTGGGTAGAGCTTAGGTAAGAACTTAGGCTCCATGACATTCTACCCAGTCTTCTTCAGTCCATGCTTGCATCCCTACTTTACTCTGGCCAAAGAATGAAAGATCATATGATAATATCTCCTTGAGGTGACAGGTTCTTTTGAGTGCTTTGGCCCAGAATGAAACCATTAATGAATAACTGAAAACCTTATGCTTTGTGACATTGCTAAAGTGGTAGTGTTGTAGATGGATTTTTCTCTGACCCACCAGCCAGCTCCCAATAATGACATGGAGACTTATTATTAATTGTGAAAGCTTGGCATTAGCTTAGGCTCGTTTCTAACTAGCTCTTAAAACTTAAGTTAACCCATTTCTACTAATCTACATTCTGCCATGTGTCTCATTGCTTTTGCCTCTCCTCCTGTATGTCCTGTTTCTTCTGTGGCCATCTGGTGACTCTATGGTCCACTCCCATAGCTGAATGTGTGCTTTCCAAATTGAGGTCAGACTCTGTAGCCAGAAAGTTTCTCTGGTCTTGCCTGACCCTGGGGTCCTGCAACTGCTTATAAAATAATCACTCAGAAGCTTATATTAATTATAACTGCTCGGCCATTAGCTTAGGCTTATTACTGACTAGTTCTTACCCTTAAATTAACCCATAATTCTTATCTATGTTTAGCCATGTTGCTTGGTACCTTTTCTCAGTTCTGCCTTGTCATCTTGCTTCCTCTGTGTCTGGCTGGCAACTCTTGACTCTGTCCTTCCTCTCCCCAGCATTCTCCTAGTCTGCTTGCCCCACCTATACTTCCTGCCTGGCTACTAGCCAATCAGAGTTTTATTAAACTAGTGTACAAGAGCATTATCCCATGACAAGACTCTATTGGTGGTCATGGAGCCATCAATACAAACAAATCTCCCCCATTTAGACTACCAGCTACCATTGAAAAACCTGGTTGCTGCATCTATAACACCTATAGTACCAATACTGGGATGGGGATTGACATGCATCAACAGTTGGATCCATGTAACTTGCTGGCCAGCTAATCTAGCCAAATAGAGAGGTCTAGGTTCAATCAGTGATGCTGTTTCAAAACTAGTAAATATGTAAGGCGGGGGGTGACTAAAGGGTGAAGAGGTAATAAGGGAAGGTATATTTACCTTGTGATGATTGTACTAGGAACCTCCAAAACTGTACTGAGCTCTGGCTTGTGTTAAATACCATTCAGCTGGGGGGCAACATAAGTTCAAGGCCAGCTTTAACTGTGTTTTAAGAATAAAGAAAGGAAGGAAAAACAACATCAACAACCAACAGTGACGCTGTTTGTGCATCTATGGAAGAGCTTCCCCCCACAGGTGGAAGACTTGGGCATGGAGTTCTATGTTCTATGTTCCCAGGCAGTGGGAAAAGTAAGCATAACACTTAAGATTCTGGGTCTCTGGATGTTCAAGGAAGAGCAGGAGGTCAACAGGACCAGAGAAAACTGGGTAGCAAGAAAAGGTTCTAGAGATGAGGGGAGCAGATAATAGGAGTATATCCTGAAGATCACTGTAAGGACTTTGCCTTTGGTCCCTGAGAGAATGAAAGTCAAGTGTGTATTTTCAGGAGAGAAAGAGTGCTGTCTGTTTCCTAAGAGATCTCTTGTAAAGGACAACTTCAGCTGTGGTGATGAGAAGAGACAACCTTAGGTGAGCAAGGGTCCAGTTATAGAGACTATTTATTTAAAAGTGGCATCAGCCATCCAGGTGTGACACAGCAGTGATGTGTGCTATTGTGGATATATGTTGAAGGTAGAGCCTTTATGACTGATTGCCAGGCTCCCTGGGTCTGGGACACAAGAGGACAGCTATGAGAAGAAAACCACAATCAGGGATTGGGAAGGACAACCTGACCAGGGGCCGGGGAAAGGTCAACAGCTGAGTGGTGTTTTGTGGAGTGGATTATATATTCAGTTATTCATGTTCAGCTGTTGCAGAAGACAGCTGAACAGAGGAGTCTGGGGGGAGGACAGAGGTCTCTCTGGACACGCACATTTGAGAATCACAACTGATGTTTTAAAACTGTGGAACTGGATGAAATCTCCAAGGAAATAAGAAGACAAAGGGGAGAAGAGGACCAAGGACTAAACCCTCAGCCACTCCAACATTAGAGGAGACAAAGCAAAGAAAGAGACATCAGCAGAGTGATTTATCAACAGCTTTGGGGGAAGATAAACAGAGATCTTGTTTCCTATTAGTTTATTTTTTAAGATTTATTTGAATTGTGGAACAAATGACAATAAAGGAATATGAAAAAGTAACTAGAAAAATATTTAAAATGACAGGTGTTTGGCTATAACATACGATCTTAACCATATTAACTAGCCGAGATAAATGGATAGGGCAGGGAGTGAAGAAGAAATGGCATTTTCATTTTTCTACCCTTTTTACTGAAGACTTATCAATTCTAATGTTTAATGCTTTGGATTTAATTTGATATAAAAATAATTTAATCCGTGAGATCTTTGGTTGGGGCTAAATATGACTCATTCCTTTATTTTATTATGAATCTGAGTCTCTTGCTTTTTAAATTTTTTTTTGTAAGTACGGAAAGTGTGATTTTCTTTTACTTTTCATTCTTTTCTTCTTGTACTTGAGGGTAAGAGCAGTCATTCCAGTCCCCAATATGTCATCAACACTGTTATTCGTTTATTTAACTAACATTTTGTTTTAGAATCTATTGCATATCCAGCTTTGTTTTAGATGTTGGGATAACTCTCTTCCCTTAAATAATTCCCACTTTAGCATGAATGAGTAATGATAATATAACAGAATATGCCCTTTGTGGAGAACAGTGTTTTAAGGAAACTCAAGGAGAGAATAGCCAACTTCCTGGTAAGGACTGAAGCCTTTTGCACAGTCAAGCTTAGTCTTGACAGGTTAATAAGATTTTTCCAGGGAACAGGATGGCCCAAGACATCAGACGATATCTTAATGTGGAAATTTGTATGAGAGAATAGTCCAGAGTTTAGAATGTATGTTGAGGATAAAATTGGGAAGCTTAACAAGGGCCACACAGCCTAGGTTGTTTTTTTTTTGTTTGTTTGTTTTCTTTTTTCTTATATTTTATTTTTTTTATTTTACAATACTATTCAGTTCTACCTAGGTTGTTTTATACCATACAGTCTATTTGTTTATTAACCCATTGAATTTTTAAGCAATGCTTAGAAGTGATACAATATTAAAGTCATTTTTGTAGATGTATATGAGTGAGTGACTTCACCTCTCTGTCATATAGGTAATGAGCTATAGAGCAGTAATATGCACACTTGATGCCGTGTGAGCTGTAAAATCATCCCCATTGTTTTCTTTTTGGAACAGTTATAAAAACCTCCATTCCATGTTATTAATTATTCTCCCTAGAATATCATCTGTCCCCCCATTAGATCAGATTTGACAAGACTTTTAATTGTTCAGCTCTTTTTCAATTTCATTCTACAAATATTAGTTCGGAGTTACTTTATTAGGTTGGCATGCCTCCCACAAAAGCTTGGTTTGTGGGAGATGCCTTTAGACCCCTTCCAGTAGCTGATAATCCTAACGTTTATGAATAAAAGCATACACACAGAACTCCTTCCTCCTCAAAACCATCCATAGAACTGACTGCTCACACCTCATATGCTCATTTCCCTCATGTAATTATCACCTTTGAGTTGAATGGAATTTGAAGACACCACCTGTCCACCTGTATCCCCAAAGCTCTTAGTTTCCTAAGTAACTATCTCTGTCGGTTTCTTATGACAGAGCTGTGAATGGTAGTGTGGGTGGAATGGGTCCAGGAAGCTGTCACATTAGCTAGTAGACACGGGAGTTTTGCATCCTTCATCTTCAGTAACATATGCATCTCTCTGGGGGATAATGGGAATCCTTACCCTTGATAACGCATCATCGTTAGTGTTCTGTGGAAGGAATCCTCTATTTGCAGGTGTGGAGTCTCCCTCCTCAGGTAGTCTCACATGCTTTGTTTTGAACAACACTTGGCATTACATTTCTATCTGTGATATAATCTCCATCTACAGCCGTTCAGTCACGTTTAACTCTGTAAGGATTATGTCCTTATTACGTCATCAGCCTGTGATGGCGTCCCAGCCTAAAAAGCTGTTGTGCCCTCCCACAGGCCCTTTTTCCGTATTCCCTCTGTACTTCCCCTCCGCGGTCTCTCTGTTTTTCTGTGTCTGTCTGTCTCTCCCTGTCTGTCTCTGTCTCTGTCTCTCTCTCCCCTTACTCCTAATAAAGCTCTAAAAAGGTAACCATGGCTCGTGATTCTTCGCAGACTGCAGCATCCAGCGCTCTCTTCCCCGCCACTCCATGTTACCTCTTTTCTTTCTCCACGTCTACACTCCAGTCTTGTTCTTCTGGATGCTGTTTGTCTTTGGGGATGATCTGATAAGCCCACAAAGAAGTGTTCTTCAAGCTTGCTCATACCCTTAATTAGCAAGGAGTTGAAATGTGACTTGAAATGTTGAGATGGAAGCTGCATATTTAGCCAGAAGATTTGGCAGGGTGTGGCTGAATCAGAATTTCCCTACACTCTCCCAACTTTTAGCTTTTGGATGCCTGGTGAGATTAAATAATAACCCGGAACAAGTACGTTGAGGCTCAATTTCTAATTGAATGGAATCCAGAGCTTGGGCAATGTGCTCTGTGTTCTGCGGTCCCTTTAGTTCCTAACAGTAGGTATTGTATTTTAAAAGGCGGCGGGAAGGAAAGCCACACCATATAACAGAGGTTTATTGGGGGACGGGAGGGGACAGAGAGGAGAGAGCTTGTCTTTTCATATGGGGATATACCGCATGCGCACAGGGAGTGGCTGTAGCTGATCTTGCCAGGTCCCCAAGGGAGGCCAATGCAAATGCCTGAATATTAACAAGTGCATGCTCACTGAAAGTGCTCTTAGTGACTGCAGTTGAGGACCCTGAGGGTAGGCCAGCGTATATGCCTGAGTACTAACAGTAAGACCAGCAGATTTCTAGTTTTGTTGCTGAACTTTAACTGAGCACCATTTATCAAGTATTGCAGATGCCATGTAAGATCCTTGTCATACAAAGAAAGACATCACTCTTCAGTGGAGTAATCCAAGTGACACTGGCCAGTTAAAATATTCCTGACATAGGTAATAATAAATCCAAGTAAATTACAGGATTTCCAAGGTACAGCTGCTCTGGTGAAGATTAAAAAAAAAGTCATCTAAAGCAACTTTTGAAGATTTACAGTAAACATGATTAAAACCTTTAATTTGAAAATGTGCAGTGTTGAAATTATAATTTCCCAAATTACAGTTAAGACAGAAGAAAGCAGGTGTTGAGACATCAATGTTGATAAATAAGGGAACTTCAAGTAGTCAAAGCCTTTCATAGGAAGTAGAAATATTTTTTTCCATAATTCTTTAACATAAACTGAAGTAATATATTTTAAAATATGTCCAAAGTAAAAGAAAAAATCACAGACATGCATAAATGAGTGAATTAATTTACTATTTATTTCTGTCTAGATGTTCTATTTTTAGACTTCAATGGAAGTCTTTCTCCTCATAAGGAATTTCTCTCAAAAGTGTGAATGTTATCTATGAAAGAGAAGATGTTTTATAGGGTTCGTTCACAGTCCAGAATCCTTCCAAAACAGAGTAAGGGAGCTAGAGATTTGAAGTAAGAATGGAAGAGTCTAAAAGGTTTAGAGATAAAATCCAGTGTCAGGCTGGAGAGATGACTCAGCAGTTAAGAGCACTGTCTGCTCTTCCAGAGGACAGAGGTTCAATTCCCAGCACTCACACTGTTGTACTTTAAAAACAAGGTGGCCTTGGCGGGTGGAGCCCAGGGGAAGGGCAGAAAGTCACTCACACCATGTGATAGCCCTCATGTGAAAAGTTTTATTATTAAAAGGGAGAAGGGAAGAGAGGGAAAGAGAGGGAAAGAGAGGGAAATGGAGACTGGAGAGAGAGAGAGAGAGAGAGAGAGAGAGAGAGAGAGAGAGAGAGAGAGAGAGAGAGAGAGAGAGGTGAGAGAGAGAGAGAGGAGAAAGGGGGAGAGAGAGACTTGCACCCTTGTGGCAAGAGAGGAAGGAAAAGAGAGAAAAGGGGAGGGGTTTTCTCTTAGAGAGGACTTTAGTGAGATGACCTTGTCAGGACCCTGGGCGGTCTGCAAAGGGCAGGACTGAAATGCTAACACACGTGGTGGCTCATGACCATCTGTAACTCCAGTTCCAGGGGCCCCATACCCTCCTGTGGCCTCTGCAGATCCCAGACACTCTCGTAGTGCCCAGACATGCATGCAGGCAAAATACCCATGAACATACACAATTAAAATAAAATAGTTCAGTGCCTAAAAAGAAAGGAGTCACCTGCTCCTTCTCAGGCAGAAAAACAAGAAAGGGGACAGGGTCATAATAGAATAAAGGACTGTCTGCTGAGTTGCAGATGGGAAGAGGAACACATCGATCGTGCTAACTGTCTGGACTAAAACTGTCCCATGGATGGAAAACCCTGGAAACAACCTTGTGATCGTATTTTATCAAGAATTTAACAGATGGGGAGTGGACATGATCTGAATACACTGTATTTGATATGAAACGGTCAAATAATGTATGATGAAAATAAAAAAAAATGATATTTATAAAATCTGCCAAGATTGAACTCCTTTAGTACAATCGAAGGCAGTGGGGAACCTAGGGGTATTGTATCTTAAACATACTCTGAAGGAAACACAAAAATATCTACAAAGTAAAAGACTACGTCCCTGCAAGTTTGAAGGCATGCTGGGATTTCCGTCCTGTCTTTTACATTCCAGGCCTCTTTGAAAGAACTGTGAGCACTCACCAGCTTGCTTCTTTGTATAATGTAGGCCAAGGAATGTGCCCAGGGTAAGAGACCTGGAAAAGACCCCTGTGCAGACCTAGGCCACTGTTCAAAGACCCCATATGAATGTTCTTTTTGCCAGAATCCTAATCCTTGCCGAAAAACCTAGGTGCAAGCAGAGAAGGTGGGAGAGGAAGTCATGGGACATGAAATGGGACTCGGCCCTGATTGCCATGGGCAGTGCCTAAACATGAAGCCCCAGGGATTCCCCGTGGAGCGCCTGTCTGTGGAATGCAGGGCTTCTGAAAGAAGCCTCACAGTGCAGCTGGGCGTGAATGTTACTTGGACTGTGCTTGCCAGCCGGTGGCCAGCCTCATGCTGTGTCCTTCTACAGAGCAGCCATCTGCTGCAGCTTTAATGAATGAAGCGCCTCCCTGCCCCCCCTTGGACAGAACAATAGCTTCAGTGATGTGATGTGCATTCCGATAGATTGAGTCTTTTGCTCAGTCTTGTGTGTATGAGGGGTTAGGGAAGAGACAGTATGTCTGGGTCTCCTCAGATTGGCCATGACTGATTTCGGATGGAACGCTGATGGATGTTGTTGAGAAGGTTAATGTTTTATCTTTGCTTTTAATTGGAGTGTTCAATCAACTTTGCTCTGGGGGCGTGTATTGCTCTGCGCTTTCTCTGCATTGTGCGTCTCTGTTGTTCTTTCTGTAGCCTGTCTCTCTCAGAACACAAGTAGATAGAGTCGAGGATTTTTTTCCCCCCGTGAATCATCTGATGCTAGCTTTGGTTGATTAATGCCCTTCCTGTAACCCCTGCCTTGGCTGTGTCCTTAAACCCATCTTCCTACCTTTGATGCAGTTCCCAGGCCGAACTCTCAGCAGCCCTTGTCAATACTTCCTTACCCTGTGGGGTTCATCAAACTCAGGGCAGAATCTTCTTAATTACAAAGGAAAGAAACACGCAAAAGACAAATCAAAAACTTTGCCAGGAGAGGATTGATTCGGTTTTTGGATTAATCATCTTTCAAAACAGAAAATCCTATCCTGCCTGTCGATAGGGGCCCTGTGGTTAATAATCTTTAGCTTCCTACAACTAAAAGGGGGAGCTAATTGGGGAGAAGCTTGAAGATTGCTTATTGAACTCATTGAGGTCATCTACTTTCTGATTTTCAAGGAAAAAATATGATATTTTGAGTTCAATGTTATCCAGAACTTCCATGCACAAACCAGCTCTAATTGTAAATGTTCTGGTGGGTGTGGAGAGAAGTGAGCAGGAAGTGGATGAGGGCTTGCCCCTCACTGGCCGGGTTTGCAGGCTGTGCTGGACAAGTTCATAATGATACTTACCAAAGGCATTTACTTGCTCAGGTGAGACTCTGCTAAACCTTAGGAGAAAGTAGATGCCATTTAATTTTTATTTCTCTTTTCATTCTGCCTTCCAACTGTCAGCAGTAATGCTACTTTATACCTTGACTGGGATTCCTTTCAAGTTAGGCTTTATCAGGCAAAGGATAGAATAAGTGGAAGCTGAAATTCCTTCCGTTCTAAAATTCAGAGGGAAAATACACTTGCTGGTTTGCCACTATGGAGAATTGAATCCTTTGTGTCATGTGACAATCTTAACATTTGTTATCTATTACTTTAAGATCTGTGCTTTCATCTTTATCGATGTTTTCCTAAAACATGTATTTAAGTTTTATATATAAATATATTTGTGTGCATAAACATAAAACCTGTCTGAATCATGTATAGTTCATTCAGATTATATATATATATATATATATATATATTCAGAAAAATATATAATATACATATATATTTAAATGTGTGTGTGTGTATGCACATATACAGCGGTAGATAGACACACGGGCCCTCGATTTCATTTTTTGTACATCCCATTTCCAAACACTAAGAAAATCCCTTTTATAGATCCACTTTCATAGTGCAGAACTATCATAAAAATCCTCTCCCAATACAAAAGATATAGGCCAGGGACTAGACTAGCAGTCCAAGAAGGCAGGCATTGTAAGTCTATGTGAATAACTCAGAGTTCACTAATATTTGTGGGATCTCAACATAGGAGGACATTCACATCTCCAATAAGACCTCATGAGAAGGTGCAGGAGTGGATGGGTGACCTATCATTCTTTCAGCAAGTAGAAAACAGATAAGTCATTGCTAAAACCTGTATTGTTTCGCAAGTGGAGGGGAACAATTCAGTGCAGTGCTGGGCAGCAAATATCCACTGGTGCCTGTGGTGCCCGACGTCTCCTGGGTATCTCCAGTTGAAGATTCTCAGCTCTACAAATTTCAAAGTATAGCCTTAAGTGCTATAAATAATTATGAACACATTAATAACTCCAGATAACAAAAACTGTCTGAATTTTCCCAAGCTTGAGCCTTATACAACTATTAGTGAGCTGCAAAGGTTTTAGCTTCAGCATGGATTATAAAAATGGTGCAGGGGGGAGCTGTTTAAACAACCATCAGTGGCGAAGAAGGTAAATACAGTAACTGAGAGGACAAAGGGTTTGCTTTTTGTGTTTTTTTTCCCTTTCTTTTGTTTATTGTATTTATATGGAATACAATTTATATTTTAAATGACCTTGAATTTAGAAAATTAGTAAAATTCACTTGGTAATAATTCAAAATGCTTTTAATTGAAATGGAATGACATCCCTTCCCTCCATTCCTTTACTCTCTGAAGGCCCTCTGAGCCATCCTCCTCCTTCAAACCTTTCTCATGCCTTCCCCTACTCTTAAGCTGACAGCCTCTTTTCCTTTCATTATTATTATTAGCATATGTATGTGTATATGTATATTCACACATATATTTGCATATATGTCTATACATGTGTGTAATTTGTTGTTTGTGTGTACATGTTTTCATAGCTAACCAACCTTCATCAACAGCCAGTAAGTATATTCATCCCCGGGCGAGGCTGATTCTCCTTCTTCCCAGCAGTTGTTAGTTGCCTACAGTTATGTGTCTAATGGTGGGACCCAAGAAAATTTCCACTTTCCATGTGAACATGTCCATTGACGTTGCCCTTTTCCTGGTCTTGTTTATGCAGCCATTTCTAGAAAGAGAGACTCTTTCACAGCAGGCTCTTACAATCTCCCACCTCCTCTTCGGTGATATATCTTTGGGGGCTCTGCTTTCTACAACCTGTTGTTCTCTGCATTGTGTCCAGTTGTGGTTTTCTGGTTTAGTCTCCATTGGCTGTGAAGAGAGGCTTCCTTGGTCAAGGGTGGTGACTGCACTTATCTGTGGGTGTAAGGAAAAGATTTTGAGTAGAGTAAGGAATTACGCTGAACTAGCAAGGTGGCAGTAATAGATTATTTTCTAAGATCCGTGACACCACTAGCCCCAGGCTAGGTTTCTCATACACAGGCATGATTTCCCTCCTGTTGAGTAGGCCTTAAGTCAAACTAGACAGCTGTTGCTTGGCACTGCCACATGAGTGCCACTTACAGCACCTTTATGAACATCTTGCCCTGCTGGTAATTGTCATAGTTTATAGATGTTGCAGCTGGGTAGGGCTGTAATCGCTTCCTTCCCTTCACAGTTCACATAATATTTTCTGAAATCATGGAAGCTAGACCACAGGAAAGAGGCTTTCAGGTCAGAACCAGCTTGAAACATGAGTCCCGTGTCCTAAGGATGCTGTGTCTTCATCACCAAGAGCTGCATCAATAATCTATATTGTTTCAAGAGTCGCCTGGACTATCCTCTCTAACCATTCAAAAAGATGGTTTCTTGTGCTTGGTGCTGAGGTTTTCGTGAGTCCATGGTTCTTGTGGGGAACATTTTTTTTTTTTTAATGTCACCACTATAATTTTCTCTGCAATGTTTTCAAGTTCAGAAGCAGTGAGTACAGTCAGAAGTTATTCTCTCGGCTAGGTGTTCTCACTCCAAACCCAAAGCTTCCAGATGATGGATTTTGCATCCATGTGTCTGGTGGTACCTAATCCAAAGCTGAAATTTAAGGAACAGAAAACTCATCAATATAAATGGTTAGATATAAAAGAAACACAGTGATGACCCTAAGATTTTCATGTTCATTGAATATTAAAATATACTCAGTATAAACTTTGGAATGTTAAATATATTTTAATTCTTTGAAAATGTTAGATAACTCATCTATAATTTATTTTGAACTCTCTGTTAGCTTTAAATATTAAATTAAGCTTCACCATCCATTCTTAGACTGTTCCAAGTATCATCTGGGAGATAATACTTCACTTTGAAACCTTGTCATGAGAAAAATTCTTTCTTATAGCTGATACATTTTTAAGCATTTGGTTGACTAAGACTTGAAGATGATATTTGTGCCACTTCATACATTATAAAATCTTGATGCTGTTTTATATCTTGAGATTTCTAACTTTATATCTTAAAGATACAAAGTTTTTATTGGTGAAATTATTAAGGCCACTCCACATAGTTAAAAGGGAGGTTTATTTCGTGGGGTAACTTACAAGTGAAGGGATAGTTTACAGAGTCTGGGAAAGGTGTGGCACAGTCCAGCAGTGTTCTCTGGAGAATTCTGCTCAGTCTACCTCCAGCATCCAGGGTTCAGGAACCAAGAGAGATGGATCTCAGGTCTTCAGGGCCTTCTCTTGGCCCTGCCTTGTAGGTGTGACAGTTACCAAAGCCTCAATGGAGGTTGGAACTTCCAGATCAAAGCTGGAATGGCTACCCACTACAAGTTTTAAAATTTGCTCTTGCAGGAAGAAATGCTTGTTAGGATTTGCAAGCACCAATAAATACTTGAACCACATTTATTATATGTATCTGTTCCCTCAGCTATAGAGATCTTCTTTCCAAAGCTAAACATGGAACCCACAGTTCAATGCGGGATCTGAGAACTGGCTTGAGAAAAGGATTCATGGTTGGACCTGGATCTGACCCACCCTAGAGGGTTTCATGCCCAGAGCTGCTGACACAGTGCTTAGCAGCGGTTTGGTAGAACTTCTTCCGAGCAAAATTTTATTCTATCTGATTTCAAGTTTTTCCTGATTTTCTGTCTCTTGAGAGGTCATTTGATACTCCAGTCAACAATGATGGGTGAGATTCTAGGCTCCTATTGCTACACCAAGAACTTTATCTCCTTCCTGCTTCACTAGAGACTAGATAAAAGAAAGAGTCGAGCAGGCAGGAACTGGAAATGAGGAGAAAACAGTGTGGACTCTGTTAGGACTCAAGCTAAGTACAATTTTGGTTCAGTGTGCTGCTAGTCACATTGTTTCACACATACCTGTACTGATTCTGTACCCCGTTTTGTGTGTAAACAAGTTCAGGTACTGGGTCATGCCTGAGGGTGGTCTAAGGTCATAAAATGCAGCAGTGATGTGTCCTAGAATGATGGACTGAAAACATGTGTAGCCATGTTGTAGCCATGGACAATCACTGACCAGTCCAATAGTGGTCTGTGACACATATGGTGTGAGGGGTCAAGGTTTCTGTGATGTGGCCAGTGGGGACCACGTTGGAGGGTGTGCACATGCTGCTTTATGGGAACATCAGGTATCTTGAACTGGAGCTGTCACTCACTATTATGCATCCTTTCTACATGTGTGTTGGATGTCCCACAGTAGTTTACAGACGCGTGTTCTTTAGTTCATGAACAGCCAGCCATTGGCTTGGCCAAGGCGTAATCCTTACTGGCAAATAGCATGAAGCTTTTCAAACTCTTTGTCTGTAGTTACTGACTGGCAGGATGGTACCACCCTGCTGGGCAGTTGGCTGTGGGGGCACTATGAGCATTAGGCTTTCCCAGGAGATGAGTAAGCCCTGATCCTTTTGCCCTTAGCTCAGTTGGAGAGAATGTATACAGGGCAATACAGAGTTATGGTGCTGTCTTTTGATGTGTTGTTGGGATGCCTTGTGCAGAGGATGATTCTGGCCCTTCCATTATGTATGTGAAACTGTGATTAAGCCTTCAATGAGTGCTTCTTTACTAGGCAACATGGGGACAGTGCCTGGAATCTAGTCAGTTCATTGATAAAACTCGAGGTTGGAAGCATGACTGTTTCTTTGTCTAAGTGCATCCAGGCCTCAGTAGTGGGCTACTGCCCAACTCTGCAGTCTGAATCAGCTGCTGGCTAGTCAGGGGACTTGCAGAGGCCATTTAAAAACACCTACAAGGGAAGCTTTTAATCTTTTACTGGAAAATTTCAGAACTCACCAGATGTCACTGAGGCTACTGTTGGCCAGTTAGGATTTGGGCTGGGGCTATGGAAGGTTAGGATTTCAGCAGCTTTCAGAAAAGGCAGGGAACCCTGTGCTCAGATGTTCAGTATATTCTTTATGGAAACATTTGACTTCAAGGCCAAACTTTTGCCATAATTCTTACCATTGAAATGAAACCTGGGAAAATGAAGACAATGAAGCAGGATGCCCCTTCTCTTTTGTCTATGGAGCAGTGTTCTGACCTGAGTGATGCCTTCCCTCCTGGCCTGGGAGGAGGTTTGTCTTCAGTGAGATGCTCACCACTCAGATTCTCTGAATGATTGATGATTCTGCCTGTGCACTCAGCATCTCATCCACTTTTCTCCCACTGCTTCTAGACATATTTCTAGGTAAAAAGAACATCCATCCAAAGAAAGGACGACTTCAACCTTTTCTGTGAATATTTTAGGATTTCAAAAATCTAACTTTTTTGGGGTGGGGGCACTCCTCATTTCTTATAGAAAAACCTTTATCCTTTTGAGTTTTCAAACGCTACTGAGCCTTGATCCATATAAGACTAAGGCTGTGTGCTTTGCAGAAAGCCACCGGAATTAAAAGAAAATGTTATCAAAGGGTAAACCATTGTCATGGTATTGAATATCTCTTCAGATTTTCAAAATAGGCTCTCACAGGCATCTGAATGAGTTTGAATTTTAGATTTAGTGAATCTGTTATTCTTTTAGAACATTTATTGAAAAAATTGAAAAGATTTATGCAGGGATATGTGTTCGTGTGTGTGTGTGTGTGTGTGTGTGTGTGTGTGTGTGTGTGTGTGTGTGTATGGTGGTACCTTGTGGGGATGAATCTCTCTGTAATTTGAAGAGTAATAGTTTTATTCTTTCAATTTTAGAACAGTCACTGCTTTTAGCCTAAAGATACCTCAGTGAAAGACTATCAAGAATGCTTTCACTGGCTAGACCTCTGCTTTCCCAGAATTTCCCCAATCCCTTGTTATTTTTCTCTTTCTGTTCCATTTTTGTCTGAAGGAGTGGTTTGGTGAGTTGCTTGGAGAGTCGGACCTGGAGGCCAGCTCTTCGGTGAATAATCAGATGTCCCTCCTGCATGGCACATGGTCCTAGGAGAATCATTTCGGCTCCCTCTGCACTGATTTTTTTCATCAATAAAATGAGGCATATTTATGGTCCTTTTATGAGATCCATGTGGTCTAATGTCTAGAGAATGATGTGACACATGGTGAACATTGTGTTTGTTATTTGCTGATATTCTAAGGGCCTGAGATGGTCACCGGAAAGCTATCAGTAGGAAAGGGAATTGGATGTGGAAGAGACTGAGGTAGACTCTGTTCTTTCACTAGGGCTGTGTTGGGAACTGTGTGTTCTGGTTTTTATCATACTGTACCAAATGCTATTCACTTGATCTAGATTCTGTAAGTGAAACTTGTATGCAACAGGAGACTTTTCACATTTCAACAACCAATTCTCCATGCAGAGGGCCAGAAACAAAGTTTGCCAATGCTCAGGATTGGTTTTTTTTTTTTTTTTTTTTTTTTTTCAGTAGCAACAACAAATTCCATCCAAGTTCCAACATGTTGTATTTGAGGAGAGGAAAATAGTTCTGGCATCCTGAAATAGATGCACCTTGCTATATCTGAGATGCAGGAAAAATAAAATATATTGGTACTCAATTGAAAAGATAAAAATAGGACTCACCAAAAACAAAACAAAACAAAACAACAACAACAAAAAAAAACATCGTTTCACCAGTAGACAAAGCAGAGGGCCTTGGGAAGGTGGCTTGGTTGGCAAAGCGCTTGCTGTGCAGCATGAGGATCTGGATTTGACCCTAGCGCACATTCTGTAAAGCTGGGCATGGTGGAATGTTCCCATAATTCCAACACTCGGGAGGGGGAGACAGGAGGATCCCTGGGCTCACTGACTGGCCAGTCTAGTGAAATCAGTGAGCTCTAGGTTCAGTGAGAGACATCTCAAAAAATAAGGTAGAGAATAATTGCAGAAGACATGCAGTGTTTACCTCTTGGCCCCATACATTCTGATGTCCATACACACACACACACACACACACACACACACACACACACACACACACACGTACATTAGCATTTGAAATGTTTCTCTTTAATGTACATTGAAGGCTAGTCTGTTGAACCAAAGATATGTCCTATAACACAGTTTCAAATATATATATATCTGACATAATTGTATAACAAATACTTACATATTGAAACAATTGATTTTGATTTCCTTCTATACGATGACCAGGTTGTTAATCTCATCAATATTTTGCATATGCAAGAATTACATATAATTGTTTTTATTTTTAACAGAGAACAAAGCTTTGATCTTGAGATATTTATTTGAGTACATAGATAGCAGAGATTTACAAGGCAGAAATCAATTTCTGGATGTTTGAGTACAAGTTAATGTAATTTCTGGCATATTCATGTTGCCTTTTGGGGACAATTTGTTTCAGTCCCACAGAAAATTCCTAAGTTCCTATAGCATACAAGGCACCAATGAAGTGTTAAGGTGAAGAAGACCCAAGAGCATGCTGCCTACCTTGAGGACAGATGGTCTACACAGGATCACAGTACTATAATCTCAACCTCCTCCCATCCTGATGTGTGAATTCAGACTCCGCCATTACCTTCCGTATAGTTTAGATAATCCATAAAGTACTTGGACCCCTCAAATACAGTGTTTTTGAGTGCTCTTATTTGTGTGAAATCCTTGTAATTAACATTCATCTCGTTACTGAGCATTGCTACCTTACATGGTAGTTTGCTCTTTAGACTATGTGTATTGTAGGTTAGGTATAAATTTGGTCACTTTAGAGAATCAGAGGGAAATGTATAATTTAGCAAATTGTGATGAATTTTGTATGAAGATAAGCATCTGGTTATATCAGCATTTTACCCCCAACACAATACCCCTAAAGAAGAATAGATTTGCCTTGATGTGAGAGTGTGTAGATGGGATGAGGACCTGAAAGGCAACGCAGCTAGCTAGCATAGCCCCCTAGAATAGGGAGGACTGTGGATAAAGATTCCTCGTTGCACAAAGAAAAGATGTGTATCTCAACCATGCTTGATGGACAATGAACAAATTATTAATACAGGCATGGATGAGGAAAGCAAGGTGACCAAAAAGGCAGGGAGACAATAAGTGGCTATGACGTATATTTCGGAGTTTATTTTAGGAAAGTTTGAGTGTTTAACATTTCTCCATAATTGTCTGAAACTTGTGTTGTGCCCAGATCGTAGGGTTCCCCAAAGACCACCAAGGAGTCCAAATCCATATGCAAAAGCAAAGAGCCTTTATTCAAGCAAGCTCGATCTTGGACCCTCCGTGTGTGAGAAGCAGCAGTAGATCAGAGTGCACAGCCTGCGTGGGGTGGGTTTTTAGTAGAGGTTGGGCATGAGGGGATTTCCAGGGTTCAGGACCCTGGTTAGCTGACATTTGTCTAGGGATATCTTGGTAGAAGGGAAATGGGTAGGTGCTGGGCTAAAGGATACTTGGTGATATCTTATAACGTTTGGAACATTAGGTATTTCTTCTGAAACATTAGGTATTTTCCCCTGGGATGCTGATTGGCCCATTCCCGGGTGGTGTCAGTTTATGGCTTTTCCTGGGGACCAGGTGGTACCTGCCAGTAAGCCTGTCATGGCAGCTGTGTCTGAGCTCCTAAGCCTATCATGGTGGCTGTGTGATCAAGCTGTTTTGGGCTCCCACACACTTGTGTTTCTTCACTGACCGGGCTTTTTGTACCTAGAAAGAGTTCTTTGGTTTGGTTGAAGCGCTCAGGAAATGAAAGCCTGATCCCACAGGTCAGCCTGCTCAGAGCCACTCATCTTTGATCCAGTGCATTTTCTTTTCATCTATTCTCAGTACTCTGTTGGTCATCTCCAGTAGGAACTTCTAGAAGGAACTCCATGACTGTAATGGAAGTGAGAGACCTGGCTTTCGATGAATAGATAGACATGCAATCCCTAAGAGATTTAATAACTCTGAAAATAGTTTCTTCCTCTTTCATCAGTGAAACTATCCAGAAGGCCATTGTGACTGTATGCAAGGATGCTAAGATCGCGGATCATCACTATCACTTACTAGAACCACACGGAACACCTGTGATGTATTCCTTCTTAGCTGACTCCCAGGCAGTCCTGACAAAAGACTGAAGGTGGGAAGAACCCAGCCTTCAGCTTTGGAGCTGTTTGACTGGCCTCTCCTCCCTTCCCTGCCTGGTTGTCTTCTGTCTCTGTCATAGTGATTCTCAAGGGACTTGGCTACAGCTTTTTTTTTTTTTCTTGATTCCACCATTCTTTAACCTAAAGCCTCATGCTAAGTATATAAATCCAACATATCCAGTTTTAGTATTTCTTAGTAACCCACTGAGAAACAAAAAGTTGTCTTCCATTGTTGACTGGAGTAAGGCATGACACATTTAATTTTCTAGGATTATAATTCAATACAACTAAATTAATAACCATGTACTTTTTTGTCTAGTTAGTAATGTCTAGTTTTATAGATTATAGATAAAAATATATGGAGGAGAGTCTTGGCTGAAGTAAGATAAGTCTGGGCAATGACAGCAGAACACAGTCTATACACAGAACAAACATCTGTAACAGGTGTTACTTGTGTGCACACGAGGACCTGAGTCTGGTGATACTATTGCACGTGCTCTGGGCATGTTTCTACACTTGGATATTTGCTAACTCCTGTACAACAGACTGAATCACTCAGTTTGCATTAGAGGCTTAGTGTATCTGACAGATAATATTTCTCTAGAATTCAAGACGAGTGCAGCGGCAAGCTTGGCTGTAAGTACATCCAAGAGATGAGACAGATGATGCCTCTCTTTCCTGTGTGGGCTACCAGTGTCCGATCTTTACTACTGTGTAAGAAGGAAGAAGCAACATAGCTCATGAAATATTCCCACAGTATATTAAGGCAAAAAGAAAAAAACCTTAAGTGGGATATTCTGTAAAGTAGTGAGTTACTTGTGTTTTCTCCTCTCCTTACTAAAGATTCCCATTGTTTCAGCAGGCTTACATTTTGAAATGACCTTCTCCTTGCTTTTTTTTTTTTTTTTTTTTTTTAATGCAGTTTCTTGAA
The DNA here is from genome assembly GCF_049852395.1 of Peromyscus maniculatus bairdii. Taxonomy (NCBI): domain Eukaryota; kingdom Metazoa; phylum Chordata; class Mammalia; order Rodentia; family Cricetidae; genus Peromyscus; species Peromyscus maniculatus. The sequence continues at coordinate 22,269,629 of NC_134867.1, forward strand.
CACCACCACACGCATACAAACAGAGTTTTAGGATGTGGTCTTCTTTGATGTGAGACTGTAGGGTCCTGTATAATCATCTTCTCACCTGGGGAGTAGATGCTGTTCTTCTCTGACAAACATAGCTTGGAGGAAAAGGGCAACAGAGCAGGGAAGCTGTAGCCCAGAAGTCTTCTCACTCTGACAGAAGCTGGACTTCTCTGGAAGGCCTGCCAGCTCTCATCAGCTGCTAGACAAGAGTCCTCTTGAGGGATCAAAGAAAAAAATTGTCAATGGAGTGTAGTGGACTGGAGAAGAAGCATTAAAAAATACAGACAGAATGACTGTAGATCAGCTGGGGTGCTCTCACTGTGAAAGGCTACTCTAGCTGGTCTCCATAATGCAGAGCAACTGATACTTGCATGGAGAGTGCGTTCTGGTAGAATTGCATCTCATGGGTTCCAGCCTAGTCTCCCTACTTTCAGCTCCACGAACTGCACGGACATCTTGAGGTCTCTATGTCCCTTTTCTCAGGTTGTGGCTTGCCCAGAAGCCAGCTGGGTTAGGGGAGATGAGAGCCTTGACTGGCAACATTTTCCAGTTTCCATGGTGCAATTATTGCCTCTCCTGTAGTTCTAGAGAGTTGTGGCTCATGAAATTCAAGAATATTTGATAATCTACTCATTAGCTGTTCCAAACACATCATTGCTGACTCTTAATAGAGTTTACCTCACAGGACAGTAGGTGAGGATTCCTAACACAACGCATGTGAAGTTCTCAGCATCCTACCTCTGGCACATAACAAATTCTTACCATCCTGATTGGATACCGCTTTTGTGAGTCTTCTTATTAATGTAATAATTAATCTGACTTCAAGGTATCCTCTTTCCTCAAAAGTCGTGATTTAAAAATGCACATTCTAAGGGCAAAATTAATACTTCATTTATTAAAACAATCCCTATGTACTGCACAATTTTTGAGAAAAGAGGGATAGTTAATGATGTGAAAACAACTTTCCAAAGAAACCATTAAGGATGCTTTAAAGGCTCCCAGCAACTTTATAGACAATTCCTTTATTTTGAAGCTTTACAGCTCTTCGGCTAATTCTTGAGCACTTTTTGTAGTTTTCATGGCTGATCCTGTGCTCTGTGTATCAGTTGTTGAGCCTCATGTCAGGTGTCCACATGATGTTTTGTTTTCTCAAACCAATCTATTACCTAGTATGTTCTCCTATATTCTCTTTTCTTACCCACCATGGTGTTCTAGAAACATCCCTAGCTTTCCTGATTGCTTTGACATGCTACTACTTCAGGCAGTCTGGTCTTACCCTTCACTCTCATGTCTGACTGCAAACATCCTTGTGGATACTGTGCAAGCTCCATCCGGGACTAGGGCTGGAGGTGGGATGGAGCTACTATTTTCACACTCTTTCTTCTGTTCTCTGTAGGATCCTCCAAGATGAGGGCATGAGAAGAGTCATAACTTACGGCGTACTTCTCCTTATGTCCTTTTTTTGGTTGACTCTCTTCCTAGCCTTGTAGTGTCTCTGAGCAGTTATCATAAAGACGCCGCCTCTTCTGGAGAGCCTGGGGATACTTTGGGGGCACTGCAAATATTTCTCTTCTCCACCTTTCATTGCATCAAAGGTTTAGGCTCAAGCTGACTAGTGTTTTTCCTCTCAGCTTTATGGATAAGAAGCATCTGTAGTGGGGCTCTAGCTACCCATCGGAAGTCCACAGCTTCCAGTGAACAGGCAAATCAGGCACTGGTTATAAACCTTTGTCCTAACGAGTGGGAACAGCAAATGTGGAACTACTGGAGAGTGTTACCTCCCTTCAGTTGTTTGGAACTCTGCTAAGACAGACAGAAACAGGCAAAGGCTGTACCCCCAAAGAAAAATTCTAGCTAGGGAAAAAATTATTGCTTTCCCTTTTCTTGCATTTGTCCCGATCTTTAAAATGGATATATATTTTTTTCTTTCCCCAAGACAGAGTTTCTCTGTGTAACAGCCCTAGCTGTCCTGGATCTCACTCTGTAGACCAGGCTGGTCTCAAACTCACAGAGATCCACTTGCCTCTGCCTCCCAGTGCTGGGATTAAAGGTGTGTGCCACCACCACCCTGCTACCATGGATATTGTTAAGGCCCTCTCAAAAGTATTAGGGAGAGAGAAGCACCTCCTCTTCCCCCCTGTGTAGGATGTTTCACTATCAGCCTTATGTCACACAAGAACCAGTGACTCCATTATTCCCTTCCACAGTTATGCTAGATAGTGGTTAGTTGTGTTGATTTCCTAGGGCTACTGTAAAGATGTGCTCTACCTGAGCATATGAACAATGGAAGTCTGTATAACAATTCTTGAGGCTCAGTGTTTGAGATCCTTGTGACATCAGGGTTGGTTATTCCCTTTCCTCATTCTTATCCCTCCTTTTCCTCCTCCTCATTCTTTTTCTTCCACCTTTACCTATTTTTTTTCTCTTCTTATTATTTTCTTCTTTTGGTTGTTTTCTTGAGACGGCCTTCATTATTAAGGTCAAGATGACTCACAATCCACCTACCTTCACCTCTCCAAGTGATGGGACACCAGTATGTACCCCTACACCTAGCTACAGTTGACTTTTATTAAGCCCCCCTTTGTGTGTGTGTGTGTGTGTGTGTGTGTGTGTGTGTGTGTGTGTGTGTTTGTGTGTGTGTATAAATGACCATCTTCCTTTGTCTCCTTACATCATTTTCTCTTTTTGTACTAGGTTTAGTTTTCTTCTTATGAGGCTACCAATTTTATTGGTTAGGGCCATTCTAATGGTCTTAGTTTAATTTAATTGAGTCTTTAAAAGCACTGTCTCTAAATACAGTTGTATTCTGAGGTATTAGATATTAGGACTTCAATATATAAATGGAAAGAGGTTGTCACAATTTGATTTTCACAATTCAATTTCTGTCTCAATTTTGAGATGACACAAAAGTCCCACTCAAAATTGTGTTCACTGGAAATAGAAGTAGCAAATGGCAAGCATTTTAAAGAACTTTACTTTGTCTACATCACCAAAATAATTGAAAATAATGAAACATACAAAATAGCTTTCTGTAGCCCAAATGGCAGAAGCAGGAGAAAAGAATGAAGAAGAAAATTAACTATGAAATATTGGAAACAATCACAGGTCAGCAAAGAAGACATCACAGGAAAGAATGGAAAGATCAAAAGTCTACTTTGAAACTAGAGAAAATCCACATCACATCCTTTAAGAAATAAGGAAGTAAGATCCTTCAGTAAAAACAATCCATTATCTGGGCATAGTGGCTCAAGAGCTTAATCCTTGTACTCAGGAGGCAGAGACAGGTGGAGCTCTGTCAGTTCAAGGACATTTTGGTCTACATAGTGAGTTCCAGGCCAGATAGTGTTACACAGTAAGACCCTGTCTCAAGCAAAAAAACCCTAAGCCAAGACAACAAAACAAACAAAAATATCTCACTAAAGAGAGTATTTTTAATGAATTTGTCACTACCTACATTGTTATTGTATTGCATACTAGAAGTTCTTAAATGATTCATACTAGGTTTATGTTCTCATTCATATCATGGCTTATTTAATGCTTTTGCTTTTTTAAAATACATTTTAGGATAATGTTTATTCAACTCAAAGAATGGAACCCTTTGTTCTTATTTACTGTTGTCTGTAAACCTAATTGTTGAATTTTGTCAATTTGTGAGTTCTATACTTTTCAGTTTTATGAACAAATCATTGAGAAAAAATTCATTCAAATGATCTTATTGGTTGAATGAATTATTAAAGTTTCTTCCATGAACCTGCTCTTTGGTGGATGCCAAAAAGCAAGTTGTCTAAAGGTCATGCAAAAAAAAAAAAAAAAGTCAACAGTAGCTTGGGGGAAACAATCAAGAAACCAGTATTTGTCTGCATTTCAAAAATGCTTCTTTTTTTAAAAAAAATTCATAGTTATGGTAAGAACCCAGAGAAGGGTGTGTGTGTGTGTGTGTGTGTGTGTGTGTGTGTGTGTGTGTATACTATAAAGACTGAAGATGTCATTAAATATGTTCTCAGAGCACTGATTTTATTTAATTTCAGAAGTAATGGAAGAGACAGGGAAAGAGTCACTGTTCAGATCTCTTTTACATGAAGCAAGAGCAAAGGTGTAAAGACCACTGGAGAGGCAAAGGCTTCTTTGTGAGGCTGAAGGGAGGTGTGCCAGAACTGATTCAATACTTCTGTGTTTTCAAATGAAAACTATGGCTTGAAGTGACTAATAGGATGTACTATTAATTTTTATAAATCCAGTGCAATTTAAATTGTTGCTGATATAACTACTAGTAGTTTGGGAAACTTAATTGTAGACCCTTTGTATTGATGAAGACTTTTGGGGAAATAGTGTTTATAGTCTACAGACATCTAAGGTACTCACTAAACTCACTGTCCCTGGGTTCTCAAGATTCTAACCCAGTATGTACAAAGACCTGTGTATATATAGGGAGTCTCTTCATGATCCTGAAGCACATACAGATCTGGAAACTACTGGCTTGGGGAATAACTCTGCTTATTGATGATATATTCCTACCATCTTTCATTCTCTCTTTCGAGCAAGTTCATCAACTACCTGTTTTGTTCAGAGAGGAGTTAGACAATTATTCTTTTATATGGGTATCCTATTATGCTCAGAAAATTGTAGTGTGCTCCCCGCCATATGTTTTGCTTTTACTAGCTGAAAGTTATTTCACAGTTTCAGTTTAATATTGTTTTTCCCAAATATCTCTTAGTCTGGATGGCTGGATTTCAGCTGGAAGAAACAAAGTAAGAGAGTGATGCTTTCTGAAGAAATTTTGTTGTCAAAAAAATTTCACATGTTCACAATTCATTCCTCGTGGAGTCTCAAAGTTTCACCTCTAAGCAGAAATAATTTCATCTGTGTTTAGACAAAAACATGCTCCTTGCTTTTAACCTTACTCTCCAAAAGGGCAGGTGGAGCCTAGGAAGAGGTACCAGAGATGGCATTGTGATCAGAACTCCAGTGACATTAGTGTGGGATAAAAAGACAGAACAAGTTAAGGGGACCTGAGAAGGAAAAGACTCTCTCATCCTGGCATCTAGTTTTTGTTCCTGTGGGCTGAGAGTCAAGAAACTTCAACTCAACTGATAAATGCTGTAATTGTTTATAGAGGTAATGTCTATTTTTAAAAGACATCTCAGACAAGGATGCTTAATCCAATGAATTATATTTACTTAGGGCCAGAAAGTCTGTAGCCTTAACTTTCTTTCTTTTTTTAATTTTTCTTAATTTCCTTCCTTCCTTCTTTCCTTCCTTCCTTCCTTATTTTACTTTTTCATTTTTGAGATTATTATATGATTACATTTCTCCTTCTATGTTTTTCCTCCAACCTTCCCTACACAGCCTTCTTTACTTTCTTTCAAAATCCTGGCCTCTTTTTTTCCATTAACTGTTATTGCATGCATATATGTATAGGAATATATAATCTTCTCTGTCTGTCTGTTACTTACATTTATGTTGGGGCTGACCATTTGGTATTGGATAGCCAATTGGTGTGCCCCTCTCTAGGGAAGATGATTTCTCTCCATTTCAGCACTCCTCAGTTGCCTCTAGTTCTTGGTGTGGTGTTGAAGCGTATCGTATTTCTCACCCCCACTTTGGTGTGTCTGTTGGTTTTGTCGTCTTCACTAACCTCATGTTTGGACAGTCATGTTGGGGACACTTTATGGGTATAGCTTCTGACATTACTCGGAGACACAATCTCACAGTAAACTCCATGGTCATCTTTTGATGGGTACAACTGCACATGACAATTCTTTTTTTTTTTTTTTTTTTTTTTTGGTTTTTTTTGAGACAGGGTTTCTCTGTGTAGCTTTGCGCCTTTCCTGGGACTCACTTGGTAGCCCAGGCTGGCCTCGAACTCACAGAGATCCGCCTGCCTCTGCCTCCCGAGTGCTGGGATTAAAGGCGTGCGCCACCACCACCCGGCTGACAATTCTTTAAGATGAGAGAAATATGGAAACTAATTCATGTATTTTTACTTAAATTTCCAACTTAATTTTCCAACTTCATTTAGTCTTGAAATCTGTTGGGCTATAGTCTTTGTGCAGCACAGAAGGCCACAGGATCATTTCTAGCCACTGTAAGGGCTATCATTTCTTGCGCAGCCCAGGTCTATGTCTTGGGGAAATCAACTGTCCTTTTCTTACATGCCTTCTCTTTAGTGTCTGCCATTAAACACCATCCTGCTCTCTCTCCTTAATAAACTCTCTAACTTTGCCTCATTTGGACTCTTGGAACTCTTTCTGGTGGTAATCAAGAACTGGGCTTTGCCTGAATGGAGGTCCCCAGGGGAAGAAGTCTTCAGGCTTCTGATGGTGGTACTAAGTGGTGTTTCCCTTCCACAAGGGAAAACGAGGTCAGTCTTGCAAAACAACAACAACAACAAAACATTTATATATTTTTTTGCTAGCTCATTCAGGTGATATGAAGTCATTATGGAATGTTTGAAATGTAACAAAAGTTAACAATAATAGAAGCCACCTGCAATTTCATGATTTAAGCATTTTTAACTTTTGGGACATTTTTCTTTTTTAAGTCATACACAGCTGTTTAAGCTATTTTATATGTAAGTCTGTGGGCATTGCTAATCATTCATACCTTTAGGATGAATTCCAGAATGTTTTTTTTTGTGTGTGTATGTATGTGTATATGTGTATACAGAGGGGAGAGAGACAGAGAGAGATAGAGACAGAGACAGAGAGAGACAGAGAGACAGAGATAGTTTGGATTTGATATGTATCTGCAAATAGCTTTCAATGAAATTATTCTAACTGGCTTTTTTAAAGGTTATACTGATAATTAGATTACACAGCATTCAACTGGATACTCTGCCCCACCCACTGGTTTGCAAGGACAATACTATCTATTTTTAGAAAGTTCATAATTTTTTAATGTTTCTGGGTTATAGAAATAGCTCCTTCCTAAGGTCCTTGCCCAGTGTGAAATAGGCCCCGGGTTCAAACCTCAGTAACAAGAAAGAAAACTACAAGCAGAATCAGTGGCTGTGTCTGAATTTTGTGACTTTCTAACCATTTGGGGTTGAGTTTGCTACCATCTGTGGTTGAACACAGCACTGTAGTTAGGTGATGTGTTCTTCTCTGTCTGTGACCATGTCTGAAGTTAAAAATACTGTCAACAGGTCCCCTGTAATGTTCCTCTCTAAGTGAATCTTTTTTTTCCAGACAAGATTTCTTTGTGTAGTTTTGGTGCCTGTCCTGGATTTTGCTCTGTAGACCAGGCTGACCTCAAACTCACAGAGATCTGCCTGGCTCTGCCTCCTGAGTGTTGGGATTAAAGGCATGGGCCACCACCACCTGGCTCTGTGTAAATCTTTAAACTACATTCTCTCCAAGGAGCTCTTCAGGCTTGTAATGCTGGTGGGAACCTTTAACATTGGCAAAGTTTCCTCAGCTGCAAGCTGTATTGCTTTGTTCTTTGAGACAGTTCATGAAGCAGCTTAGCTGAATCTACCATCCACTATCAACACTCTAGAATAGAATAGACATGCACAGTCTTGAATTTCCATTTGTGCTTTGTGTATTAGTCCCCTTTTCTCCATCAGCACCCTTTCCTCTTCAGCCCGTGAAGACAGGGGAAGCCGAACACCAGCTGTTCAGTCTCCCTTACATAGATCTCCCTTACACAGATACAGTAACTTCTATTTTCTTCTCCGGCAAGTATCTAGACATGATAATTTAACAAACACACAAGGATAATTTTACAAGTTGAAACTAGAACACTCAGAAATATATTTGGTGAGAGTGTTAAGCTGATGTGGGCATCTAGGGCTTCCGCAGCAAACTCTTGCAAGCTGAGTGACTTACCAACAACAGAACCTAATTCTTCCACATCTTTGGATGCTAGGAGACCACAGCCAAAGCATTGTCAGGTTTGGTATCTTCTGAGGCCTCCCGCCCTTTCTTTGTGTCTCCACAGAGCCTTTCAGGGTGTCTCTGCTCTATCTCTTTACATGGACCCCAGTCTTATTGGAGTAGGGTCTACTCATATGACTGGGTTTTACTAACTTCTTTAAAATCCCTGTTTCCAAATGCTTCCTCATTATAAAATGAACCTGGGTTTTGGACTCTAACACAGTTGATCTATTTACATAGTGTAGGTGGATTTTTCTTTGGGCCACCAGCTCACACACACACACAGACACAGAGACTTATTATTAATTATGAAAGCTCAGCCTATAGCTTAGGCTTATCTCCCCCTCCTTTTCTGCTACATATGGTGCCCATGATGAGTGACATATATAGCAGACTTTTTCTTTGGGCTGCCAGCTCACAAATAATGACATGGAGACTTATTAATTATGAAAGCTCATCCTATAGTTTAGACTATACACTGACATATAACTCCTGGCTTTTACCTCTCCTCCTGCATGTCTTGCTCCCCTGCATATGGCTGGTGACTTAGACTTTCCTTTCCCAGAGCTCTCTCTGTCCAGAAGTTCCACCTATACCTCCTGTCTAGCTATTGACCAGTCACCTGTAGATGTAACCAACCGTCTTATTAAATAAGAAACACAGAAACAATGTAAAAGAGAAAGCCGAGAGGTCAGAGCTCAGAGCTAAAATCTCACCCTTCTTCCTGCTGTCCCAGATTCGCGAAAAGAGACCTACTTCCTGTCGGTTCGTTTTTTTAAAGTATGTTGTTCTGCCTTCTCATTGGTTGTAAACCCAAACACATGACTGCCTCGTCACTGTCTGAATGTACAGCCCCCTAGGTCTTAAAGGCATATGTCTCCAATGCTGACTATATCCCTGAACACACAGAGATCTTATGGGATTAAAGGCGTGTGCCACCACCGCCCGGCTCTTGCTATGGCTCTAATAGCTCTGACCCCCGGACAACTTTATTTATTAACATACAATCAAAATAATATTTCAGTACAATTAGATTACCACCACTGTCACCTCTTTATTAAACCAATCAGAAGGTGCCTTTACAAAGACACATCTTCACAGTGTACAAAAAGATTGTTCCACAACAACGAATCTTAAAATAGAGTCATTGAATGTGGACACATAGCTTGGGGTAGGTTATATTCTGAGTATCTTTCCACATTTCAGAGTTGAGAGTTGATTTATATAAAAATGTATTTGACTATTTACTGGTTGAGTTAATCATTTTACGTCATTGTGACAAATGCCTGACATAAATAATTGAAAAGAGGAAAACAGTTATTTTGTTTCATGGTTTTGGAAGCTTCATTCCAGGATCCACTGGCTCAGTTGCTTTTAGTGGCAAAGCAGAAACATGGTAGACAGTGGAGGGAAGCTGCTAGCTCACTTCATGGCAGCCAGGGAGCAGACAGACTAAGAGAAGGGACATGAATGGCTTTCCGTGAGCAGTCAGTATCCTTCAGTTGGACTCTATGTCTTAATAACCTAGTCAGTTATGAATTAATGAATGCATTAATCCAGTGCCATGGTCACTGCTCTCATGGTTTACTCACCTCTCAACAGCACCTGTATCTGGGAACCAAGCCTTCAACATGTGGCTCTTTTAGAGGGGACATCTTATAGTCATAAGATAACATTGCAAATGTTAGACCCTTTCTCTACAACTTTTATAATGTGAGCAAGTTAAGGGCAATGAAAATTCACATCAGTCTAAATCTTTAGTGCCAGCTATTGCTGTGGGATGGTCTGTATGTCAAATTGCTCTGATTGGTCAATAAATAAAACACTGATTGGCCAGTGGCCAGGCAGGAAGTATAGGCGGGACTAACAGAGAAGAGAATTGAGAGAATTCTGGGAAGTCGAAGGCTGAGGAGGAAGACACTGCCAGCTGCCGCCATGACAAATAGCATGTGAAGATGCCAGTAAGCCATGAGCCATGTGGCAAGGTATAGATTTATAGAAAAGAATTGATTTAAGATGTAAGAATGAGACAGGTAGAAGCCTGAGCCATTAGGCCAAACAGTTTAAATAATATAAGTCTCTGTTTACTTGGTTGGGTCTGAGCAGCTGTAGGACTGGCGGGTGACAGAGATTTGTCCTGACTGTGGGCCAGGCAGAAAAACTCTAGCTACAAGCTATGGGTTCCAGGAGTAAATGCCAAATTTAAAGTCACGGTATCTTCCATTCAGCTATCAGTAGTCAAGTCTTGTCATTGCTTTGGAGTTTGTGCTGTTGTGTGCAGTGCATCCCTTGTACTCAGGCTCAAGACCTTGCTGGATAGCTCCAGTTCATCTGTGCAGAGATTCTGTAGTCTGAGTTCTGTGTCTGCCACATAGCAGCTTTTCCCTCTGGGCAGTTTGCATTATCTCTGGACCCCAGTTTCCTTATCTGTAAGACAGAAAAGAGTGTGACAATTGTGCCAATAAGCACAGTGTCCAGCCCTTGGAATGCTTAATGAATGTTAGATTTAGTTATTATTTAGAGGTACATTAATGCATTTTACAGGCTGAAAAGATAACTTTATCTCTCCAAACTTGTAACTCACCATGCTGCTTTATTTGCATATGACAGGCACTTTGCAAATTTGCACCAAGAGAGTGATATTAAAGAATTCGCTCTTATGTAATTTACACCAAATGAAATTCAGTTTGGACCTTGAGCATCAAGGTCAAGCAATAATGCTTTCCAACTCTAGAGCAGAGCAGAAGGTTACTTCACTTGTGCAAGGCCAAAGAGATGTTTTGAGTCAAAATGGGTCTGGGACTAGTGGGATGGCTCAGTGGATAAAGGCACTCACCACCCAACCTGACCATGACTTTGATCATTGGAACCCACATGGTAGAAAGAGAAAATAAAATAGACTCCCACAACTGGTCTTACAGCCTTCACATTTGTACTGTGATACTTAAGTGTCATCACACACACACACACACACCCCACATACACACATGTACATTAAATAAATTTAAAAATGTAAGAAAACCCAACAACAACAAAACCCAGAAGTCTATGACAGCTGTTCTCAGAAATTTTGAGCTCGAGTCTATTTATATTTTTGAAAATTATTGAGGATCTAGAGAGTTTCTGCTTACATATGTCACACCAATTCATATTCATCATATTAGAAATTAAAACAGAAAAACTTAAAAATATTTATGCAGTTACTAAAATTATAAAAGTAAACCCATTGCAGGTTAACATAAATATCACGGTTTGGTGAAAAATAATTGTACTTTCCAAAACAAAAATAACTGAGAACTGTGCCACTGTTTGATGCTTCTACAAACTTCTATCATGCATGCATTAACAGAAGGCAGGCCGATTCACTACTTGATTCTGCTAAATCTGTCACAATATCTTCTCTGTGTACTTTCAGGAGAACAAAAGTGAGAAAAAAGACAATAATAAATTGGTGTGGTTGTGGTTTTGATGGTTAGCACCTCCCCGAAGGAGTCATAGGGTCTTCCAAAGGTCCTTGGAGTTCAAGAGCTGCTGGCCTAAATTATGTCCATTAGAAATGCATTGTCTTGGAACTTTGCAACCCTCCACTTATCAGCACTAATGAGATGAACAGATGGAAACGTTTACATCCTTCCCCTGTTGGTAAGAAACAAGTTGGCTGAAATGCATCTCCAAAGTCACTCATTCACCTTCCTGTTAGAGTTGATTCTCCAGATTTATGAGAATATGAAATGTGTGTGTTTGTTGAAGTTGTTTGTCTAAATAAGTAAATATAAAAAGAAAATCTGGTTAGAGCTTCCTGCATACCAAGTGCCTGCAGACAGTGTGATGTCTCTGTAATTGAAGCTCCTCTAAATGGGGTTGCCAATTAAGCTTTGAGATGGGATTGGCCCAGGGCAGCCCACACAAAGTATGGCCCAGTGGCTGCAGTGTAGTGTGGTGTCTTAAAGCATTCTTTTCATCTTAACACAATGTTCTCAGAAGTGTCAGAATTAATTGTCTCAGCCCACTAGTCCTATAGAACCTGACCATAGGAAGGTGCAATCAGGGCGCCCAAGTGGTGGGAAGTTCCGCTCTGTCGTTTGGGTAATGGAAATCCACCATCAAGGGGGGCTCCTCTGTCCTTCCTACCCATGCTCATGCAGTGCTGAGGACCCTCCCAGCCACATTCCACATGATATCTAATTTGATTTTGTTTCTGGCTTAACACATTTTTATAATTTTTATGTTTTAAGAAATGATTTATGACTTTTTTGTCTTAAGAATTTACAAAAGCAGCATCTTCTCTTATTTAAGAAACAAAGTTTGAATTTTTAATGGAAATGATGAATCTTGTGTGTGAGGACAGTAGAGCGCGTGTGCCTCATGAGATTGTCCTGTGTTTCACTTTGACCTGCCACGTGAGTGACAGACAATGAGAAAACATTCATGTGTTTTAAAATAAGCTGCACGTCAGCCACTCTCCACACCAATGCTCATGGAAAAATCTCAGTAATCAGAAATTCTTGAATGAGTTTTCTTTGAGTAGTGTGTACTTCTCTGTCTAGTGAGCATCAATGCATGTTTCTCTCTCATGGTGCCGCCAAACACACCCGTCTCTCCCCCTCTGAATAATATATGCTTTAAAGTTCTGTCCCATGCTCACAAGAGGGCGCTAATTTGCGTTGATGTCTCAAGAGGCAACAATTCACTCAAATCTTTTATCTTCAAAGTTGAACTAGAAAACATGGCTTGAAGAAGGCTCTTGATAGGTTTGTTTTCTTTGTAAAAAAAAATTTCAAACTTAATAAAGTTTAGTTTTTAAGAGAATCAGATATCATATAGTTGTTTTGGGTTATGTCGCAGACTTAGTTTTTAACAGAATTATTGAAATAAGGAAAATGATTTTCCTTATTTTCCTTATTCGGTATAATTCTTGTTTATTCTTTGCTGTATATTGATTTAAGAATAGTTTCAGGACAGAGGCACTCCAAAAATATGTAAATGTAGACGTTGAAATAAATACCAAGGAATTTAATATCTTTATGCACAATCTATTTGATTGGTTTTCATTCTATTATAATGAAAAACTCCTCACAAGCTAGAGCTAATTCTGCTATTTTTCTCCCATGGTTGGAAAAATAACACATATATTGTAGAAAACTTGGAAAATTCTGGTAAATATTGAAAAGTTAAGAGTTGTTATCCTACAACCCCAGCAATCTTGATATTTTGGTGTATTTTGTTGCATGCTTTCCATATATAATTGCAAGTATGTTATACATAGATATACAAATGAAGTTTTGTGTGCTAGTATGAAAAATGTGATAAAATATCATTGATTTTTTTTCAGGGGGTCATTTACATTATTTGTCTATTATTCTATTTTAATTATTTTCCTATTAATGAATATTTATATACTTTTTGCTATAAATAATGATGTAACAAACATCTTTGACCATAACTTTTTAAAAGCACAGCTAATGACTTTCTTAGAACAGATTTCTATAAGCAGAATTATTCCTAGATGACAAACATGATCTATTCTTCCTGTTTTTGACATATACTGTTTAACAACCACTTTTTAGAAAGGTCTTTGTTATAAAATAAGAGATTTTGGCAATCTCCAGCTGCCCTTGTTTGGTGTCTAGTGTTCTAATTTCCCCCAGTACTATCTAAGTTGATCAGTCACAGTGTTATTCAGCATATCACACAATATGACCTTCTGCATTGCTGGGGATATTGGGAATTTTCTAAGCGCAGTCAGTCATTTTTATTTCCTTTTCTGTGAATTACTTTTTTCATGACTTTTGCCCATTTTTAAATCTAATATAGAGGATTTTGCCTTTTTGAATGAACTGGAAAGGCAGCCTAGAGATGCCCCAGACATTCCTAAAACACATCACCTCCTGGATCAAAGCCTCCAACTCACATAAATTCTAAAGGTGGTGACTGTCATTGTACAGTCCATAAAAGCCTTAACCCTCCATTTTTCCACTGGAAGATTTCTCCGTGAGATTAGTATTAGCTTTTGGCCTCTAAAAACAGCTAAGAAGATTTTAATGTGGATGAAGCATGCCCGCACAGGCAGGGGAAGGGCTGGTGCCTGCCTCACAGTTTCCCCCTCTCTCTGGACGGAAGTCAATTTCAGATGCTTTCCTTTTACTCCATCCAGGCTAGAAAGTATTAATAGCTCTTTTTCTTTCACTAACACAGCTTGTTCGCAAGTAATCAGCATCCTGGTATGTTCCTGATCCTGCTGTGCCCAGCCTTACATCAAAAGGAGAAAATCTTGCTTATAACATCCCTTTTAAAGCACGGTGGCATTAGAATTCTATTATCGTGTCCTCCTATTCTTTCCTGGGGCTCTGAGTCCAAGGTTGATTGAGAGGATCCTTAGCAGGAGATAGCACAGAAAACCTAGCCCTGTCTCCACCAGATGTCCTGGGAGCATTCCTATCATCATCCTCTGTCTCCATCAGATCCAGCTCATGTGGCTTCCTGAGGGAAGCCTTCTGTTTCCTAGCATGAGTGAGTGATGCATTTCCCCCCTTTCATTCCAGGGGAGATATTTTATTCATGTTTCTTTAGCCCTGCCAGCAAAAATTACCCAAAGTTCTCTTCCTTTCATGTGGTGTCATATTGCTGAGAGTACAACTATGGAATCTCTTCTACCTGAGGGCAAGGGTTGGGGCCCCCATGTCTTTCTTGATCCACAGATGGATTTCTGCTTATGGGTGTGTGTGGTAGCCATGGAGCCAACTGCTTTGCACAGTTGTCCAAAACCTCATGTGTAGGGTTGCAGTGACAGGCGTGGGCCTATCTATGTTGCACCTTTTTGATTGTGAAACAGTTCATGAGAAAAATCTTCAGAAGCCCACATGGCTAAACCCCCTCACCAAGGTGCTGGTGCTCAGGTGGGCTGGAAGGTCTACAAGGCCCCATCTTGGGGTCTGTGAGTCTAAGTACATCATCAGATATATGTGGGAGATGGAAGAAACTACAGATACCCATGATTACAGCAAGAAAGGCCCAATTATTCTCATCTCTGAAGCATAATGACTTCATAGAAGGAGAAGAGTTTGGGTGAGCATCTTCATCCTCCATTGTATGTTTTTCAATGCCTACTTCAACATTTGTGTGTGCAATGGAAGCCATTGCCATTTATAGAAATGTAATACGATTTGGAAAAGGTCTAAAATTGAACAGAAAGGAATTTATGCTTTCATCCACTTAGTTATTGAACAATTGATAGTATGTTTGATATGATTCCTATGTCCAGCCAACGTATCAGTCTCTGGGTGAATAAGGTTTCTAGCTCTTGGGCTGGTGAAGTCTGTACTCTAAGGGAAGTGGACTTTCAAAGAAGAGAGATACATAATTGAAAGTGTTAACAGAATATAGACTAGGAAAGACTGTCTGGAAATGCACACAGTAGACAGGAACCCAAGTGAGTGTGGAGAAGAAATGTGTGCCCACCATTTGGTGACACTGGTGGTGTACCCAGATAGAAAGGAAGGAGGTTCACAGAGAAGCATGAGTGTATTCTATGGAATGATGATCCTTTGAAGCAACTTGTACTTATTTATTATTTCTATGTATGCATCATGTATCATGTGTATGTAGGCATGTGGAAGCCAGAGGCCAATTTGTGAGTCATTTCTCTCCTTCTGCTTTTCTTTTTCTTTTGAGACAGGTTTCACTGTGTAGCCCTAGCTGTCCTGGAACTCACTCTGTAGACCGGGCTGGCCTCAAACTCAGAGATCTGCCTGCTTCTGCCTCTCAAGTGCTGGGATTAAAGGCGTGTGCCACCACCGCCCAGCTTCTCCTTCCATTTTTACATGTGGTATGAGACTTTTACCCTCAAGTCTGCAAGACAAATGGCCTTCCTTACCCACTGAGGCATCTTGCTAATCTAAGATGCTTAAAAAGTTATTTTGAAAGTTTATCTTATAGAAGCCAGAAACCCTGAGTTCGACTAGCTTTGAATTTTGGAAACAAAACCCACAATACCAGATGGAACAGTTATTGATCTTTGATAAAAGTGTATAACACAAGTGGAGGCAGAGTTGGGGGAAAGGACAGGCCTGTAACAAAAATTGCTAAACGGTCTTTTTATAAAAAAAAAAAAAAACCCTGGAGCCTGATGTTGAGGCGAATGCTGAAAGATCAGAGAGACAAAGGAACAAGCCACCTCTTACCTCTAGGACCCCTCAGCCTGAAAAGCTTTCCTCAGCAGAAAGACTTTCCTGTCTCCTCACACCTTATATACCTTTGTCCACTCACCCATATCACTTCCTGTCTCAACTTTCCTAGTACTGGGATTAAAGGCATGTAACTTCCAAGTATTGAGATTAAAGGTGTGTGCCACCACTGCCTTGCTCTGTTTCTTTCCTTGTCTGAGTCAACCTCATGTACTCCAGGATGGCTTTGAACTCACAGAGATCCAGATGGATCTCTGCCTCCTGACTGCTAGGATTAAAGGTGTGTGCCACCATTGTCTGGCCTCTATGCTGAATCTAGTGGCTTGTTCTCTTCTCTGATCTTCAGACATATTTTATTAAGGTACACAGTTTATTGCCACACAGGCCAATAGCTGAGTTTTTATTTTTGGTTGCCATGAGGTGAGATAGGAAACTGAGGATGAAATGGCCAGTTGAAATATTTTGGCCATGGGCTAGAGGAGGAAGATGTAATAGTTGAGACTGGGTATTCTGAACTGGAGGGCGGAAGCGAGGTGGTGCTGGAGATGTAGATAAAGTCATCACTCAAACATTAGTGTTGGTTGAAAGTGTGGCACTGGAAGAATCCATCCAGAGAGTAAGGTTTGTGAAACTGAGAGTAGAACCTCTTGAGCATTTAGTATGGGGAGGTTTAAGAGGAGAGAGAGGGAGAGAGGGAAAGAGGGGGGGGGCTACTGGGGTAGGAGGGCTTCTGCTTGGGTGGTGATGATACCTGAGGGAGAAATGTGAGCAGGGCTGGGATTTCCTGGGGTATACCAATCAGCCTTTCAGCTCTCATTAGAACATTGGTAGCTACTTGTTTAGATGTCTCTCCATGGCCCTTCTTCCAGGCATCACTGAACTATCCAGGCTATTGACTTAGCAGTGATGGACATAAGCTACATGAGCTGGTAATGGTTAGGGTTTATTTTTAGTCTACATTCAGCATTAACAAAAAAACCTACTGTATTCCAAATACTTATCCTTACACCCATAGATATCAGAGAAGCTTCATTTTGGAGCAGACAGGGACTACAACAGATCCACAACTGCTCTAGATGTAGAGAATAAGTAACCACAGGTTAGCCAGCACTGACGCGTCCATCTGAGACATGCCCCCTACATCTAAAGCTCTGGGTACATTGCACAAAAGGGGGAGGAAAGACTGTAAGAACCTCAGGATTGGGAACCTGGTGCTAGAGAGTGTCTCTGGGACAGGACAGGGAAGCTGCACCCATGAAATCTCAATACTATAGCTGCTTAAACATGACCAACACAATGACAATACACGTTTTGACATGCCATCACAGACAGGAAAAAAATTCACAAGGTCCCACCCCTAGATGAAGAGCTACAGGCAACCAATGGCTGCTAAGAGAAGGAGAGATTCTTTTTTTCTCCAGGGATGTTGATCCCCCCCCCCCCCCCCCCCCCCCGCTATATAATCTCAGTTGTCAGCTCTAAACATGTTTATATAAGAACACTACTAAATGATCGGTAGTTTTTGTGTGTGTGTGTGTGTGTGTGTGTGTGTGTGTGTGTGTGTGTGTGTGTGCACATATGTGTGTATGTGTGTGTGTGTTTGTGTGTTACAACAATAATTGTAGAAGAGATCATGAACTTGAGAAGGAGTTATAGGAGACACAAAAGGAATTGGAAGTGGAGAAGAGGGAGGTATGGAAATGATGTAAATACAATACTTATGCATAACATTCTCAAAGCAGAATTAAATTAACAGAATTAGATAATAGAATTAAATAAAAATTAAATTATAGGAAATAGAAAAGCATGAGAAGTAATTTTGTGTACTGACACCCACAATATCCTTGTATTGCACCTGCCTTTAGAGTGGTTATCAGCATGGTTTCCACGTTGCCTTTTGCAGTATATTGCTCTCTCTTCTCATGGATGCTAAGGATACAGGTCAGAGTTGGATACGCTAGGCATGCTTTTATTGTAACTCTCAGGACCACAGCTCCATGTTTTTAAGAGTGTAATAAAATACCAGGTTCACATTTAATCTGTGATCAGTTACCATCTCTGAATCTGTCTCTGTAGAACTTCTATTAAAATGTATTTATCAATTTAAAACTTCTACCTTTTTTCTCTAAATACATTATCCCATTTAGATCTCTCTTCATGCCGATGTGATTCATCTCTTTAGACAAATCATTTATAGGAAAGGAAGTAATTTTGACTCTGCTTGGCGGTTTGCTGTCACACGTCTTATTAGTTTTTCCTTTCTGGAATGACAAGTCTCTCAAAGTTACTGAAATGCAAAAGAAACGTAGGAAAGAAGACGAAGTCAGTATTTAATAAGGATTTGGGTTATCCTTGAAATCCTCATCTTGAAAAAAACCCCAAACTTCTACGATTTCAGAGACCATGGTTCTTCCCCCACAGGCAAAGGGAACCTTGTAAGAGCTCCCAGTTCATCACATACTCCTCTCTGGCTGGAAGGTGCTTCCAGTTGGCAAAAGTGTGCAAATCTTGTCAGTGGGAAGTTCTCAGAGGGAAGCAATTGGTACATACTTGTGTAAAGGGGGTGGGTATGACTCCAAGACTGAAACCTATGGAGGATGCATATGGAACTGAAACAAAATCTTATATGCTGTTCCAAAGATCCTACACATCTCTAAAAACACCGGAAAATTAACCAGCCTGATTCAACAACTGGGTTAGTTTCTATTGCTATGACAAAACACTGGAGAGACATTGTCCTAAAGGTCAGATGGTTTGTTTGGGTTCATGATTTCAGAACATCATCACTTGTCTCTTTTTCCACCTCCCCAGGTAAGGCAGAACATTCTGGTGGTGAAAGTGTGGTGGAGTGATGTGACTTAACTCATATTAGATGAAAGAGAGAGGGAGAGAGAGAGAGAGAGAGAGAGAGAGAGAGAGAGAGAGAGAGAGAGAGAGAGAGAGAGAGAGAGAGAGAGAGAAGAGAATAGGAAAAGATAGTACCTCAGTGAATGGCCTGAAGGAAACCCCCTTTCTTCAGCTAGGTCCTATCTCTTGATTCCATTACTTCCCAATGGCCCATCAAATGATGAACCCACCAATGGACTGATCCTCAAATAGTACCAGAGCCTTCACGATCCGGTCAGGTCCCCCAAACCCCACCTCTAAACATTAGTGCATCAGGACCAATACTTGAACACAGTATTGAGCTTTGGGGAACACTCAGATCCAAACTGTAATGGAGACACTTCCTGGGAGACTCTCCAAATATATTTGTTGACCTTTGCACATCATCAGATTCTCTAACTGATCTTCATTAGCCAGCATTATCCACTGATTAATACCTTAATGATGGCGGAATCACTTACACCTCGCTATCTCCTCATCTACCTCCTTTTCTTGATTTTGTTTATTGATCTGGACTGGTTTAGACTAGAGACTTGGTCAAGAATAAGGAAGAGGATAATTTTCTTCTCACTGTACTTGTGTTGACAGAGTTATCACTGTGTTTTCCCCTGGAACAAAAGGACCATCTGCAGCAGGCTGGTGACCGATGATTCTGAGACCTGGAAAGCCAATCCAAATCATTCTTTCATGTGTGTGGGGGCTGGTGTGTGGTTTGTTAGCTTTGAATTGTAGAAGTAAAATGTGCTCATCCAACATGAGAAATTTAAAAACAGATTTCCTCCCATCTCATCTACTTGCCCAGTTCACTGTCTTACAAAATTTAGAAGCTGCTCTAAGCCCATACCATGCTTTTAGAAAAATCAACGAGCTTTTTTCTTTTTCTTTTTTTTTTTTTTAACCTGGCCTCAGAAACTTCCAACATTCTCATTGGTGAATTACAGAAATACCTTTAAAGATAAGATAGTAAAAACCCATTTGCAGATAAGAAACTGAAGTAGAAATGCTCAAGTCATTTGTCTTTTTAAACTAAAATCCTCATTGATCTTTCCTTCTTGTTATGACTCTTCTGTCCTTTTTAAATGTCAGGTATTAGGGTGCATCTAAAGTTGCACCCCCAAGCTGCTGCCAAGATTGGCCTGCTTGAAGATGGATGCTATTGTGGGATGAGGGATTTTCTCTACTCCCTACATGAGCTCTCTAAAAAGTATATTCTGTTACCCCACAGGATTCCACCCTTCACTTCATTTAATGGCAATTTAAACTGTAGAAAAGAAGTAACCAAGCATTTAGTTTAGAAAATGACTTATCCCTGACGGCAGTACCATCTCTGCTGTTTTCAGTTATCATCAGTGGCAATGCTGGTGCTGTGTTCTGGATTTGCCACAGGGCAGGCTGGCTCACTACCTGTTCTTGTGTGGCTTGCAAGCCAAGAATCACTTTCACGGTTTTAAATTGTACCAAAAAAAAAAAAAAATTAAAAGAGTTGTTTCATGACAGAAAAAAAATTGTAAGGTACAAACTTGAGTGTCCAGTAGTTAAGTGTTAGAGGATCGCAGCCATGCCTGTTTCTTGCCTGTGGCTGCTTTTAAGTTGAGTAGTTGCTGCAGAACCTGTAACATTTACTCTCTATTCCTGCCAGCTCCCCTCCTTGACGCATGCTTTAGAGGTGTTAGTGGGTGTAATCCTCTGCACAGCACTATGCTGTGTGGGCATCCATTGTTCTCATCTTATTGATGAGAGAATCACGGCTTAGGAAGGAGATGAATTGGCCAGGCTGAAATGACTAGGGGATGAGGGGATGGGACAGGAGCCAGTCTGTTTGGCATGCAAGCGCCAGGCCCTCTGTCACATGCTAAATCGCATTTCTTCTTGACTAGCAGCTCAGTCCACTTCCACAACAGCCATCTCTGCCTAGGTTCTTAATCCTCCCATTCTCCGCTAGCACATCACATTGTTACACAGGAAAGGTAAGCTTAATTTGGGTCACAAATTCATGAACTTTTTTTTTTTTTAGTTGAATAATTAGCTTGCCAAACTATGCACTTGACTGAGCCTTTTGTGCCCGAATCTACCAAACTGTGCAGTTGACTTACTCCTTGGCTATATGTAAGAAAAAAAAAAAAAAAAACAATGTGGGTACCCTTCCTTCTGCCATTATTTCACCAGTGTGTCAATGATGAATGTTCTAAACGCTGAACAAATAACTTGTTTAATACAGGCTGCAGTTTAAAAGAGAAATTGAATTTCCCGAGAATAATAGCTCAAGTAGATAAGAGTTTTGAGTTTAGTGTCTGAGTGTGATGATTAACCACAGGTGTCAACTTGATGAGATCGAGAATATCCTGGGATGTGGGCCTCCAGCCATCCCTGTGGAGGATTATTTTGGTTAGGGTAACTGAAGTGAGAAGACCTGCCTGGTGGTACCATTCCCTAGGCTTGTGTCCTGGACTATATACAAAGGAGAGAGTGGGCTGCACATTTGTTGTTACATGCTTCTTGCTGGCTGACATGTGACCAGCTGCCTCAATTTCCTGCTGCTGTGAATTCCCTGCAGTAACAGACCATAACAACTATAAGCTAAACAAGCAACAACAACAACAACAACAAAAACAACAAAAACCAGTTAATCTGCCTTTTCTTCCTCAAGTTGCTTCTGTCAGTGGGTTTTAATCACAGAAATATGAAAAGTAAGCAAGACTCTGAAACTTGAGCTTTCAAAATGAAATGGCAATTAGAATCATTTAGGCTTTTCTGTTTTTCATGGTTAATCTAGTTAACAAAACTAGTTAACAAACGTTAGATAACTCACAGTTCATTTGTAATAGGTGCATAGCAGGATAAAACACTTGAGAAAAACTATCCAAGTTTATAATTGAACTTGTATGCGGAATTGTCACATTTCAAAAGTCATTGCGCCATACACTTCAAGTACAGCATCTGCAGATGCTCATTAAACAGCAGAAAAGAGCATCTGAGACCATCCAATACTTGTAGTTAACTTGTGAGACGGTCTCCACACACATCTGCTAAGTCATCTATACACATCTATACATCTATACACATCTGCTAAGTCATCTATACACATCTGTACACATCTGCTAAGTCCTATGCTTCCTCTGTTAAGTATCTTTGAAGACTATGGAGATGGTGCAGTCTCCAAGTGCTTGTTGCACACATATAAGGATCTAGTTTGATCCCAAGCATCCATGTAAGAAAGCTGGATGCTGCAGTGTGCCTATAATCCAGGCACTGGGGGGTGGGGTGGAGACAAGAGGACCCTGTAGCTCATGGAGTGCTAGTCTAGTTGAATTTGCAAGTTCCTAGCTTAGTGAGAGAACTTAGTTCAAAAAGTAAGATGGAGAGAGACCAAGAAAGGGACCTGACTTCAACCTGTGGCATCTGCAGGTATTTGCATATGTGTGCATGCATATAGGTCACCACCCTCCAAACAATCTTCTAAGAAACTAAAAACTGTTTTGCTCTACAACACTGACTTGTTTGTTTGTTTTTACTTACATGTCTTTTCACCAGTGAAGACAGAAGAAAGCTCATAAAAATTTTCAACTTTTTTTTCTGAATGTATTTTTATGTTTGTGCAAAGGTGATTGCACATGCACTTAGGTTGATTACCTTACTGTTAGGCTCCTCAATTTATGACCACCAGAAAATTGGCTTTAGCTTGAATAAAGAGGGGAAATGTGTTGTAAACAGAAGTATGATCCTGGGGGACGCTCACTGGATCTGTAGGCATTGACGGGATGGGGTGCTACAAAGGACAAGGAGGCTATGGACATGTTTGGAAGGGGGCAGCTATGGTCTCTCTCCAACTCTCTCAGGCCAGTTGGTCTCTTGGTTCTGATTCTCTGGTGGGTCTGTTTTAGGCTTGTTTCCATGAAGCTGCCTCTTCTGCTTCTCCCTTCTCACATTAGAACATGGCCTTTTCATTGCTTACTAGAGGCCAAGCTGTATCCCAGATCCTAATCCTGGCAGCAAGAATCCATCTGGCTTTGCTTTGGTCAGGTGGCCAGCCAGGGATATAGGTCCTACCATTTAAATATGCTACCAGAGCCAGTGTTGATGAAAAGAAGAGTCATCAGGAAAACGAAGCAGCAGGTTGGGGAAGTCTCAGTAGGGGAAAGTCCCGCTTCATGATCCCAATGGCCATGTCAAACCCAAAGTGAAAACACCACTCACCAACTAGCTTTACTTTTCTTGCTTAATTCAGAAAATCCTGCTGAGATTGTAGGTTTTTTTGTTCTTCAGATTTAGTCTTGTTTATCCCGGCATTCTCTACATAGACCAGGCTGGCCTCACAGAGATCCACCTGCCTCTGTCTCCCAAGTGCTGGGACTAAAGGGATGCGCCACCATGCCTGGCAAGATGGTAGTTTTGAGTTTATGTTTCTTCTGCTTGTTTTCAGTAGACACTCGTACCTCCTGGTAAGCAGGAATGTTTGAAAAGTTGGCTGATGACTGGTCTGTGCCCAAACCCTCTTCTGATCACAGCTGCCCATGGGCACCTGTGGGGTAGTTTACCTCTGCATGGCTGACCCCAGCCCTGTACAGCATGCTTGATTTTCAATTTCAGTAGGGAACATTGTTAGCTTTTTACCCTGGAGAGTTTTGAAAGACAAGGAATTCCCTTAAGGAGACAATAATTGTCTGGTATTTCTGAGGCACCATGTCTCCTGGAAACTAAAGTGGATTTTTGCTATCTCTGGAGCTCTTTCTAGAGCACGTGTTTGGTTCTCAGTCTTGGTTTATATCTAAGCACGTGATAGGCAGCATGCTGAGGGATACAACGAGGAGTGGAAGGAGTTTGTTTCATCAGTTAGGCCGACCATTCACAGAGGTACAGGGGGTTGAGGAGCACCAGAACAGCATTTGTACAAAGTGCTGGGATGAGTCGAAGCTGCTCGTGAAGGTCAGATTCATGAGGGGCAAGCCTGGCTCTCATGCTCCACTCCTCCATCTGTTCTACTGTCCCCAGACCTGCAGCATCACCTTTGTCCTGAATCAGACAGCTGTGCATATGCAGACCCGCTTAGGATTGTCCACAGCTGTCCTTGCCTGGATGAAGTTCTACTGCCTTAAGTATTGGAACTTTTTAATAGCTTTGGTATCAGGTGATGTGTTTGGGCTTCATTCTTCCCCCTCTTTCTTCCAAATCCTGTTGTCCTAGCACTTTTCTTTGCCATCCCTTTTGCTGTGGATGTCTTGAAAGCTGTGAATATGTATTGCTCTGATTGTTTGATAAATAAAGCCATTTGGCCTATGGTAAGGCAGCTTAAAGGAAGGCAGGACATCTAAACAGACAGGAAGAGAAAGGAGAGGCAAGGGAGATGCTACTATCTGCTGCCAGAAGAAGCAAGATGTTAAACTTGTACTGGTAAGCCACGAGCCATGTGGCAAAGTATAGATTTATAGAAATGGGTTAATTTAATATATAAGAACTAGATAACAAGAAGCCTGCCATGGCCATAGTTTAAAAATAATATTAGCCTATGTGTGTTTATTTGGGTCCAAGTGGCTGCAGGACTGGCAGATAAGAGAGATTTGTCCTGACCATGGGCCAGGCAGGACACAGAAAAACATCCAGCTACACCCTTTCTTTTCTTTCTCCTCTATCCCTTCTCTCTTTTCCTTCTTTCTCACTATTCCCTCTCTCATCCCTCTTTCTTCAGGCCACCCAGCCCATCTGTGAATGAATTTCGAGTTTTACCAAAGCCTTTGAATTTGAACTTGTCCAGCTGTTTAAGCCAGGCATCATTAAGCTTGCTATTATTTACCTAGAATCTGGATGGGAAAGGATGGAAGAAAAAAGAAATGCATCCAGGAACAAGAAAGACAAATTGATACTTCAATAAGGATCGTGCCCTACATATACAAACCCCATGGTTAGTAAAGTGCTAGTCCATTCCAGGCACATGAAGATTAAGACTGTGAATCATCATATGCCAGGGACTTTCTCCAAAATGTATTATTTTCTGTCTGTTAGATAACTGTCAACTTCCACTAACAAAAGTTCAGAAATCTTGACAGTCTAGGAAGTACATATTCTGAAGCTGAAGAAATGGGTTATCTTTTTAGAGGCTTGAAACTTGGGTTCTACAGTCAACCCAGATTGGAGAGGCTTGAACCTCCATCCTTCCACTCAGCTGTATCCTTGGGGAACCGTGTGGGGCAGACACACATCAGTCCTCAAGAAATCTGTGAAACTGTGGATGTCACTGTCAAATCCCAAGCCTCTACCAAAGTGCAGGGGCCAGCACTAGGTGTAGGTGTAAAGCAATGAGTGCTTTGTGTTTGGATGACCCCAAGCTACTGGGCTAGTTTATCCTTGGGGAGGAGGCAAGACGGTGTTCTGCTTGCTGTCATTTCTCTCTGTCACACAGCATCAAGTCTTCCTGGACCAAGAGAATGCCGGCGTCCTGACAGCTTCCTAAGTAAATGCAATTGAAAGCTGTAAGGTCTTCTCTAACTTATAAA
Source organism: Peromyscus maniculatus bairdii (assembly GCF_049852395.1). Classification (NCBI taxonomy): domain Eukaryota; kingdom Metazoa; phylum Chordata; class Mammalia; order Rodentia; family Cricetidae; genus Peromyscus; species Peromyscus maniculatus. The sequence continues at coordinate 22,295,090 of NC_134867.1, forward strand.
ATATTCTATTTTCGTGCAGAAGAAAGCCCTAATTCAGCAACAGCCTCACACCCGAGTTTGTGCAAAGTTAATGCACGGACTCAAGCGGTTCTGCCCCCCTTGACTGAGGTGAGCTGCCTTTGGAGAGGGGCCTGGTTTGAAAGGTGACACAGGCTGCTAATGTTGATCAACTGGGTCATTATCAGATTTCTTTTGTGATATTGAGGAATGCGTTAACAAAGTGTCTCTTTTGAAAAAGAGAAACGTGACGTCCTTTAATGTGGGGAAAAAAGTTAGGTTTCTAGTATTTTTTTTTTAAATCAAGAGTTCTATTTTAGAGCTAAAGGGAAGGTCTGTTGTTTAATGGGTACAGCGTTTCAGTCTAGGGTGGTGGGAACATTTGGAGGGTAGATGGTGGGAATTGTTACACAGTTATGTGAACAGACTTAATGCCACTGAATTGTGGCCTTGAGAGCTGATAAAATGGTAAACTTTGCGTTGCATATATTTACCAAAATAAAAGTCCTGCTTTTTGAGTTTCTGGAGCTGTCATATTTCAAAACACTTGTTTTAGTGAGAGCGGTAGGGAGGGTGCTGGTGACCAGGAATCCATTGGAATTTTACGGCCTGGACTTCTCAGCTGATGCACACTCCCTGATCACACCACTCACCTCGCTCTTCTAGCATCGTGGTGAATAACAAGCCCCAGTCTCCAGTGCCGTCCTGAATTGAATGTGTTTTGTGCATCCTCCCAAAGGGGAGACTGTGCACCATCATGCTGGTGTGCTATGGTTTCAGAAATACTGTTATCTGTGAAGGAAATGCTTTCCACCTGTGACCTGTCGGGTACCTGGGGCCTCTTTAGCATATTAAGTGTCACATCTGGAGACGAGACTTCCTTCTCAAAACCGTGTTTGGTCTGGTTTTCATTTTCATAGGATTTTTGTATCAGGAATTTAATTTTAGGGCACTCTGAATCCTTCTTAATTTATGGTGAAGGGGTTAAAGTGGAAATTAGATGGCAATTTTTCAACTTACAAATGATTTGCCCTTTTACTAATTAAAACGCCTAAAGATCCAAAGCACAGTGTTTGAGGTTAGGCATTCAAACCCTGGGAACAAACAAGCACTGTCCTTTGTGTGGAATTTAATTTGTCTTTTTGGTGAGTAGGGCGATACGTGTTACAATCTCCAGGTTTTAGGCAGGATAAAGTAGAATAACAAATGATAATAACACCTGTGAGCTTTGATTGCTTTAAGGAAAGAGAAGGTGAAGAAACTAGACAGAAGCCTCTAACTTGGTTTTGTAACAAGCTCACATTCCTTTAGTCTGACAAATGACTATATATATATATATATATATATATATATATATATATATATATATATGACTATATATATTACACACACACACACACACACACACACACATATATATATATATAAAATTTTACAAACTCTTTTGTTGGCTTCCTTTTTCTTTCTTAATAGCTGAGTGGAATTTAATTTATTGTATCGCCATGACATGGCAGCACCTAAATTCAGAAGTTTCTTTCTGTCCAAATATCTGATTCTAAAGGGAGCCAGGCAAGTGTTTGTTTCCCTTGGTTTAAAATTGGCTAAGTGAATGACTTCCACATTAATGGTATTAAGGGAATCATTTAAAAATTACAAACAATTTGTGTAACTTCATTTACATGGTATGTACAAAAGTACACACACACTTCCATGTTTTATGTGTCATTTTAGGTAACTATCTTTATGGCTTTTTTCTAATACCTTTAATGTTATCTATCACTCCTTCTTCAGCTTCCTGCTGTGTGGTTCTTCCTGCACCTCTCCTATGAAATGTTCCCCACTTTTCCCACTTTTTCCTTCATATTCCCCCTCAAGAGCCCTTCTTCCTACAGCTTTGGTCCCTTTTTATTTTCCTTGTGTCTGTGGTCTTTTTCTGGCTCTACACTCACATTTAAAAAAACTTAAAAGCCATCAGGTTAAGTGCCTCAATCCTATGCTACTTCTACTACTTTTTGTGTGGGAATTCTGAATCCACACTGTTGGAATTGAAGTCATTTTTGTAGGAAATAACTAGACCTACAGACTAAGAAAATTCTGCTTCGTTGGAAGCTCCTGAGACATATGAGTTGTGTTAGAGTCACATTTAGACTGAGTTTGTACCATATGCTTCTCTTCTCTCCCTCACCCAGCAGAACGTCTTCTCTGTATCATCTACTGGTAAAATTCCTTCTAGGTTATTTGATGACTGAAGAAGTAATTTTAGAAATCATGTATAAAATGTTAAGATATTTTGTTGTATTAAATACTGCAGCCCAAGACAACACATTAATCAATGGCTTCTTACATTTGCATTGCAATCTGCATTTAGCAGAATGGTTTTTATGTACACCTATTCCACAGTATCCCAGAATCCTGAGGATGCCCAAATGCTTAGTCAAGTTATTTCTGTAACATGGTGTGGCATTTGCATATAATTCATACACACCATCTCCTACACTTTAAATTGCCTCTATATTACTTATAATACTTAATAAAATGTAAAAACTGTGAACATAGTTAGGTTGTGTTATTTAGGTAATAATAATGGGGAAAATAGTCTGCACTTGTTAACTGTGGTTTGTCCCTGAATACTCAGTCCTGTTTATGAATCCAAATGACCTGTAATATGTAAACGAACATTTCTTGTTCTGCCAATCCCAAATAACTGACTCAGAGGCTGAATATGAATTTTAAGTGCTCTGCCAATAGCTCAGGCTTGTTACTAGCTAACTCTTACACTTAAATTAACCCATATTTCTATCTATGTTTTGCCACATGGCTCATGGCTTGTTACTTTTTTTTTTTTTTTTTACATGTCCTGCTTGTTTGGCGACTAGCTGGAGTCTCTCTTGACTCCATGGACTATACCCTCCTTCTTTCCATCATTCTCAGTTTGGCTTTCCCACCTAACTTCCTGCATAGCTACTGGCCTGTCAGCTTTTTATTAAACCAATCACAGGGACAGGTCTTCACAGTGTATAAAAGGATTTTCCACAGCATTTCCCCCTTTTTGTCTAATTAAAAGAAAGATTTTTAACCTTAATATAGTAAAACTATATACAACAACAACAACAAAAAACATTTATTAAGTAAGAATTATAGTAACAATATTTAGTCTATTTGGATGTGGCAAATTTCGAGAAAATACTTAATTATCTTGTGAGTCTGAACTTTTGTATCTAATTTACTTTCTATTATAACTAAGAAAGATATAATTATAATTATTTAGTCTTCAACTCCATCAAAGACTCCAGAAGGATAAAATATTATCTAATGACGGGGACATCAGGTTGCCTGGACAGTCACCTAAAGTTTCTCTGTAATGTTGGGGCATCCATCTTCAGCCTACAGGCCTAGGAATTCTGACAGACTTTCCTGTGAAGCAGGGAATTTTGAAGGACTGTTCTACTTTGTCTTGGCAAAGTTTGGCAGTTGCCTTTTTTGTGTCCTGCTGGTCCAGTTTGGACAGTAACTATCAGCAATTGAGGCAAAGGCAGTTTCTTTGCCCGAATGGTTAGCTCTTGCCATAAAGAAAACAAACTCCATATAAAGTTTCTTAGATGCCCATCATCTTTGCTGAGGTAGATTGGTGCTGCCAGGAGCAGACATGTCTCACTGTCCTGAAAAACCTTAGGTTATTAAACATATTAAGTACCATATTTTGTAGGTCTTTGAAGTGTTTGAAGACTATCTATTTATCTAAATATATCTGTTTATGACATTAAAAACATCTAATGTGACTATAACTTTGACTATTATAGATGACTATTAATCTTTTTTTTTTTTTTTTTTTTTTGGTTTTTTCGAGACAGGGTTTCTCTGTGTAGCTTTGTGCCTTTCCTGAAACTCACTTTGTAGACCAGGCTGGCCGCGAACTCACAGAGATCTGCTTGCCTCTGCCTCCCAAGTGCTGGGATTAAAGGCGTGCACCACCACCGCCCAGCGACTATTAATCTTTATTGCTTAATTATACATTATATTTTTAAATGAGCTGCATAAACACAATACTGTCAACAAGAACAGAAATATACTTACAGTATAACAAAATTAACTTTAAATTTGTATCAATAAATCAAAATCCATACTTATAAAATATTTAAGACTAGTGGTTGATTTTTTGGCTCAAAAGTAGATTCAATAATCTACCCTTTTATCCTATTTCTATGTCCCCTCCTTTTTTTTTTTTGAATGAGATCCCTGAATCTAATCTCCTTTGTTCAGCTTTTTTCCTGACAGTTACCAAAAACAACTTGTAAACAATCCCCCTAAACCATGACAAACATTCATAATTTATTTTTGGGAATGTGGTTGTAGTACTCTAGACTACTTTCTGCTCATTGGGGGTGCTGTTAATCTTTGGAGGACCCTGGGAAAATTTAGGATTATGATCAAGCCCTGGCTGGAGTATTCTGTGAGGCTGGATCATTTCAGCCAGCAGCCTTGAAGCTTTTCTGGGTACACAACTTAGAGGAAAATGTAACACAAGCACTATGAAACATTGGATCATCTGAGCCATCTGTTCCCATCAGAGATTTTTCAGGTGGTCTTCTTCAGTCAAACCTGATTTTTCTTAACCCAGAATGAATTCACAGCCTTTCATTTCCTGTGGAAATAAAAGCAGAACCTCTTTCTCAAAGTAACATATCTTTTGACTTAAATTTGAAGTCAAGATACTTTTATAAAATATATAGGTAGGTTTAATCTAGCAGCTTTCATAATCAATGTCTCTCAGCAGTTATCATTTATCCATTAGCAGTCAAAAAATTTAAAGACCACACAATAACATACAGTATCCAGACTCTCTGTATTTTCCATTTTTACATGACTTATTATATATTTTTATTACTGTATTTTTAAGGACTTTTTTTAACCCTTTCCCCTTTCTCTCCCAAGCTGATACATATTTTTAAACACACTGTGACCCATTTAGAGGTTTTTCCCATCTGAATCTGTTTTTACTGTGTATCTATTACCTTTTCTGTCTGCATGAGCAAAAAAACTGCTGTGTTAACTTAGATCACAGCATGCTGGTACTGGCTCCTCCCCCTTGGTTCCATGAGAGACTAGTCTCATGGTGGTGGAGGTACATTTATTGCCAGTTCTGGGAGCCATATTAATTGACTCAACTCTGGAGAGTTTCTAGGTCTATGCCACCACTGAGTAGCATGTTGCTGGCTCCTCTTAAACACCATTTGTGTGTTTAGTAGCAGGACCTCTTAACACCCAGTTTTGCAGCTAGCACAGAGTCAGGAAGCTGTCTCTTAAAGGAGTCATGCCTCTGCTCATTGCTAGCAAATGGAGCCCACTGGAGAAAAGGAAGCTACTAAGAAGCCATGCTTGACCCCATTCTTGTGTGCCTAGAATCCTTTTTTAAGTTTTGTCAGGTTTTATGTGGAAATTTTGGCCCCACACTGGGGGCCATATGTAAACAGATGTTTCCTATTCCAACTGCCAGTCCCAAATAACTGACTTGGAGGCTGAAAATGAATTATAAATGCTTGGCCAATAGCTCAGGCTTGTTATTAGCTAACTCTTTCACTTAAATTAACCCATATGCTTTGCCACATGGCTCATGGCTTGTTACTTCATTTTTACACATGCTGCTTGTCCTAGCTCTTACACTTAAACTAACCCATATTTCTATCTGTACTTTGCCATGTGGCTCATGGCTTGTTACCTCACTTTTAAAATGTCCTGCTTGTTCAGCAGCTGGCTGGCATCTCTCTTGACTCCTCTGACTCTGTCCTCCTTCTCATCATCCTCAGTTTGGCTTTCCCGCCTAACTTCCTGCCCAGCTACTGGGCTGTCAGCTTTTTATTAAAGCAATCACAGCCACAAATCTTCAAAGCATACAAAAGAATTTTCCACAACAGCAGTGCATGGATATGGAGAAAGGGCAGGCACCCACATGTTCTTTGGACCATACGCCTCCTGTATGATGAGTCCTATGCTAGTTTTCAGAAGGTGTGTGAAAAGCAAACGAGATACCTGTGTCATTTTAAAACTTGTTCTCAGTTTGTATGATGCATTAAAAGTTAGGGTTATGGATGCAGAAGAGGTAGTAGATGGGCCAGACTCTGTGTCACTGTGTGTGTCTGCATTGACTGCCTGTGGGGTGTTGCTGCAGCCATCCCATCTTTGGTGGGTTCTTCTGTAAGTTGATAAATGGCCAAGACCTATTAGATTTAGCCAATTTGTACAGATGGAGAGTATTTGCACCTCAAAATAAGGTGTAAATTTATAAAACAAGCATTTCAGTGGTTCTCAATTTTATGAGGAAACTAAATGGACAGTCTAACTGCAGAAATTACTGAATATGCAGGAAAATATACAGAAAAAATTACTTGTTTTTTTGGACTAGGTCAGGATATTCAGAAGCATTAAGCAGAGACTAGAATAATACAGTGTCTTCAACCCACATTCCTTATTCAAAATGAAACCTGAACTGTGGCCAGCAGGATGGCTCAGCAGGTAAAGGTGCTTGCCACCAAGTCTGAGAACCCAAGTTTAATCTTTGGGATCCACATGGTAGGAGAGAAGTGTTCTCAAAGCTATATTCTCTGACCTCCATGGGTATAGTGTGACATGTGTGTCCCTACGTCCATAAGACACAAAAATAAAATCTTAAAAGAGAAAAGAAGACCAACTCTATAGCAAATGTAAATGTACAACTGCATTCTCATTTGCATGTAATAATGGACCCAATGCTTTTTGTTCTTTAATAATGAAAATTTCAGAAAATTCTTTTGTTGTTGCTTCTGTTCTGTGGATGACCTAGACCTGCTGAGGCATCTAAAACAAGGTCTCTGTCCCAAGACTCAGAGGCAATCACTACTCATAGAGTAGGTGGATACTTCCAGAACCCTATTATCTAGACAACATATTCTAATGAATTTTGAATACTTAACATGAACACACCCCTGTTTTGAGACAGGATCTCATTGTATATCAGTAGCTGGCCTGAACTTGCTGTTTAGACCAGGCTGGCTTGTAACCAGTTCACAGCATTCTGCCTGGCTCAGCCTCTTGAGTGTTGGGATTAAAGGTGTATACCAACACACCCAGTTTAACCTGAAGCTTTTAATTTTGACTTTTTACTTATTTTGTTGTTGCCATTAAGAGATCTTTGAAAACATTTTCAATGTTAGAACCACAGGCATGGACATAAGTTTCTGAGTAGTTTTAGCTTTATGAACTTAAATATAATTACATGAGACCCTTACTGCATACATCCTTTAATCCATTCTGGGTTTTGTTTGAGTTAGTTGGATCTAGTTTGTACGTGTTATAGTAAGACTGTCTGAGTACTTTTGATAATCCACAACAGTATTAATTTTAAAAGGAATAAACCCTTTTTCTCCTATCATATAAAAGTAGTTTCGGTTTATCTTGTTCAACTTTATATGATTGGCCAACAGCAGGATGAATTTTTCCTTGTCATCATTGGACATTTTCCAATTTTTGTTTATTTCTCTCCATCGAACACTTCTCTCACACTTCCAAAAGTTTTGTAAACATCATCCCTCTACTAAGAAAATAATTTTCCCCCATGGGAAATAGTTTGCTTCTGTTTTTATTTGCCTTTTAATTTTGTGGCATATATGATAATGAATTAAGTCAATATAAGCTAAATTGTATCAATAAATTCTTTTGACTTCATTTATTGTATAGAAAGCTTTCCCCTATCCTGAAATTTGATATTCAAGATTTTCTTTTAGTTTTTAAACATTCACTCCCCCGCCCCCAGCTTAACTTCTTATGTTCCTGCTTTCTGTGTTATATGAGCTGCTATTTATTTTCATTTACTTGATCCTTGACATCATTGTGTTTGTTTAATCCTTGAATTTCGGGAATTAAAGAGGATGCTCTTTGAAGTTGGTCAAGGGTCATCAGTTGATGATTGATTGATCACGCACCAATGCCATGTTGTGTGTTTGGAGGTAAAAGACAACTTTCAGGAGTTGATTCTTGCCTTATACCTTGTTGCTGTTTTGAGAGAGGTTTTCTCTGTGTAGTCTTGACTGTTCTGGGAACCAGAAGGTAGACCAGGCTGGCCTCAAACTCACAGAGCTCTGCCTGCCTCTGCCTCCTGAGTGAGTGAGTGACTGAAGGTGTGCGTCACCATGCTTGCTTGGCTTCAGCCTGTTGAGGTCAGATCCATCGGTTTTGTTTTTGCTGCACTGTGTACTCCAAGCTAGCTGAATCCTTTGTTTTTGCCTCCCTTCTTTCCTGTGATGGGGTGAAGAAAATAGGAGTGGAACTATTGGGAGGCGTGGCTTTGTTGGAGTAGGTGTGGCTTTGTTGGAGTAGGTGTGGCTTTGTTGGAGTAGGTGTGGCTTTGTTGGAGTAGGTGTGGCCTTGTTGGAGTAGGTATGGCCTTGTTGGAGTAGGTGTAGCCTTGTTGAAGGAGGTGCATCATGTGGGAGTGTACTTGGAGGTCTCCTATATGCTCAAGCCACTCCCAGTGAGTCAGTCTACTTCCTGTTGCCTACATATCAACACATAGCAGCTCCTTCTCTAGCATTTTGCCTGAAGGCTGCCATGTTCTCCATCATGAAGATAATGGATTAAACCTCTGAAAATGTAAGCCACCTCAATTAAATGTTTTTCTTTTATAAGAGTTGCTGTGGTCATGGTGTTTTGTCACAGCAATAGAAACCCTAAGACACTACCCATATGAATGCTGAGGCTACAGGTGCATGCCTCCACATCTATCTTTTTTTTTTTTTTCTGTGAGTTCCAGGAATTGAACTCAGATCATCAGAACTTGCACAGCAAACATTTTCCCTAGCTGAGCCATCTCCATGGTTAATAGTCTGAAATGCTCTGTGCACTGGGATGGGGAAAACCTTTCCATGTGTACTTTGATATCTGTCACCTTTCCCTGCTCCCTTTCATTGCATCCAGTTCCTCTTCACTTCTCCTCTTCTCCAGGTGTCAGTTGATAAATATAAATCCGATCCTTTGTATCCTCGTCTAGGCTTGTATAAAGATCTTGGTCCTGGAGAAATCAAGTTAGGAAATGTGATTGCTCTGTACCCAACTGGCCTTTCTAACTAAGAGAAACTGCTGACTTTGGTAGACATCAGAAATATTTTTCTATGCAGCTCTATTTTTCTGTGAGAGAGATTTTTAATGGAATGGCTTATGGCTGTTTTTTAAATGCTATAAAGAGAGTCTAGAGTGAAAGACTGTTAAAGCTAGAATGGTGCAGAGAGAAATTCAATTTCTTATTCGGAGATTAATTGATAGTCTTTCCAGCAGTCATTGGTTTCTCTGGAGAGTATTTTAGTCCCATTAGCTTCACCCTCTACAATCTCTATCAGGAAGATAGGAATTTTGCAGATGGCATTGGGCCATGCTTCATTTCTGGTCAGATCACACCATAATGATGCCACTTATTCATCCATAAAAGCTTGTGGAAGTGCACGGAACATCTGTACATAATGCAGCCATTCATGCAGAGAAAGCTGAGGACTCTGTTTATCACAGGGGATCTGCAGGCTCTCTCTTCCTGCTCAGTCAGCCTCAGAAGTTTCAACTGCCCTGAGAGACAAGTGCCAGCAACCCATTAGCCTGATGAGCCAATCTACAGAAACATGGCTCTCTCTGCCCCCTGCATGCCTGGCCTGAGCTGGGACTCGGCCAACATGCATTGAATTCCTCTGGAGCCTCAACAGTAGCATCTCCCTTCTGTAGCTGCACTCCCAAACCACTGCTTAGACATATGGCTTCCCGGAGTCATGTTTACTCTTAACCACATGTTCGGTGTAAGTTTTTTTGCCAAAGCAAATGGGAAGCTTTTGAGATTACAGCCATCCTTCAAATGGATGCTTCAGGAGTACCATTTAAATGAGAAGCGTCACAATTCTTCTCCTTTGTAGTCACTGTAAGTGTTCATACGTGCGTCCAATTAGCAGATCTGCATTGACAGCTGCTCTGTGCTACATCTTACGGATACAGCCATGAAGGAGGAAGAGGCCGTCATGTACCCTGCTGCCTAATTCCAGGACAACAAATGGACACAGAGTTTAAGAACTTCATTATTTTCTTAGAAAAAAAAACAGCTTTATTTTTATTTTTATTTTCATGATTATCACTTAATTTAGATTCTAGCCTGAAGAAAACTCTAGTATTCTGAGTGCGGTTCTCTTAACAGCCATCTTCTTTCTATTAGCCTCTAGCTGCTTTCCTATTGCTTCAACAGAAACACACTCCATATCGACATGTACTGTAATAATGGTGATGCCAAAGGCACAGAGTTCAGCCCCAGGATGGCGGAGTGTTAGTTTTCTCTCACCATCGCAACAAGTCACCAGAAACTGAGTCTTAAAACAACACACATGTTCGTACTGTTCTGCAGCGTAGAAGTCTGAGTGTTTCCGGCTTTGCACAAGGCAGAAATCAAAATGTCACCTGCTGAACTTCTTGGCTCATTCAAGTTGTTGGCAGAATTCAGTTCCTAGGAGTCTTAGGACTGAGATGTCTGTTTTCCCGCTGGCTGTCAGCCAGGGGCCTCTCTTAGCAACTAGTAACCACTTGGGTACCTCATCTCCATTCCTCCACCAGGACTATCACCTTGCTGGAGCCTCGCCATTCAAACTTCTGGCTTTCGACGCTAGTTCATTTCTGATAACCAGAGACAAATCTTTCAGCAGCTGGTGTGATCACACTGGGTCTGCTTTGATAATCTAGGATCATCTCCCCAGATCAACAGCCTTGTTTGTAGCAGCAAAATCCCATTTGCTATGCTAAATCACGTATCACATGTTCCAGGGATTAGGATGTGAACAGCTTGGAGGTGTCCTTTCATTGAACAGCTTGGGGTGTTCTTTCCTTGCTTTTGAAGTCCTCTCAAGTGCTATTTATGACCAGTTAAATAGTACAGCCTAAGAGATGACTGTATATGTATTTGCTCATTATATAAGCAAATAAACTGAAACTAGAGGAAGCATGGTACCTACCAGACACTTGCAGCCATCAATTTTGACACTGGGATTAGAATTCAGGCTGTCTCTAAAGCTATCCTGTGTCATTTCTAAAAATCAGCCAAACAAACCATATAGCTAGGAATTGTGGTACATGCCTGTAGTTCCAACTCCCAGAAGGCTGAAACAGGAAGATTTTAAGTAAGTTAGAGGTTAGCCTGAGCTATATAATAAGACCCTATCACCAGAAGAAAATAAGTATAAAATAATAAAATATCATTGATGAAGTGAGACTTGTTCATTGACAAAATTAAATGATTTGGCAAAGTAATGCTCCTTAGAATTCTCTGGGATCCCCACACAAGGAAGAAAGCTCAAGTTTAATGTGTATTGTGTATTGCTTTAAGGTAATTTAGACAAAACTATCCAAGTGTTTAGGTAAATATCAATGATAACCTTTAAGAATTCCACTCAAGTTAGGCGGTGGTGGTGGTGGCGGCGGCGGCGGCGGCGGCGCACGCCTTTAATCCCAGCACTTGGGAGGCAGAAGCAGGTGGATTTCTGTGAGTTCGAGGTCAGGCTGGTCTACAGAGTTTGTTCCAGCACAGCTAGGGCTGTTAAAGAGAGGAATTCTGCTGAGAGAGAGAGAGAGAGAGAGAGAGAGAGAGAGAGAGAGAGAGAGAGAGAGAGAGAGAGAGAGAATTCCACTCAAAGCTGAGTTGAGTGAAAGACTGGGGAGTTACAATCTCATATACCCATGGCTTATGACCTGATAGAGGTAAGTGCTAAATAAATACATACTGAATGGAAGAATCAGTAGGCATACTTATATTTTCCACATACACAATGAGGCCTATGTAAAAGTCTGCTTTAAAAAAATCACCAAATATATTTTATTTGTATATTTTAATAGAGTAGATGAATTTTACTGTATCATTAATCATCAGAACATTCTTCATTTGAAGATATATAAACTACATTTTTGGTAGTGACCAATTACTGTTGACTAAATTCTAAGTGAATTAAACTATCAGGAAAGAGAACTCCTTAAAACCATTTTTCATCATACTGAAGCAGGATTCTCTATGGATGAAGAAATAACACAGAGCCCGTGGTACATATTTCATGTCTTCATGTTTATTTTTACTTGTGTGATTCAGAGGATATAAATGTCTATTCAGTGTGTTTTAATTTCTGAAATACCATCATGTAAGGAAGTATAGAAACTCCATATTTACTTGTTAATGTGAAAACCTCAAACACACTTCAGTCACACACTTCGAGCTTAAGGGCATCAGATTAGTGCAGAAGCAAATGCTTGCAAATCGCACTGGACAGGAAGAATTTCCTTCTATCTTAAATAATAGTTTTCCAAGGGTACATTAGACTCTGTCCCAAATAACTTCCTCTAGCAGAGACAATGACTGATATGTGTGAAAAATTATCCTTCCCTATGGTGTGAGATTTTCTAGACTGTCTATAAGAAAAAGCATAAGAGATAAGAAAAACCTCAAAATTAGTTTTGGGGAGTTTAAAAAACACTGACTGTCATTTATACAACTCCAAATATGCTATTTTTTTACTCATTTTATTCTATTTTATTTCAGCTTTACATGCATTCTCAATGGTTGCTTCATTCATTCTCTCTTCTCTATGAACAGTCTTGCAGTATTGTTATTTCTTCACACAATATCAGATTCCCCTCAGGAAATTGAACAGCATATTTTTGTTGAATTACTGGTTCATTTAGAAGGAAAGGGGTTCAGATGGATTCGTTGTCTTAAATTACACCCAAAGACATTTAATTATACAAAATCCAGGGAACCTTGAGGTCAATGATTCAGGATGCATTATCTCTCATAACTCTGCCTCCAAGTTTCTCTGGAAGGATCTTAACTAAATCCATATGTTATTTGGGCATAGCATTGTCTGAACCAGTTAAGATAACTCTCCCAACAACCCCATAACTATGAAGAGTTGTTTCTTCCATTTCTTGATAGGTAACTGCATAGTTATATCCTGAAAGCATCCTGGAGGGGATAAGCCAGATTCAGGAGGTCCTGACGTCATGGGCTTCCTTGCTTCACAGTAACCTACAGGCCGTGGTCTCTGATCAGGTCTCATACAAGAGGCTGGGGAGCTGAGTAGGCTTTGCTCCACTGGGGATTGCCCTGGATAGGTGTGGACACTGGTATGCTTCTCAACAGACAGTTCTGGACATAAGCTAGAGTATGCCATGTTGATGCTGGTAGATCATCATGAAAAGCGGAATTCTAGGGCTGGAGTGACAGGTCAGTCAGTAAAATATTTGCCTTGGGAGCATGATGACCTTAGTTCAGTACCCAGACCCCCACTGAACAGTCTAGTGCAGTGACACAAATTTGTCATCCCACTGCTGCAGAGGCAGAGACAGACAGATCCCCGGGCTTGCTTGATAGTCTCCAGTCCAACGAGAGGCCCTGTCTCAGCAAACAACGTGGTTGGTGACTGAGAAATGATAGGATGGTCCTCTGACCATCCTCTTTCTGCACACACATGCGCACATAGGGGCATTTGCACACCCAAGTACCTGCCCACACATGTACCTGCAAATACACGCACACACTCTTTTACACACACACACACACACACACACACACACACACACACACACACACACACCCTCTTTAAGCTGTGAAGCTTGTGGGAATTTGTTAGGGTTTCTACTGCTGTGATGAAACATCATGACAAAAAGCAACTTGGAGAGGACAGGGTTTATTTCACTCACAGTTCCATATAACAGTTCCTCATCAGAAACAGTGAGGGCAGGAACCTAGAGGCAGGAGCTGATGAATGCAGAGGCTATGGAGGAGTGCTGCTTATCAGCTTGCTTTTTTCTCTTATGGAACCCAGGACCACCAGCCCAGGGATGGGACAGTCACAATGGGCTGGGCCCTCCCCCATCAGTCACTAATTAAGAAAACATCAATTGAGGTTCTCTTTTTTCAGATAACTCTGGCTTGTGTCAGGTTGACACTAGCCAGGGCATTCCTTTCTCTCTCTCTCTCTCTCTCTCTCTCTCTCTCTCTCTCTCTCTCTCTCTCTCTCTCTCCTCTCTCTCCTCTTTCTAACACACACACACACACACACACACACACACACACACACACACACACACACACCCCACACAAAGAGGGAGAGGGAGGGAGGAAGAGAGAGAGGATGATGGGGGAGGGGGAGAAAAGAGAAGTAATGCACCTGAACCGAAACTCAGTTTTCTCAGTTATGAAAGGATCACTGTGATGCCCACTACACGAAGTGATGAAGATCATGTGAGTTAATGTATGTAAATCCCATTTCTCCTTTCATATCTACTGTTTGCACTCTTCTTTAAGAGGGCACTCAGCACCATATGGAGCTTCAGATCTCATAGAACCCGGGTCAGTCCTGCTTGGCAGAGAGAAATAAGAACAGTCAAGATCAGAAAGAGAAGCAGACTCACTGCTCCCCAAAGGGAGGGGAGAAGAGAACAGAGCTTTGGGACCCCTCTCCTCCGGCCTCTTTATCCCTGTCCATCAACAGCGACGCTTGGCTGCTTCGCAGGGATTGCGTGAGGGGCCAATGAAAAATGCATGTGAAAGTAACTTACACATGCAAATCACGAAGATATTACTACTAGTTAGCAGGTTTTGTTTTGTTTTTTTTTTTTTCCTGCAGGTGCAGTGATTTACAAACACTGTAAGCAATCTGGGTAATGTGCAGAGGGCACCTGCAAATTGTCGAAGCCTTTCTGTTTTCTTGAAACTTGGTGATTAAACAAGACAATTTAGGTGCCTGGAGAAGCCTGTTTTGAAGTTTTTACTGTTGTTCATTTCAAATCCTACAACTGAGTGATCTTTCTAAATATACTCACAGAAGTAATATCAGTAAAAAATTTTAGAGCCCATTTATCACCTACATTTTCCGTATTATCACAGGAGTTTTAACAATAAGTGAACATACTAAGGTAAATTGTGGCCATTTTGCTTATTGGCTGAACCATCAATTTTTCTACAATATGTTAACCATTGGTTTGGAAAACAAAATTCTAGCTGTGCTGGATTCTGTTCTGCCATCTACCAAAAATTCAAAGAAACTGAATCCAAATTCTTTTAGCACAGACTTAAGTCTGTTATGTACAAGCCAGTCTTTCCAGATGTGGCTTGTGCTCTCCGACGGCGACCGTACTGTCTTGGGTGGAGAAAAACAAAGCTCGTACAAATTAAACGTCCTGATGGGAATAGTTATTCACATGCACTAGCTAGAACACAGTAAGGAAAAATGATTTCAGTTTGACCTGTGAAAGGTTTCCAGAGAAGATGATGTAGAGAGCTGTCATGTGACTAGGGAACAGTGCTGAGGAGAGGTGTGGAGGAATGGGTGGTTCCAGGTTTTTAGAGGACTTCTAATCACAAGATCCTGATGCATGTGCACTGTTGACATGCATATGGGCTGTGAAGAAACCAGAGGGGAGCTGAAGCTGACATTTAATGGCTTTACTGTTATTCTGAAAATTGTGAGGACCGCTGAACAGGATCTTGCCTGTTCCTATCAATGAAACCACTTTTCTATGAGTCTTGTACACTGGAAACCATATGTCCTCTAATATTTTGCCTTTCCAGTGCTACCTTTTAATTTTTTTCTTTCCAGAGTATGTGCCATTACATCAGTTATGTGGTGGCTCTTGTTTCTGTTTCCATACAGCATATAACTCCAAGTATCAAGGGATGGTACTACCATTTTAAACTAGAGCCAAGTTTATACATACTTAGATAGTATACTCATGATTTTTCACCAATTATGTGAAGTTCAGTGATGGGCTAGCTGGAACCTCACCTCTGTGCATGTGGTCAGGTACTGTTGTCATTTGGAGAATTTGCTTTCTTATTGTGAGACTGACACCTTATTGTTTTGTCAGCTGTCAATCAGGACCACCTATGGCATCTAGAGGCCCACTCTGGTTCCTGTGAGCTCCACAGGCTCTAGCATCACACAGACCTTTGTTCTCTTCCAGATAATTATGGATGCATGTCTCTGATTTCTAGTCCCTTTCCAGCCCTAACAGAATTTTCTGTAATCATTATCCAGTCAAGGTGGTGACTATTCCATTGTATTGGCTCTGTGTGCACTCGAGGGAAGAGGATTATGATATAGATTGTTTGTATCTGAGAATTCTGCCTGTTGCGTCCATGCCTGACATTGATGTGTTTGGGCCTCTAATAGCAACTTTGACATTTTCAAGCAAAGTGGAAGCTGGACCATGAAAAGGAGTCACTACAAATGATGGGGCTCTGACTGTCACAACTTACCAGATGCTGAGCTGAGTGGACCTTAGTCCTGGCCGTAAGGAGAACTTAATGTTCCCTCCAAGATGAGAGGTCAAGAATGAAACTTATCTCATGATTCTGCATAGAGTAAGAGGAGATTTTTCTGGAATTACTGAGAAGAATGGAGTCTAAACTTATATTCGATGCTAGTGGCAGACCAGATTAGACCTAAGCAGATGGCCGGTGACAACCACAGATGGCGACAGGCTTGGTTTAAGAAGTCTATCTATTGCTGCCGGGAATAACAATCTTTAATATTTTGCTTCCACAGCCTAAACTCCCTCTGGGGTTGCTTTCTTTGTGCTTTGCCTAAGAATCTGGCTCCTCTGCTCATGTTTGCCTGCCTGTTATTAGAAACTAAAGACCCATTTGAGGAATTTCAGATGGTGCTATTATAATTATTGAACATACCACATGGAGAGTTTAAAATTATGATGGCCCTTAGAAATATTTGTTGTCTTTACACTTATTCACCACCCTGGGCGCCACTTACTACTTCCTGAACATAGAGTCAACTAGCAACCATTTTATTATTTTTTTCCATGAGTTGAATTAGTAATTTACTCTGTGGCTATTTTCTGAGTGCCGGTTAGCTATCTGCAGGCACTGTGCTTGGGCCTGGGATATGGCAGGATACACAGGCTCCTGACTTCAAGGGTGAGGAATGGGGAGCTTGAGAGTCTCAAGAGAGCCTGAAGATGGCCAGAGCTTCTTTACTTTATGGAATTGGGCATGGGGTTTATTTTCCATATGGTAAAATTATCATCCCTCAAGAAATCAGGATCAATGGAGGGTCCTATTAATGGTGATAGCCCAGTGTGCCATTGGGTTCAGATCACTACATCATCTCCCCATTTTTAAAATATAAGGAAAGCCAAGCAGACCTGTTTCTGGGGAGAATAAAGCAAAAATAAAGAAAAGAGAAATCATGGATCTGCTCTTCAGTTCGTTTTGCACTCTACAATAATGTGATTGGACAATTTTGCCCAGGGTCACAGAGCTAATTAGAGGTAAGACAGTGATTTGAATCCTACGAGTCCCATCATCTTTTGATGACGATTCTATAAAATACGTTAACACCCTCTATTCTTCTGTCCTTTCTTACCACTTTCAAGTGTGCTTGTAATTATCCACTCAGTAAAATGGCTTTCAAATGACAACTCTGTGCTTTAGTATAAATTTTATTCTCATCTGCTTAAAAGATTTTTAAGTACGAATTAGTCCAACCATATTTTCAGTTAGAGTTACATATTGCTTATAGCTACTGAAGAGGAAAATTTCCTGATGTTAAGGATACAGCTTTCAGATGAAGGGATTTTGTTGTTAGATACACATGCAGGGGAATTTACAATGCCCAGGAATGAATGACTTCCTTCCCGGGAAGGAATAGACAATATTTTACAGGTGACCCCTGAAGGTAGAAACCATGTACACCGTGTTATTGTTCTTTAGCTTCTTTTAAAGCCAGTATTCTTTCATAGATGGGAATTAGCAGAAAAAGTCCTTAATGAAATTTTATCTTGCTAGCAAGGAGAAGAAGTTTCCTATCTGGTGTTGAAATCTGTGATGGTAAACTTTCCTTTATGGCTTGAGAAGTCTCTTCTGTACCTAAGTAAGAATCCAGTTTCATGTTGTTTGCTATGAATACTTCTATTTAAAAGTCTCCTCTTAGCTAGTATCATTTCAGAACAGCAATGCAATAGGGTTTTTCCATGTGTTTTCTCAGTAAGGCATGACAATTAGTTCTTCGGTGTTACTGTACTGCTCGGGTGATTCTTTGTGGAAGGCTTTGCTATATTTTCAGAGCAGAACTAACATATATTCTTGTGGTAAAGGCAAACACAAGAAGGAATAAAAGTCAGGTTATGTCAAGAATAAACTTTGCTTCTTAGTCATTTGTTGTTGTTGTTGTTACTGTTTCATTAGACCATGTCAATAGTGGATGCCAAAATTTTTTTCTGTTAGGCTAAGTTCTCTTGCATTATTTAAAATATTATATTACTCTTTGGTGCTTTTATTATGGTTTTGGGCATTTTATTTTTCATCTAAGAAATGGAAAATCCTCTAACCAATCTGGTGCTTTTTCATAATTTTCTTGAGATCAATGTGAAGTTATCAAGGAAAATAATCTCACACATCACTCATCTACAGCTTTATCCTGGCCTCAAGGATGTCACTACAAAAAACACGAAATAACCACCCCTTTCCAATTCATACCAATCCACAGACAACTAAGTAGTATGCTATAGATGAGTGTCTCTAAGCTGGGGGAGATTGTGTCCCACCTGGGTGTTCTGTATGGTCTGGAAAATGATCTATGATATCTTGGCTTTAGGTTTTGAATGAATGGATTTTATTAAGTATATGGTAGGCAAAAATAGAGGAATAAAATAACAAGTAGGAAATAGAGAGAAGCAACAGGGATTCATGACAAGTAGAATCAAAGTAGTACAATTGAGAAAGCAAACAAAAGCGAATATAACCAAATCAGGAGATTACAAACAGCCAGCAGAGATTGACTGGGAAAGCCTGATCAGGCTGCCAGCTGGAATTCCCTACTGAGAGACTCCCAGGCACAGCAGAGTGTTCCCTTTGGGTGAGGTTTCCAAGTAAAAGAAACAGTGAGCAGAGATAACCTCACCCAGCATTGGGAGCTCCCAAACCCAGCTCAAACTGACCCGGGAGCAGGAGTTCCTGTTGGAGCTTTCACTCCATGGTGGAGCTTCCTATAGCTGATCCTTCTGTCTCCTGTTCCCATTGCGGGCACTTTTAACGTTCTATCTGTTCTCAAGGACCCCATGTTTTTAATATCCTTAGCTGTCTGCTGTTTTTCTTTCTCCCTGTTACAGAGTTGGGGCAAGTCTGCCCCAGGACAGGGAGTTTTGAACAGGACCTGACAAACAAACTTGGGTGTGAAGTAGAGGAGCAACCCACCTCCAGACAGAGCTTCTCACTGAACTCAAACAGAATGTGGGACTTTACCAATGACACCAGGTGACATTTAGCACTGCCTGGAGCCCCAGGGGTTGGGGGTTTGGGAAGGAGTTGCTATTGGCATCTAGTAGATGAAACCAGGGATGTTTCAAAACATACATCAACACACAGGACAGCTCCACACTATACAGAATTGCCTATCCCCAAATGTCAATAGTGCTGTGATTGAAAAATTATGAGACAGAGACAGAAACCCTGGACCGAAGGGACAAGATATATGAGATATATTTATTCATCTCCACTTCTTATAGAACAACCAAAAAAAAAAAAAAAAAAGGAAAAAGGCTTTGAAACCTCAGAGTGAGCTTCTTAAACATAGCTTATCATTTAAGAAATATGAAGAGTGTTCTTAACAATAGGGTTAGTACTGTGTGTGCACTTTTAAGGAAAAGAAAGAAATCTAGAAGGAAACGGTTCAGAGAAAACTGCCATGGTGCTTCAGTATACAGAGGTGATGTCCTGTTACTTGTAACATGTGTAGCCAAGGTGGAAAGGAAAAAGAAACAGGTGGAAAAGAGAGATGAGAGGAAAAAGACAAGGCTGTGTTTTATATTTAATTGGTCTTGTGATGCTCTTACCTTTTAATGAACTCAGCCACTGTCATTTAGTTCTGCTTCCTGGAATTGGAGCTGTCTCAGTTGATAGTATGTAGAGACCATAAACAGGAGACCAACAGGAGCTGTCTCAGTTGATAGACCATAAGCAGGAGAAAGAAAATGAAGAAAACTCAATTGGAGAAAGCACCTAGATACACAAGCTTGAGAGATTCCTGTGGTGACCCCAGTAGAAATGGCCATCCAAGGTGCTTCCCCAGCCCATATTTGCAGACATCCCTCCTGACTGGGAAGCCAGGGCTGAGGGGCCACGCAGTATGTTGAGGTGCCATGTGCCATGCTAGCTTGGTGTGTGGGCCCAGTGTTCCTGAGGGGTCTTGCTGCGTCTGCCCTGATCCATGCTTACTAATTTGCTAAATGGATCCTGAAAAAAAAAATCACTTAACCTTCTTGAGGTGGAAATAGCTTTTTTGTGTTTGCTTTCTATAATTGCGTAGGGATGGCGAGATACAGGGGAGTGCTGAATCCAGAGTTCCATTGCTCATAACCCGTTCCACCATCAGAATGGAAATGAGGGTTACCGTGACAAACCACTAAACACCTGGCTTATGTACAGACTCCGTGTCATTCACGGCCATAGCTGCAGATTGAGCAGGAACCATCCTCCACCAACATGCACCTTCTTTGGTGGTGACTTGGAATATGGATAGATGTGAACAGCTTTTCTGTTTGAGCAATTTGTTCATTACTGCAGCAGTAATCATGAGAATAGGTCAGAGTTCTTTTAGTCCTGGGTTCTTATGCCTCACCCTCTAGAGAACGGTGCTTAAATATTAATAGCATCACTGGGAAAACATGGCAGTTATTTCCCCGTTTACTTCAGCTCAATGAAGAGCTGTTCAGTGTGGACCCCAGTGCACTGGCTTCATGAATGGATGTGATTGTGAGAAAGTCATCTCCTCCTAAGGCAAGATGTGACGCTGGGAACAAAGACTGGATTTTTTAGCCGATGTGATGAGCTCACTCCAGGGCCCATGTGGGGACCCTGAAGCCTGTGTGGATGCCAGCTTTCTGTGTATATGACATTCTTGGGGGGATCTTTGGAGGCTGGGCAGTAGCCTTTAAACATTGATCTGCAGTGTGAGAATCACAAGGTCAGATGGGGTGAGATCTCATAATTCCTACGTTACCCAAATTTCCCCCAGAGGATACAATTCCATGCAAAGGGAAACCACAATATTTTCAATCGAGCCAAATCAATAAAGGCTTTACAAAAGCATATTTATGTAATTATTTTCTATTTAGTTTTTTTCTGTGATAAAAAAGGACACATCTCCCATTCAAGACTTTTTATGAAGCTATGCTAATGATTAGTAGAAATGCATCCAGGAAACCAGGCTAGAATAGTTGCTTGAAATTGGAAAACGTTATGGAAGCTGCTTTCGATTTATGTGATGTCTAAAGGCCACACTGACTGATATTTCCCCTCATTGAATTGACTGATTCTATTGTTTTATCATCCTTTAGTCATAGCCTATTATTTTGGCTCTTTGGAAAGTCCATCTGACTCATTGTGGATCAAAGCGAACTTGAATAACATCAGCTTGTATTTCTACTCCCACGTGAGAATCTCTAGGCACACAATACATTGTGGGCACAAATAGTTAATTGGGCACCAAAAGAATGCTTCAAACTGCACTGACTGTCATACCAATTCAGAGTAAGAGCGATGCAGACATTACTATATAAGCATTACAGAATCATCTAAGGCTATGATTGCTGCACAATGAGGAAAAGACCAGCATTTGAGTCAGAGTCAGGCTTGGACTGAGATTTATTTTAGCTAAGTTTTCTTAAATAAATTGGTTGGTCCAAGTTTCATTTTCCCCCCATGTCAAATGGGCATACTAATACTTCCCTTAAAGGTACATCAGGGCAGCTAAAGCACCCAGCCACAGTGAACACTTAGTATGTGGGACCCATTGTTATGGAGACCCAGAAAAGTGCACAGGGCTCTAAGGATTCAGAGACCGCTGTCCTCAGTGACTGGAGAAGGCCAGGAAGGATTCTTCATGAGAATTAAGCTGGGCTCCTAATGGCCCACGAGACATCATGGACCCTAAGTGGGTGGAAGTGTCCATAAAAGCTGCTAGCATCTGCTAACATGCAAAGACACATGGAAAACGAGACTTGGGAAACACAGAAACTGGATGCTGGGAGTAGGTCATAGAATTCAGATCTGAGACTCACACTTGTCGCTTCTTAACACAACTTCCTTAAAACTGAGTTGACAGCAGGTGTCCTCCTGGCCCGGGATTGTGGGGCTTTCATATCAGGAATCAGTGTCCCTTTTCTCATGGACCAGGACTGCTGGGGCAGAAGCTGGAGCTTTAACTAACAGCTCAACATCAGGGCTGCCACCATCCTCTCCGAATTAGAGACACAAACCTGCAAGAAGCAGAAGTGAGGCTGGGTACATGCCCTAGATCGAGTGTACAGAGGTGCAGCGTCCATGCAGTAGACTAAGAACAATCTGGAAGGTCTTCTGAGAGCCTCAGTGCCTGCGAGCTTAGTGTCCTCTATAGCTCGCTTGTCCTGACAGGCGCATGCATGCTGGGATCTCAGCATGTTGTAGTTCTGTCTGGCAAAAGGAGTCACTAGCAGAACGTCCCTGCTGCCCCCCTCCATGCCCTTCTCTCCCTCATCCACCATCCTCTCATTTCTCTGGTGGTTTCTGGCCCTCTTTGCTTCCCTACTTTTTATTTATTCTGGTAATAGCCATTTTCAAAACACAGTTTTCTAAATTCAAGTTTTCATAATCTGACCTCAACCTTTAAGAACCAATCTAATATGAAAAGTCTTCATATTCCAGCCAGAAAGAATTATACCATAATTCTAAATGATTTTAAGACACTTTACCCTACCTGTTACCCCACCGTTCCCTGCTAGGGTGAAAATTCCTTCAGGGCAAGAATTTGCCTAGCCTGTGATTGTGTTGGGCACTTTCTGAAAAATAGCCGAGGCCTCTCAGAGCACCACAGACTGCTAAGAAGCCCTGCTATTTGCTCAATAGATCTGTATGTTCCATCTTGGAAGATAATTAACAAAACTCATCTAATTTTTGGGAGATGATTAAAAAATAGCCTATCAAATATGGATGGTCATAACAGCTTATTTGAAATATACTGATTTCCAAAACATGACTTCTTTCTCCAGTATTCTTGTTTAAATGGGTCTTGCTTCTACGTCATCCTCCCATAACTAATTTCCACATCTTAGCTTTGGAATCGGTTTGCTGTATTTTTCAGAACTCAAGCCTTTAGAACATAAACATGATTTCTCCCAAAAGATGTTTTTTTTTTAAGCCAATTAAAAGGAATCAGGCAATACCTGAAGCTGGTGCACCCTTGTCTACGTCATGTGGGCACACATGTTTGCACACACATGACTGTGCATGTGAGTGTGTTCACACAAGAGTGGTTGCACTGTTTACACATGCACACGGAGGTCAAAGGGCAAACTCAGGTGTGTCATTCCTTAGGTTCCTTCTGTCTTTTGTCTTGCTCTCATTGACTTGGTACATCTCCAAGTAGCTGTGCTAACTGGCCAGGGACCCACCTGTCTCCAACTCCTACCTCGTCGCTGCTGACAACACAGATATAAGCCACCAAGCCTAGCTTTTCCCCTGGCTTCTGAGGGTCAAACTCAGGTCCTCATACTTTTGATGGAAGTGGTTTGCCACCGGGACCATCTCTCCAGCCCTCCTTCTGTCTTGATCGAGTATTGTCATAGTTACGGTATCTACTAATTTTTATTTTTGTGTATGTATGTATTTTAATCCTTAGCATAAACAGCACATTGAATATTCATTGTTTCCAGCTGAATACAGGAAACATTTCTGTAAGTGTGTGACATTGTTTCCTGTGGAAATATTAACTAACTTAAAGAAAGGCTAAGAAAGTGGAATTTTGTAAGCACCTTATCCATTTAGAAACATTATTTTTCTAACCTGGTTTATCAGCAAGGGTGGGGGAGGGAGAAGGTAGCCTGAGGATGGCCTCCATCCCAGTCCTTACTTTGGATACATCTGGCTCTCTTAAATCAACATTTTAGGGCTGAGTTGCCAGTATTCTTTGTTGAAGAGCATGTTCTGTAGAATGGTCCTTGTTCCAGGATACTTGTGCAGATGATGTCTGCCCCATGCCTGGTCTTTTGCTTAATGCTTCATCTGTCAGCACATGATTCCTAGCTGATGCCCTGGCTACTTCTCTTTCCTGAGGCATTTGGATTTTTTTTTTTGTTTTGTTTTTGTTTGTTTTCTCCAGGAGGATAGAATCTTTCTATCCTAGGCTGCCTTGAATGCTGGCTTCAAAGCTGCAGCTATCTGACCTGGGTCTCTGAGTGCTGAGATTCTAGGCATGGGCCACTCTTAATGAGTATTTTTGAAAGGAAAAAATTCCAAGCAATCTTTTCTCCTCTTTACAATATACCCCTAAAATATCTACTCACCCCGGGCCCCCGACCCTGCCCCACCAAATAACAAAGAGTGCCTCCATATCCAATCCCCCTGTGAAATTCCAGGACTGTTTAACACATGACTAGCTGCTGACACAGGCTAGCCAGGAGTGTAGGAATCTATGAGATCCCTCATTTTCTATGTCATCGGGATAGATCTGGAAAGACAGTTGCTTCAAGAGCCAATGTAGGAGAGGGAAAACGGCCCAATTATTTTGCAGAGACTCTAGAATGCATATAAATTGTTAGAATTCTAAAATGTTGTCCCCAGACATTGTTCAGTGACCACATTAGAAGTAAACCTCAGAGACTGGCCATGAACTTGGAGGGAAGCTACAAACAGGGTGTCATCTGCAGTGTGGGAATTATGGGCAAGCAGATCCCAATATGGGAGTGTTTGCATGGTGTTCAGTTCTCAAGAAAGGAGCCAATGTAGTTCCTCTGCCTCCTCCTCTTCCTCTTCCTCCTCTTCCTCTTTCTCCTCTTCCTCTTCACCCTCCTCCTCTTCCTCCAACTCCTCTTCTTCTTCCTCCTCCTTCTTTCTTCTCCTCCTGCTTCTTCCTCCTCCCCCTCCTCCTTTTTTTTCAGAGTCCTAAGCAAACCAAGGTAAAAATATGGCTTCTTATCAGAGACCTCTGAGGGATGCTTAGCTTAGTACTGTCTCTGTTATTAACTAATAAAATGCCCTGGAACCCACAGCAGGATCATCTGCTCTCTAGCCATCAGTCTTAAGTTTCCGCTGACAGTGATACTTAGTGGGTAGCAAAGCTCAACTTCAAGTAGAGAGGGCTCTTCTAAATAATAGCGACTTGGCAATGGCATGAGCTCACTCTCATTATGTTTCTGTCATTCATCTGTGGTAGATCTTTTGTGGCTCTTGTATAAAATAGCTCTGGGGTATTATTTCTGCGCTCTTATGTAAGCTCTGCTCATTAAATAGAGTGCTCCCCGTTAAGTTCCCATTTAATTTTGTTTTCTAAGCTCATCAGAAGAGAGGGATTGGATTGTCATGAGCCCTTTTCATGGAATAGTTAATGGCAGTTTGAGATAAGATCAAGTTTTTAAAATGCATAAAGTCAACGAGACTTATCATTGCTTTATCCTTCACTTTTTAAAGTCCTCTAGCATCTGCCCAAAGTGGCACAGCCAGAGTTCACACAGTGTCACAAAAGCAGTCATTATCAGAACATGGGTTCTTTAAGTGCAAAGAGTAGTCAACCTATAACTACAGCACTTAGCAGCTACACAAGCCCCTTGATTTCTCTGAACATCCTTGCTATTTGGAAACGGTCAGAACAATTCCTACTTTACAAGGTTATTGTGAGATTAAATGCTTGTTTCCCTATTTAAGACCAAAGCATTCTACATATTGACAATTATACACATTTTTGGGTCTCTTTGTTATTGCTGTTATTGATGATTCAGATAGGGATATGCTAAATATACTTTCTACATAAGCTAAAAGTCTTACGTTTGGGAGCCATCACAGGAGTCTAGAACTAAGATGGTATAGAGGCCCTTCATATTTGGTGATAATGAGCAATTATGTAGGAAACACTCTACCAAACATCTCATGCTTGACTGCTGGTTCCACAATCACATTGCTGGAGCATTTTGGGCACACTGGGTAGACTGGCCTTTATTGACTCTCAACTTGAGAGCTTTGAGGACACTACAATTTACATATCATGATGGAACTCCTTGGCTTTGTGATAATAGCTCTTGATGTATATGCACATATATATATATGTATATACATACATACATACATACACATACACACACACATACACACACACACACACACACACACACACACACATATATATATATATATATATATATATATATATATATATATATACATAATGGTTTGCTTGTTTATTTTCAGACCAAATAATGAAGGTTATTTGAGTATGGTTATTGACTACATCTAGTGTATAACTGTAAAAAAGAATAAATTAAAGGCCAAAGTGCCCCCCCCCCGCCAAAACAAAATTAAATAAAAAGTTGACAAAAATAGCATTGGGTTTGTTTTTTTAATTTATTATTATTATTATTATTATTATTATTATTATTATTATTATTATTATTATTTTGAGACAGGGTTTCTCTGTGTAGCTTTGCACCTTTCCTGGAACTCACTTTAGAGACCAGGCTGGCCTCGAACTCACAGAGATCCTCCTGCCTCTGCCTCTGCCTCCCAAGTGCTGGGATTACAGGCGTGCGCCACCACCGCCCAGCCCGTGTTTGTTTTATGTTGTTCAATCACTCTTGGGTATGCCACCTGCCATGGATCATGGTTGATGTACCCAGTGACACCCCAGTGGAGAAGATCAAATTTCTCATTGTCAGTGGGTATCAATTTCAAGTGGCTTCTTGTTTAGGGTAAGACCCAATGCCCTCTTCCTCCTCTCAGTGCTGGGATCCTATCACTGACTTGAACATATGCAGGTTTTATGTCTGCTGCCATAGTCTTTGGTGTTCATATGTGTATCAGTCCTGTTTTGTCTGGAAGACATCATTTCCTGGTATCATCCATAACCTCTGACTCTTACAATCTTTCTGCTTCCTCTCCCATATAGATCCACTAGCTTTGAGGGGAGGGCTTTGAGGATTGAGTGCTCTATAGTCTCTCACTCTTTAGATTGCTCAGTTGTGGGACTCTGTGTTCACTCCCATCTACAGCAAGAAGCTGCTCTGATGTTGGTTAAATGAGGCACTGATATTTGGGTATAGCAGTATGTCATCAGGAGCTAATTTGTCTGTTTTTATTTTTGTTTTTAATGGGTTTTTGTATCTTGGTTTGCTTTTGTTTTTGTTTTGTGGAGAGAATGAGACAGCATGGAGAGAGACAGAAAGGTAGAGAGAGAGGAGATAGATACAGAGATAGATAGATAGATAGATAGATAGATAGATAGATAGATAGACAGATAGAAAAAATTAGCTGGGTAAGGAGGTTGGGGAGGATCTGGGAGGAGTTGGAGGAGGGGAAACATGGTAAAATATATTGTATAAAAGGGTTGTATTTAAAAAAGAATAAGTTGCCGGGCGGTGGTGGCACACGCCTTTAATCCCAGCACTCGGGAGGCAGAGCCAGGAGGATTGCTGTGAGTTCGAGGCCAGCCTGGGCTACCAAGTGAGCTCCAGGAAAGGCGCAAAACTACGCAGAGAAACCCTGTCTTGAAAAACCAAAAATAAATAAATAAATAAACAAACAAACAAACAAACAAATAAATAAAAAAGAATAAGTTAGTATAGATAACTTGAAACAAGTTAAAGGATTTCTTTTGACTTTGCATAAATATGTTCTATTACCACAATCAACAGATAATTAGCACCAACCACATGATGGCTTGTTCTTGTGGAATCACTGAGGATTGGAGAAGTGGAAAGAGAGACAGAGAAACTTTGAAATAATTCACGTTTCCCATTAGTATTTAGGAACACACAACTCTTATATGCATGTTTCCAGTAGCTTGCACTCTGTTTCAGCTTATGTAATGCATTGGATAATGTATTATTCTGACCTTCTAGCCTTATCCCATTTCAAACTGAACCCTTAGGCAATGCTAGTGGGAAAATGGAGGTCTGTTTTTTTACATAGTAGTTGGACTGCAGTGATATTCTTCAATTAAATTACTATTGGTGTTTGGTAAGAGTCTCTCTCTCTCTCTCTCTTTTTTTTTATAATACTCTCATCCCATTTGTGCTATGCCCTTTATCACAATGGGAAAATTCACCTATTTCTTCCCTAGCGAGTATTTTTATTTTAAAGCATTACACAAATGTCACAGCATTTGAAACAATTGCAAAGGTTGGAACCTGGTACATTTTAAGATGTAGTGGAAACAGATATGCTATTTTTTTCTTTTTTAAGACTAGCCATAACAAGTGGTTATGATAACTGTATTTCTGCTCCCTTTCTTTGAGATGTAGTTGGGATGTGTAATCTTGTACCTATTACAAAGGACTAACACCGAACACTGACCCCATCCTGTGTGCAGTGCAGGCTGTGTGATACCTGAATATGACTAGCTAATTTGTATGTTAGATTGACTGCTAATTAAGTGCCAAGTGTGATAAGTTTATCTGATGGAGGTTCGGCATGGTATCCATCCTCAAAAAAATGTATTAAGTGATTGCAAAGTAAAGGGAAAAAAAAAACTATGGAGGAAACATTTAGAATTCAAGGACTTGACGGGGTCGGTGGGCCCCAGGGACTAGTGTGGTGATGAAGAGCTTGTCCAGGTGAGCATTGAGAAACACATTTGGATAGACTTGAGGGGAGGAGTATTGTGGAAGACCTTGAAAATGAAACAAGAGTATATTGACTGGAGGAAATGGGAAGTAGGAACTCATATAGACGTCTGCAGGAACAAAATAAAGTTTGTTAAGTGGATGAATCTGAATTCAATACTTAAATGTTTAGAAGGTTCAAGACTAGGCCCTGGAAACTAGTAGAGCAGAGGAATCACTACTGAGGACCGAGACACAGGCTAAGGTGAAAAGTCATATCAGAGATACTTTGAAATAAGTGGGGATCACAGAGGAACTGAGTATTGAAGCTCATGTGTTAACTTTGGTCCAGGCTGTGATCCGAGCCCCTCTTTGAAGCAGCAGAGGGAGGCAGAGCAGGGGACAGAAGAAAGAAAAGAGGTAGAGAGAATTTTCTAGATCTTTAAAATCATGAGTTTAAACCCTACCAAGCATCATATTGCTGCCACACTTACTTAATTGGGTCAAATTTGGCTCACAATTGCGGCCGGGGCTTAGAGTAGGATTGCTAAAGCTACGTTGGAGTACAAAAGATTTGTGGCATTAGAACCCGGTCAGATTTTTTATTATGAAATCTTATGACTAAAAGCATCAGATGGATGTACAGGCGGCTAAGAAAATGTAGACTGGAAACATTGGAACTAATCTGATCGCTAAGAGGTGTATTAGTTACTTTTTCTGTTGCTATGGTAAAATAACTTAAGAAAAGCAACTTAAAGGAAGAAAGGAAGGAAGGAAGGAAGGAAGGAAGGAAGGAAGGAAGGAAGGAAGGAAGGAAGGAAGGAAGGAAGGGAGGGAAGTGTGTTTATTTTGCTCACAGTTGGGAGGTACAATCCATCATGGGATGCAATCCATGGCTTCAGCATCCTGAGGCATCTGATGGCATGGCATCTGCAGTCAGGAAGTGGAGGGAGATGGGTGTAGGTGCTCAGGTCTCCTTCTCTATTTTATGAAGTCTGGGACACAAGCCCAGGGAAAGTACACTTAGGCTAAGTCTCCTCATCTCAGTTCAATTAGTCATGATAATCTCTCACAGGCATGACCAGAGTCTAACAAAAATGTAAACAATCCCTCACAGGTGTCATCAGAGGCTTGTCTCCTAGGTGACTCTAGATCCTGTCAAACTGACAATCAATACTAGCCATTACAGTCACCTAATCTGAGAAAAGGAACTGGAAGATATCAATGAAGGCAAAGAGGATGAGCAAGTAGAGATAGCTCCCATCCTATCAAGATGACAATGACTTGAAATTAATGTGTGTGGAATAAGATTCTGGTTTGGTGGGTAGGAAAGTGATGACATTCATCAACACGGGGGGGGGGGGAAGCATCTGTTGTTGAGAAGGGAGCTGACAGAAGACTTGGAAGTGAGGGCTTAAGTTGAGCACTTGTTAGAGAATAGAAGTTATGAATGTGAGTGACCACAGGTGACCACAGGTGTTCCGAGTACTTAAGAGCACTGGCTGCTCTTATGGAGAATCCTGGTTTGTTTCCCAGAACCCACATGGTGGCTCATGACCACCTGTAATTCTGTTCCAGGTGATTTGATGCCTTTTTCTGGCCTCAGCTAGCACAACGCACATGTGTGTTACACAGGCATATGTGCAGACAGAATACCTATACACATTAAAAATAGCATAAATTGAATGAGTGTGTGTGTGTGTGTGTGTGTGTGTGTGTGAGTGAGAGAGAGAGAGAGAGAGAGAGAGAGAGAGAGAGAGAGAGAGAAGGATGTGCATGCAGCCTACTATTTAGAGGGTATTCTGTGTAATTTCTTTGCTCAATGTAAGGATGCATTTTTAGGTAGTGATTTCTGAAGATCAGAATACAGAGAGGCAGTGGGCATAACTCATTATGTAAGTTTCTGGGGACAATGCAAAATAAAAATGGCGATTCCCTCATCTCAAAGATCAGGAAAGAGTTCAAGACAGTGGCAATGAAGAACTGAGGCATCCTGAGAGCCCTTTTGATGGTGGCATCCTGGGTGACTTCACCTGTCATGTACTCTTGCAGCTGACCTGGCAATGGTAAAGCCATCTGAGGGCTGGCTGTGCAGAATGCAATCTCCGAGTGTAACTTGGGGTATCTCTTCTTCAGCGTCTTTTCACTCCTTCCTTTTCTTCAGTTATACATAAAAATAGCTAAGGTAATAAAAATGATGGATGCTGGAGGAGTCCCAGGTGCGGAAAGGGATTGGAAGCATGATCTATGTAAGGACCGACCCTCACTATTCATCCATGCCAATTTAAATGGGAAAGTTGATGTCTCTGGCCTCAAGCCTTATATCATGCTGTCGCTCTGCCACAGCCATGGGAGGGTCCAAGCAATATTAATATTAGGATTATCATCTTAAGCATCATATTCCTAAAACCCTCTCTCCTCTTACAAACACAAAACACCTCTTTGCTTTGCTGGAGTCTAGTTGACCACCAATTTCTTTGTGTTGGTGAAAAAGGAAGCGTCATTCTAGTTTAGAGAAAACCATTTTCAGAGTTATGAGAACAAGAAACCATTTTGATTTATGGTTGAATTAGCTCTACTTGCCCCCACGAGTCATATCTTCTGCAGCACAATTTCTACGAAAGAGTCAAAAACTCCCATTAATTTAAGAGATTTTACCTTGGAGAATCTTGGCTTACTGAGGAATCAGGCATATAGTAGTTATTGTGTTCAGACTTCAGACCTTAATGCTGGAATGAATTTAGACTTGTGTGACTGTCAATTACAATTTTTTCATTTTATAAATGAAAAACCTGAGACCAGAGTTAGACTTGTCCAAGATCAGTCAACTTGACAGTAACGAGTTTTGAGGGTTAGGGGACCATTCCTGCAGCATCCACAGATCCTTACTTCCAGCTCATCCTCAAAAATGGCTTTTTGACTGGCCAAATACCCAAGAAGAAGCAAGTTGAGAGAGGAAAATTTCCTTTAGAGTAAGTTCTGCTGATTCATGGCTGTGGCAGCGGGAGTGTGCCGACATCTGGGCGGGTCAAGGGGCAGATAGAATGCAGATGCTCTGCTTGCTTTCTCTCTTCCTGTCCACTCTTCTGTGATGATGGGAGTGGGGGAGGGAGTGTGATTTTAGACATTCCATCATGGCTGAGCACTCCACAGAAACTTATTCTCTATGCTTTGAACAGTTGTAAGTTTTTGTGTTAGCCACCATCCACTGCACAAAAAAGCATCTTTGAAGAGGACTAGTTTCAGTAATTTATGGGTAGAGAGATATTGGTATTTGGAGAGCAGGCTAATACCTATGTCTGTTTAGCAAAATAGTAGATTCACTTCTCATGCCTGTGCTAGAATTAACTCAAACTAAACTAATACATTTCCAATGACATGTTTCCCTATAAGACATGTCTCATATGATGTAACTAAAATCTTTATCCATCTAGAAAAAGTTTGGGATTCAGAATGTTTTAGTATTTAATTTCAAGAAAATAAAGTTACAAAAGAGCCGTTCATGCCTTAGGGATGGATCCTGAGCCCACTGCTTATGGTGGGACACCTTACATAGCCTTGGTCCAGGGGAAGGGGCTTGGACCTGCCTCAGCTGAGTGCATCAGGCTCTGCTGACTCCCCATGGGAGGCCTTTCCTTGGAGGAGGTGGAAATGGGGGTTGGGACGGGGGAAAGTTTGGGGGTGGGTGGGAGGAGAGAGGGGAGGGGAATCCGTGGTTGGTATGTAAAATGAATAGAAAATTTCTTAATAAAAAAGAAAAGAAAAAAGAGCCTATTGCTAAAAAAGCAAAAAATAAATAAAAAAATAAAGTCGGCATATTGGGCAGTTTTAAGTTGGAAAAATTAGGCTTGGGATGTAGCTCAGAATTCAATGGCTGAGTGCTTGCCTAGCATGTGGAGTGCTTTAGGGGTGGGGGCTGGAGAACGAAATGAGAATGAGAATTGCAAAGTTAGTACAGGTTTCTCCGTACTTCCCACCCAGATTCCCCTATTGTTAACATGCTGCTTGAATAGGCTATAATTAATGAACCAGTAATGAGACATTTTTAATAAACTCTACACTTCATTCAGATTTTGTTTTCCTAATTTCTTCCCTTTCTTTTTCTGCCCCAGAGTTCTATCTGAGGTAACATGTCACACGCAGTTCTGTCTTTCCTTTTTCCCTAACCTCCTCTCGGTGTGACAACCTTGGGTGCTTAGAGAAACACTGGTCACTTAGATTTGTAAGTGTTTTCTTAGGATTGTACTGGAGGAGGAGGATTACCCAGATTCTGTGAACCAGACTCATCATCACTGATATTAATGATCATATGGCTGAGGAAGTGCTCCCCAGGTTTCCAATACGCCCCCTTCATTTTGTATTGCACTCTTCAGAAAGATTTCTCCACAATAATGCATAACTGAATAAGGAGCGATGTTCCCACCTTCAGGGAGGGGCATATTTACATATATGTTCTTTGGAATTCCATGGCACATGTGTGTATTGTTCCCCCATCATCTATTTATTTATTCAGTCACATATCCATGCCATTATAGATTCATGGATACATTCTTATGATATTTTTGGCCTTACTCTCATATACATCATTTATTTTGTTCAGTGCATTTCAGCCTTGGCCTTTGGAAAATCAGTTGAATTAATGTATAATCTAATAGTCTTAAAACAAATATGGCAGCATACCAAAAGACACCAGCACATGTCTTATATCTTAGAGCAAATCTATTATCTTCAAAGAAAATTCAGGTCGGTAAAGTATTCCAATAGATTGACTTTCTGTGATCGCAACAGATTTTCTGTGTTTGTGTCAAGACTTGTTTCAGCACCAAGAAAAAAAAAGTCTTTCATTTTTATAATCCCAGTCCTTGCTAGCTTCCATCCTTATCCACTTTGCTGCCCAAAATGTTCTCAGTACCGGTTTACTGACTTACTGCTACATACTTTGAATAATAAAAACAAAGTTAAGCCTAGAAGACTAGAAGCTTCTCACTGCAAACAAAAGAAGAATAAAAACTTACACTGTCAAATTAGAGCAGCTCTTGGGGTTCAGAACGAGGATATCATCAAAGTGACTGATTGAGCGGAGCATTGTGAGTGATGATATCAACACTCTCATGGACACCTTCTGATGTTAGAGTGCTTTTTCCCCTCATACAGTCACAAGGCACAATTTTGTCTGCTCTACTCACTTACACTAAATATACAATCTATAAATCTCCACCTCAAGGAGGCAGTTATTCCTGTTAAGCTGACCTCTTTGCTTGCCCACACAGAGGCACATTTTTTTGAGGAATATATAAAGTAAAATTTGCCATGTTAGTGTAAAATTCAATGGGTTTTGGCAGATACTCTCAGTTGTATAAATAGCGCATGTCTTTCATGCCAAGAAGTTTTCTGGTCCCCTTTGTAGTTAATGCCTTTTCCATTGACAACCCTTGGCAACCAATGACCTGATTTTTGTCTTTGCCTTTTCTAACAACCATGCAAATAGAACCATATGGTGTGACGGCTTTTGTATCTGGCTCCTTCCACTTAGTCTAATGTTTAAAGATTCAACCTTATCAACACTTGTACTATAATTAACTGCTTTTGTGCAGAAAACAGTCCATTTTATTTCTTTATCCATTTAGCATTTGGTGGACATTTAGATTGTTTCTGACTTTTAGCAGATGTGTGAATCAGCCCTGTTTACAAGGGCACCTTCTCTCCCTGACTTTGGTAAATACCTAGGGGTTCAATTGCCATGTCATTTTTCTTTAGCATTGTAAGAAATTACCATTGTTTTTCACAGAAGTCCTACCCATTTGCATCATTTCGTACCTCTATGTCCAACCTTTTAAATCTTAGCACTTCTAATAAGCCTTGTACAAGGTTAAGGTAGCACTGTACCTCCAAGCTACATCCTAATGACCTGTTTTATTCTTTTCGTGTCCTGTCTACGAAACCCCAAACAACTGAGATTTCTTGTCTTCCAGAAGTTGTATGCTATTTAGTTTAGGAGATACATTAGGCTTGGGTCTATTTTAAACTAACTTTGTTTAATATGGAGTAATGTTATTTTATTTTTAACTTTTAATAGATTCTTAGGCTTCATATTCAATACAAAATCCAAAATACATCTGAATGTGGTATTGTGTTTTATGTCTTGACCTGTTCTGTTCTATTAACTCATGCAGTGAAAAGTTGCCGATACCCTACTAGCTGGGAGACAAACTCTCTAAGGGATAGCTCCTGCTGTCTCTCTTCTCTTTGTACTTGTTTTCCTTTTGCCTTATGAAAATCAATATCAGTGAGATGTGTTTGAGAAATTGTTACAGTCATAGCTCTCTTCAACATTTTTCTCTTTTTCCCTAACTCTGAAAATTTTATCTAATGTGTTTTGATCATGTTCGCCTTCCACCTCCCCCACAGATCCATACTCCCTTCCACACCCATCCAACTTGGTTTCCTTACTCTCTTTTAATTTCATAGAGCCAAATTTGTGTTTTCCATTTCCTCTTGATGATGTGGCCATCCACTGGAGCATGGTTGACTGAGTGAGTGAGACACTCATACCCTCTTCTAGCAGCTACCAATTGCCCATAGCTCCTTGGTGAGGGATGGGACTTCATGTTCCTCTCTCCTTAGGAGTGTGTTGAATGACAGACATGGAAGAGTTGGGGTTGAAAATCCAGCTGAAAATAGTGAAGAATGTGGATTGTAAAACAATTTTTTTCCCTGAGGACAGCAACTGATCCTACAATGTCTGTTGGAAATACAACCCCAGACTTGAGATAAAGCCATGAGATCATTATAGAAGCAGAGGACCACCAGACTGATCTCTGCAAGGACAGACAAATGGCAGAAAAAAGGAAGCCATATTTGTTCTTTGAAAGCATGCCTAGTTAAAGATCAAAACCAAAAGGGTAGATTAGAAATAACTGAAGGGACACAGATGGAGAAGTATCTGGAGGGGCCTGAGATCCTGTAGATTTGGAAAGAAGAGATCAAGTAGAGGGAAGACCCAGAGAAGACAGCTACATCAGCCTCCAGTTATTTAACAAATAACTGGGGGGTGGGGGGTGGGGGGATGGAAGGTGAGAGAGAAAAAGGAGACTGTCTCTTATCAGTCTTTCCTGACTTGAATTTTCTGACACCAATTAGTGGATGTTACAAGATTCAGTATTCTATTTACAGAACCATGACAAAGTTGCTGACTTGATTTAAAATACTTCAATTTTAAATAACTAGCAGCCTCTATTATGTTAATGTAAATTATTAACTTCTAAAAAGAAGACCCATCCACATATGCAACATTCTCTGCTTCCTAGGCTTTGCATCCTTCTCCTTATTTATCATCTATGTATGTATGTATGTATGTATGTATCTATCTATCTATTATCTATCTATCATCCATCTACCTATCATCTATCTATCTATCTATCTATCTATCTATCTATCTATCTATCTACCTACCTACCTACCTACCTATCTACCTACCTATCTACCTATCATCTGTCCATTTATCTACCTACCTATCATCCATCTATCTACCTACCTACCTATCATCCATCTACTTATCTATATCTATCTATCTATCTATCTATCTATCTATCTATCTATCTATCTATCTATCTATCCTGTGCCACGGTGCATGTGTGGAGGTCAGAAGGACAAATTTCACGAGTTAGTTCTCTCCTTCTACCTTGTATGTTTCCGGAATCAAACACAGGTCTTCAAGTGAGGCAGCAGGCGTTTTAACCCACTGAACCATCTTGTCAGCCCTTTCTTTTCTATGTAATTTATAGAATGTCTTCTTGGAATTGACATTCCAGTGAGGGAAGAGAGAAAGTCACCTGTGTCAGCAAAGTTTGTCCATCATGTTAAGGATGATGTGATAAGTATTATAGACATTTCATAGAGATGGTTTATGTAGAGGGGGTTGATACCTGTGAAAAAGTCAGTTTTAAAAATGATTAGGGAAGGTTGATACACTAGAGACATAACAGAGGCAAGAAAGTAAACCATACTTCTCTGTGGGGCGTCATATTCCTGGTCAAAGCTGCCAAGATAGCAGCTCCCTCACTTGCTTATAGGACAAGGGAGTTGGCTATAGGGGAAGCCGTAGCAGGATTGGTCAGAGGTGTGTGTGTCTGAGGTTACATCAGGCAGTTGTTGGACAATATGGCACTCCTGGCATTGGGGAATCCACTTGTGATTGTGTAGGGAAGGCTTGGCCTTTGGTGTTGTCTATCAGCAACAGTGGTTGAGCATCTTTATTGCTCCTTATAACTATTTTGGCTAATGACTCATTAACACAGGAGAGGTTTTGAACACAATGGTTTCTGCTCTCACCCATTCTGAAAAAGCAAAGTGCTTTTGTGTGGCTTTGGAGAGACAATACAGCAAGTAGAAGTAGAACATGCCCTAAATTGGCTAGCAGTCTCTGAGAAAGGAGAGAGTCACTGAGGTCCATCCAGGAGGCTAGGAACAATAAAAGAAAAGTTTGGTCTTTGAGGATAGAGAGAAGGGGAGGAGATGAAGGTGGGTTTCTTGCCAAACAATCAGACATGGATTGGATGAATATCTCTCTGACTAGAATCCTATTCACTATGATTTATGAGGTCAGCGATCCCAAGTGATTCACAGATCTTCTCCACTTGAGGTTTTCTTCATGTGTTCATTTTAAGAAATAGTCTGTTACCTTTAAGAGCTGAGAGTCATTTCATGTCCCCCTTTCATTCTTGGGAAATAAATTCCTATAAGAAGCAGTATTTTTTTTCCTAATAATATATAGAACATTCAGTCTTTAAAAAGACTTACTATTAATTAATAAATTTTATTTTTAGAACCTCTTTAGGTCTATAGCTAAACAGAATGGGATATGTAGACAGTTTCTTCCCCCCCCCCTGTGTGTGTGTGTGTGTGTGTGTGTGTGTGTGTGTGTGTGTGTGTGTGTATCATGCGCTGAGTCTGTTTTTGTGTATATGGTTTTAGGGCTGACCACTGTGTTGGACAACCAAGCAGAGGGTTCATCCCTGGAAGAGGTTAATTGTCTTTCTGACAGTATTCATTAGATTCCTGTATGTCGTCCTTTTTCTAATGGTGGGACCTTGCAAAATTTCTCCCTTCTGTGCTAACATGTCTGCTGATACTGCCATTGCTTTAGTTTTGTTTATGCAGCCATTTCTAAGAGAGATTGCTTCACAGCAGACTTCCTGGTATGCTGGTTATTACACTCTTTCCACCCCCGCTTCTGAGATGTCCCCTGATGCAGGGGCTGTGCTGTAGATGTAACTATTGGGTTGGACTTTCCAGCATCCATTGATCTCTGTGTTTTTGTCCGGTTCTACTTTTTTTTTTGTTTTTTTTTTTTCTTTTCTTTTTTTTTTTTTTCGAGACAGGGTTTCTCTGCGTAGCTTTGCGCCTTTCCTGGAGCTCACTTGGTAGTCCAGGCTGGCCTCGAACTCACAGAGATCCGCCTGCCTCTGCCTCCCAAGTGCTGGGATTAAAGGCGTGCGCCACCACGCCCGGCAACTTTTTTTGTGCGTGTGTTCTTCTCCATTTGCTGTAAAGAGAGTCTTACTAAATAAATGGTGGGAGCCACACTTTTCTGTGGGTATAAGGATAAGGTTTAGAATGTAGTAAGGAATTATGCTGGCCTAGCAAAATGGTGGCAGTAGATTCTTAACTAACATCCACAATGGCACTTGCCCCAGGAAGCTAGTTATGTTTCTGGTGCCCAGGAATGGCGTCCCTCTTGCTGAGTGGGTCTTAAGTCTAAGCTGTTGGTTGCCACCTTCCTGTGGACCATGACAATTACCAGTATGGCAAGATATGCTTAAAGGTACTGATTTTTTACTAATGAGCAAAAATGAAGGAGAACACAATAAAAGGTGAGAACAGGGTTAGATTTTAGCTATAAGGACATAAAGCACAATAGAAAGAACATGGACCAATTTTGTATTAATTTATCAAGTATATTCACTTAGAAAACTTAAATCAATCACCTATTTACGATAGAGTGTGCTTGGGTTGAGACACATGAGGGAGAATGATAAAGGTATGTGTAGAAACAAATGGGCCATCTAGATGCCTCAGCATGAGACACACCCCCCCCCCCGCCCCGCCACACACACACACACACACACACACAACCCTCTCCTCCCATTTTCCACTTTTTAAGAAATAATAGGAATCGAACCAACAATGTTGGTTGTTTCTCTTTGGGTCTCATCTTACTGACGCCAGTGAGTGCAGTGCAGGAGAATCTGCCAGGGAGGGTGGGATGTATATTTTCGAAATTTAAATAGTTTTCTTTATTTTACAGCTTGTCACCACCCTATTTGGCAACATAGAAAGACCACTGGCTCCGAAGGTCTCATTAAATGCCTCTAGGGGCCAAGTCAGTATCTTACCCTGCGTTTCTTAAGTCTTTAGCAAGTTCCGAATCATTTCCCTGCCAGGATGTGCTTGAGTTGTGTGCTTTTCTTACCGAATCCCAATCTGTCTATTTTTCTCGAAGTCTGAGGCTTGCAGATGATGTGCTGTTGTTCCTGCCTCTCTTCTGGTGACACCTTTTCTCCGAGGACAAGCCATTCTGCTATCCTTTCCGCTGCCATGTTGCCTTATGAATAGGATAATCTTACTGAACATTTTTACACGACTGTTCTTTCTGGATAGTCTTCCTCCGCCTACGTGTTATACTTCACGAAATAAATATATTACAAGCACATTACCCAGAAGAATAACATCATTTGCATTTTGTTGAACATTTTACTTCTTTTATTAATATTAATACTGTCCTTGACTTCTTTTTATAGTCTCTTTTTATACCCCTTTGGATTTAGAACTCAAATAATTGTCAGTGGCTAAGTAAATGTTAGGTAATGTCTTTTCACCCATTAAGATGCATAGCCTTTGGATTTGGAGATTTTTACATTAACTTTAAAATAAGGAGTTATTTTTGGATGCATTAATAAAACCTCTTAGGCATTATCTCCTGTTAATGCTCAAGCGCATTACTTTTTATTTTAAATATGAGACTGAAGAAGCTTCACTTTGAGGAGGCTAGGGAATCTAAAGTACAGATGCTACAGAGTCACAGCCATACCTCATTTGCTTCTCCATCTATTCCTTTCTTTTTGAAAACCTTTTTCTTCCTGAGGTGTATTGTTATTCTCTATATTACAAAGCGAGACATCTCAGGTGCAGGGGAGGATCATGCCTAGTACAGACTGCAGGATCAGGACACCCATAAGGCAATGGGGCAGGCATCTCAGGCTCACCCATCATTGTTATTCATGCGACACTGGTCAGACCTCTTCAAAATGACTGGCATCATCACCCA
This sequence comes from Peromyscus maniculatus bairdii, assembly GCF_049852395.1. Taxonomy (NCBI): domain Eukaryota; kingdom Metazoa; phylum Chordata; class Mammalia; order Rodentia; family Cricetidae; genus Peromyscus; species Peromyscus maniculatus. The sequence continues at coordinate 22,335,027 of NC_134867.1, forward strand.
GCAAACATTGAGATCTCTGTTGTAAAGCAAGAGGGCTTTGAAGTCAAAGACGCACATCTTGCTTGTCATTATATTGCAGATATAATGGTGCCGTGTGAATGACAGGCAATTGGACCTTACTGTGCATTTACCGTGTGAACGGATCCATCAGTGAGAGACAAAAACTAAATGGAAGAGAATAAAGATGCTACCAGAGACTTAGTGGGCAGAGTCCTCCTGACAAAAGAATAATAAATAGCTGTTAAAAACTTTCCACTCTAGCAAGGTTAGCAACATTCATGGAAAGGCCAGACAGTAAATATCTTAGGCTTGGTGGACCATATGTGGTCATTATTACTTCTTCCTATTTGCTTGTTTGTTATCCAAGCACTTTGTAATGGTAAAACCTGTTTTTAGGCTGCAGACAACCTCAAAATCCAACCTGGATTGGCTTTGGCCTGCAGATTATAGTTTATTGCTATAGATAAAAATCATTAAAATATATTCATGGGGTCCTTGATGTGTATATCACCCAGGGTAGCACCACAAACAGTTTCTTGGGGCCTTTAGCTAACATCATTTATATATGGTCCAAAACTGCGTTTCAGGGACAAGTAGCCATAATGGAGGCATGTTGCTGTTGTCAGCTTCATTAAGGTGACATTTGTGACCTTGGGTTTTGGAGTTGTGTTTGTACTGGTTTTATAAAAGTCATTGAGTAGTGTTTCCTGCCCTTCAGTTTTCTGAAGAAAAGATTGAGTAAGACTAGTTTGTGGAGAATCTCCCTTGAGAAGCTGCTACCTATTTCATGGAGTTGCGTTAGTCAGGTCAAGGTTAACCATCACAGGTGTGTTTAACTACATTTCTCCTAAACTCCTTTCCCCTTCTCTATCCCCCCCCCCCCATTCACTTGCCCATCAGGAGTTTCCTTCCTGTGTTTTCACCCTTTGGAATTTCTCCCTTATTCCATAGCTGCAGGAACTCTTCTGGCTGTTTAGATACAAGGATGGCGATCTCCCTCATTTTGGTTGCCTATATCGAAGACCTGTTCTGTGACTGAGAATCACCTCCAGGCAAAGGAGCTAGAAAAGGAGAATCTCCCCTGAGATCTTGCCTTCCTTAGGAGTATTTGTACTCTTCTTAGTGTTCAGAGTTTTTAGATCAGTGGTTCTCAACCTAGGGATCAATCAACCCTTTCACCCTGCATATCAGATATTTACATTATGATTCATAATTGGCAAAATTACAGTTATAAGGTAACAATGAAAATAATTTTATGATTGGTGGGTCATCACAACATGAGAAACTGTATAAAAGAATTGCAGCATTAGGAAGGTTGACAGCCATTGCTCTCGAGAGTATGGTCCTTGTTATTATTTTTCCAAGAATTTATAGGTAGTCAGGAGAGAGGGATGGATTGTAGGGAAATTATATTACAATCTATAAACTGTTGCAGCCACTATTCAAGGCAATCTGGGTACCATTTGAACTACTGGCAGAAATTGGCATCATGATGCTAGTTTTGTAGTTGTGGAGGATGTAATAACTGAAAAGTGACAGAGGCTTCCACCAATTCCTCAAAGGCCAGCCTGGAATATTAGGCAGTGTATGACAGAGTTCACATCCTTGTCCATAGCTCCTAGCTCACACCATTGTCCATAGCTCTTAGCTCACACCCTTGTTTATAGCTCCTAGCTCACACCCTTGTCTGTAGCTCCTAGCTCACACCCTTGTCCATAGCTCCTAGCTCACACCCTTGTCCGTAGCTCCTAGCTCACAACCTTGTCCATAGCTCCTAGCTCACACCCTTGTCCATAGCTCCTAGCTCACACCATTGTCCATAGCTCCTAGCTCACACCATTGTCCATAGCTCCTAGCTCACACCCTTGTCTGGAGCTCCTGAAAGGGCAACACATGAAACTGTGAGACTGAAGCCTAAACCAGAATGCAGATCCTGAGATGTTGGAGGTGTCAGAAACACGGACTGTGAGGGAGGCTGCAGGCAGCAAGTGGAGTCAGCCAAAGAGAGAGGCCAGGCTTGATTAGATTAAGAGGCACCTTGGAGATTATTCAAGCACATTTCTGCGTGTGTCTATGAGGCCATTTCCAGAGAGATAAAAAAGAGAAGGCCCACCCCCCAAATGTGTGCAGCGCCGTTTTATAGACTGAGCACCTTTAGGAGAGGGCCACAGGCATTGTGTGTTCTCTCTGCATCATGGCTGTCGTGAGATGAGCTGATGCTTTCCCATAGCCTCTTCCATGTAGCACTGGTGCTTCCAAAATGGAGCCAAACAAACCTTTGATTCTTAATTCTTTCTAGTGTTTTTGATCAACACAACAATGACATGTCTCACACAGTTACTTCCATAAAGAACAAGAGAGTGTTGAGGTTCCAAGAGTGCCATTTGTATCTCTTGAATTATTTTGAATATCTGTTATCAGCACAGATATAGTGGCTACACTGTCAGATTAACTGCTCTAAGCATCTGCATAGGATAGAAACTTAGAAATCCAGCACTGGGCAAACATGAAATATTACTGATCTAACTTCACCATTTTATATGTCATATGCTAAAGTGAAATTTATATCTAAGTTTATTCAACTGCTGTGGATATCATTCTATACAAATAAAACACTGATGGCCAGTGACCAGGCAGGAAGTAGGTGGGACAAGGAGAGAGGAGAATGCTGGGAAGCAGAAGGCTGAGAGGAGAGACACTGCAGCCACCGCCAGGACAAGCAGCATGTGAAGACGCCGGTAAGCCACCAGCCACGTGGCAAGGTATAGATTTATAGAAATGGGTTAATTTAAGATAAAAGAACAGTTAGCAAGAAGCCTGCCACGGCCATACAGTTTGTAAGTGATATAAGCGTCTGAGTGATTATTTTATACGTGGATTGTGGGACTGCAGGGCTTGGGGAACCTGGAGAGAAGCCCTCCAGCAACATTCAACCCTCATTTCAGACTTACTATGTAATTAGTATATGTACCACACATATTCACATAAATACATGTCCTGAAATCATAGCCTCTGTGTCTGGATTGTGAATGCTATTACACTTTTCCAACCTAAAATTCTAAAACTCATCGATGTTTCATGAAAAAAATCCATCCATACTTCTTTATTAATATTTGTTGCATTAAATTTAACAAAATAAATTCCATTTATTTTGATGCAGTGACACAAATATGAATTAAATGTGGATGACGCTACCCTGGTTTTAGAAAGTATTATAAAAGCAGGGTGGTGGTGGCATATGTCTTTAATCCCAGCACTAGGAAGGCAAAGGTAGGTGGATCTCTATGAGTTTGAGACCAGCCTGGATCTACAGAGCCAGTTCCAGGATAACCAAGGCTATACAGAGAAACCCTGTCTCAAAAAACAAAAGAGAGAAAGGAAGGAAGGAAGGAAGGAAGGAAGGAAGGAAGGAAGGAAGGAAGGAAGGAAGGAAGGAAGGAAGGAAGAAAAAATTAGAAGTACTAGGTACAAGAATGCCCAGTGTTTCGATAAGAATGTAAGAACACTGTCTTGGTTACTTTTTCCCCTTGTGATAAAGCACCCTGATAAACACGGATAAAAGAAGGAAGAAATAGATAATTTTGGCTCACAGTTCTAGGGTATGGTCCATCATATGGAACATATGGAACAGCCCATGCCATGGAACTCAGAGCAGCGAGAGCTTGGGGCATCGCTTTTCCAATGAGGAAGAACAGGGAGATGAACGCTTATGTTCAGCTCACCTTTTCCTTTTTTTGCAACCTAAGAATAGTGCAACACATAATATGAGGGTTTTCTCAACTCAGTTAACTCAGGCAAGATAATTCTGCTGCAAGGATGCTAAGAGGCACATTTCTGAGGGTACTCTAGATTTCATAAATCCTTACTGATGGACTAAGAAACAAATGAGAGGGACAACATCTTTCACAATAATATAAAATATCTTGGGGTAACTCTAACCAAGCATGTGAAAGATCTGTATGATAAAAACTCTGTAGTTTGTATGGCAGATGGCTTTGTGAGGATAGTATTTGGGGTATGTAAATGGAACCTTTTTAACGTTAAGGGGGAAAAATGGGAGGAAGAGACCTAACCTGTCTTATTTTCAACTGTTACCTGAGATCGAGAGCTATACATGCAATAGTAAATGTTAATAAACATTTGACAGATAATCAGAAGAATATAGATTTTTCTGTTTCTATAATTGCCTGGGTGTTTTTTATAACATACAGTGTCAGACATGCTCCCTCTCACCCAGTCTTCTAATTCTCAAAGTGCTTCGAATATTTGCACTTAAGCACTTTTAGGATATTTAACTTTCTTCCATTTGTCAACTTTTCTTGATAGGTGGTGTGAAAAGCTGAAATCTTTGCTCACATCCACAAGGAGGAAAAAACTCTTTTTTCCTTTTGCAGCTCTTTCCAAAATTGATTTTAAATCAGGCATCTTAGAGGAATCTGATTCCCTCTATTGTCTGTTCGGGGTGAGAGGCTCATTTAGTCTGTGGTGATTACTGACAGAGAAGGGCAAGAATGGTCTCTTAATTGACTGGAATGTGGTGAACTGGTGGCACTTTAAGATGCCAGAATGTTCGCGGCAGGTACTGTCAGCAACACCTGCTGAGACGGGAAGAAAGGGCTTGATCAGCCACAAAGCAAGTGGCTACTGGCTTTGTCTCTTTTAGCTCAGTCTCCATCCTCTTTATTTCCATCTTGCTTTTACAGCAGAAGTATAGACGGTGTTGGGCTCTTGCCTGGGTGTCTCTCTGCAGCCCAGCCTTGCCTCCACCCTTGACCTCTCCTTGTGCCTGCTTTTTCTACCTCCATCCTTCTGTACTTCTTCCTGTTTCTCTGAACTCATTCATCTGTAATGTGTGCTTGAAATCCTTCTCCAGGGCCTTTCCTTTTGAATCTGGGACTAGGGTTAGGAGAGAGTTTGTTGCAAGTCATGCAGGTCCCAGGTCCAAGCTTCTGTTTCTCCCGGAGTCCCTTAACACATCCAGACTCAGGCATCAGTCAACCTTAGTGGTTCAGGCACACAGCTGAAGAGCCCAAATAGGTAGCACTTAGCAGGCAAAGTGAGTTAGAGTTGGTCAGTCCTGGGTTTTAAATTATGCTTCATGGGTCCACTAAGATCTTTCTTCTTCTGCCCAGATCTAGTCAAACTCCACATTCTTTGCAGCTTGTCTGCTTTCTTTCTTAGCACTGGATCAAGAATCTGAATTCAACTCTATCTGTGCCAACCAGCATCCTTCTAATTTAGGAAATGGGAGAGGAGTGAGAAAATATATGAAATGGAGGCTCCTGAAGTCTCTTCTTGCAGTAATTATATTATACAGTACATGTAATTTGTTAACCATCTAATAGTACGAAATATATTTTACAAAAACACTGTAAAATTAAGTCTTACGTATACTAGTAGGTGTGAGCTTTTTTTCAGGTACAAAATAAATTATTTTGTTTTACTATTTTCCCCCTAAAGGTAAAATGTGAACTTCCTGAAATGTCTCTTTGCTTGGCAAATTTAGTCTTGAATAGTTTGCCTTGTGGTATCAGAACTCATGGAGTCATTGGGTGTGGTGGTGCACACCTTTAATCCCAGCACTTGGGAGGTAGAGTCAGGTGTATCTCTTCTAAGAGTTGATGGTCAGACTGGTCTACACAGTGAGTTGTAGGGAGATACTGTCTCAAAAATTGAAACAAAGTAAAAAATGAAGGAAGGAAGGAAGGAAGGAAGGAAGGAAGGAAGGAAGGAAGGAAGGAAGGAAGGGAGGAAGGAAGGGAGGAAGGGAGGAAGGACCAACTATTGCAATCACGTTCTGGCATCTTATCCTCCATCAAAGGCTTCATTCTTCATAATGGGGAGATGTTTGAAATTAGACTCCAATACTAAGGAGTCTGTGGCAATACCATCACTGGGGAAGTTTGAAGCCAGCCTAGGTGACATAGCGAGACCTTTTTGTCTCAAAAAGAAAGAAAGGGATAAAGAGAAAAGAGTTAAGAAAGGAATTAGACATACTTTGCAACTGCAAAGGAGAGAACCTTTTTAAGATCACGGCTGGTAGCCACACATACAGCACAGTAGGTGTCTAAGGATAGAGCCCAGTAGATGCATAGTGTTCACAGGCAGGAGGAGTCTCAGAGCACAGCCCAGAGCCTGGCGTCAGGAAGCTCTGAGTGGATGTTTGCGCTAAACCTAAAACTTTTCTAGAGAGCACTGACCTACAACAGCTATTTGTCTTTCCTTCCTTCCTTCTTCCTTCCTTCCTTCTTCCTTCCTTCCTTCCTTCCTTCCTTCCTTCCTTCCTTCCTTCCTTCCTTCCTTCCTTCCTTCTTTTCTTTTCTTTTTTTGAGACAGACCAGGCTGGCCAGGAATTAAATATGTAGCTGTGGCTGGCCTGAACTCACTATGTTCACCCATGATGGCCTTTAATTCAAGGGCAGTCTTCCTGACTCAGTCACTCTAATGCTGCAATTACAGTATGAGCCACCATGCCTGGTTTAGCTATTTGCCTTTATTTCCAAATGTGCTTTTTACTCTTCTTTTCTTCCCCAGCTACATACACTGAGGGTTCTGTAACTGATTCCCATGTCTTTGGGATTTACTGAGGAGATCTACTGCCTGAGAGTCTGTATGATAATGAGCTTCTGGGAGGCAGATGGAAGGGATGGTTAAATACATGCAGCTTGTTCCATCTGTAGGGTAAAAAGTCTGCGTTCACTTCTAGGTTTCAAAAACCCACCAATCCCTGAGCTCACCCCAAGCTCAGGATTTGCAATCCCACCAATCCCCACCCTGCAAATCTCCACCCTGGAAAATTCCACCCCCACAAAACCCTATATAAAGCCTGCCTCCCACTCAGTTGTCTGCTGCCTCTCTCCTGAGCAGAGGCAGCCGCCCTCTTGTGTCTTTCCTGATAAATCTCTTGGGTGAGATTTGTTGTGCAGTGTGACTTTGTGACACTCCTTGGCTCCTAACTGCCAGGATATCCTTTCCTTTAGAGCTGCAACTTCCATGAGGGGGAAGCTCTCCCCACTTGGAGCTGTAACACTTCCACTGGGGAAGCCTTTCCTCTCAGAGCTGTAGCTCTTGCGTAGAGGAAACCTTTCCCCTCAGAGCTGTAACCTTTACAACATTACCTCCTATAAATGCTTTTAGATGATGCTAATGAGCTTATTGTTTTTATTGGAGGGAAGGGAGAAGGAATCCGTGGTATTGTGTATGCTTTGGCTGGTTGTTTTCCTTTCTTTGACATTGTCTGGACCTGTTTTTCTAGTTATTAGTTAGCTCTGAGTTGAAGCCCAGACTGAGCGGATGAAGAAAGTGGGTCGATAGGCAGAATTTATTTTTCCTGAAGTTCTGGCTCAGTCAGATGGACACAAGTCTGCTATGTTAGGAAAGTACTCCCATTACTCACAGCCAATTGGCTAAAATGCACAGGCATCTAAAGAAATGTGTGATCACTCTTATAAAAATAACCTGGGGATCTATGGATGCTTTTCCTTCTAGAGAGTGAGTTGGCTTTGTAAATCTTGACATCTTTTAAACTAAACTAAACTAGGACTTGTTAACTTACCATTCATCATCAAAATAATTTTTACTATAATTTCAGCTCAGCTCTAACCATATTCAGTGGACATGTCATCAGTAAGAATGGGAAGGTGGCCAAAAAATTCATGATGTTTTGAAACCAATGTCTATTCTTAACATTACAACCCCCCCACTTCCCAGCCCCATCTAATCTCATTACAAAGAATTTGTATCATTTCTTGCAGGAGGCTTTAGGAGTATACAGCAGGTGGCAGCTAGTATTCAACAGGTCCATCCACCAGAAGAATAACACTCTGATGGGGAGCCCCACTTGGCAAGGACCGTGGGGTCACCAACTGTAAATGACTGGTTGTTTCTGTCTATAGTTTTTCTCATGTGTCACTACATTTCTTCCCTAAAAACAGATATGGGTGTTTTCCCACTGCTTGTGTGTTTATCTCACGTACATATTCCATCTATTGGGCACACTTATAACTGTGGATGGTCAGGAAGATGATTTCTGCTTAAGCTGTGTAATTCTGATGAATAGAAAATAGGAAAATAACTGTATTCTCAGCTACAAAGTCAGCTTTTCACACATTTAGCTAAGACTTCAGAGAAAATCCAAAATAGATTAGTTGCCTCTGGAGATGAATTGCACAAGGGCAAGTTGTTGAACAAAAGCCTGGCTGATAATATTAAAGACACAACTCCCTGCAACAATTGCCTTTCTGTACATACTCTTAATCTCAAGGTTCAGCCAACTAACTGTTTATTGTTCAAGTTCTGAATTTCAACCTCACCCTCTGTCTGGCAACTCTAACCTTACTCAGAGCTATGTGTCTGCTTTACACACCATGCCCAGTCAGCTCGACCTCCCTAGCCTGAGAGAAACGGTGTAATCAGAATGGCTCTTTCTTATTGTTTACTCAAGAAATGCTATATGACCCTAAAAATGTGGCTCATATTTGTTCAGTGTCTTTGCTGGAGAGAGAGTAAATGTGAGGGATGTAGAAGGAGAAGTGTGAGAGAAATGTGAAGAGATGTAGCTGAGTGGGTAGAGAGATATAGAGGATGTAGCTGTATAGAAAAGAGATGTAGAGATGTATGTGAAGGAAGAGAAGTGGCTGTGTGGTGAGAGAGCTGTGTAGATGAGACGTATCATATAGCTGTGGCTCTGTGGAGAGAGATGAAACTGTGTGGAGATTTGTAACTGTGTGGAGAAAAGGAAGAAGAACATGTATAGAAAAGAGGTGTAGCTGTGTAAAAAGTGATGTAACTGTGTATTGAGATGTGTGGCTGTGTAGAAGTTAGATGTAGCTAGAGAGAGAGATGTAACTGTGTGAAGAGATGTAACTATATAGAGATGTGTGGCAGTGCAGAAGAAAGATGTATGTATGTAAGGAGAGATATGTAGCTGTATGTACAGAATGTAACTGTGTGGGGATGGAGAGATTTTTTCAAGATGAAGTAAAAGAGAAAGGTACTATCAGAAAGTGTATGTTTTCTTATTTACCTCTCAGATAGAGAAGTCTAGCCCTGGCCACATTTGTGGATATTTTTGCCTACCCTGGAGGCAGTCTTGGAGCAGGCTCTCCAAAAGGCTGCCACAGGTAATCTTCTAGTCTCTCCTCTCCAGATTCCTAGAATGGAATGTTTCCTGAATCTCACTGCTTTGTCTCTGGATGGTGAAATGATGCTTGCCTCTTCCTCTGCTCCTAAGTGCAGTACAGCTTTAGAGGTTATGAAGGGTATGGGATATCAGTAAGCTAAATACTGACCTCCTCGGAGTGATAAGGCTCCCTAGGACTCTCAGGTTTTATCCACTTGAAATGCAAAATGTTGAGGACAACAGAATGAGTGATATACAAGGAAACAGGTGGGAAAGGCAGCCTAGGGCATTCTCACCCCACACTGTATCCACTTCTGGAAGAATCAGTCATTTTAGAGTCCTGACCCAGGAGTGAAGAGCTGTGTGCTCTGACTGGGCAAGGCTTTATCTTTGCTTGCATTCAGTAACATGCAGGTCTTTTGGATGCACGTGTGGACTGGAAGCAAGTACTCAGTGTGGTGGTATGGTGTTCCCCAAAATATTGTGTACTCTAATAAATTTATCTGGGGTCAGAGAACAGACAGCCACTAGATACAGAGGCTAGAAAATGGTGGCACTCACACCTTTAATCCTAGCATTCCAGAGATAGAAATCCCTCTGGATCTCTGTGAGTTCAAGGCCACATTGGAAATAGCCAGGCATGGTGACACACGCCTTTAATCCCAGAAAGCCAGCCTTTAATCCCAGGGAGTGGTGGTAGAAAACAGAAAGATATATAAGGCGTGAGTACCAGAAACTAGAAGCATTTTGGCTGGTTAAGCATTTGGCTGGTTAAGCATTTGGCTGGTTAAGCTTTCAGGCTTTGGAGCAACACAGTTCAGCTGAGATTCATTCTGGATGAGGACTCAGAGGCTTCCAGTCTGAGGAAACAGGACCAGCTGAGGAACTGGTGAGGTGAGATAGCTGTGGCTTGTTCTGTCTCTCTGATCTACCAGCATGGACCCCAATAACTCGCCTCAGGTTTGATTTTATTAATAAGAACTTTTAAGATTCCTGCTACAACTCAGGCTTCTTCAGCGTGAATGCTGGAATCTAGTGGAGTTGCAGAGACGTTGGGCCGTCCTGGAGAGAGGATAATGACTATCCAGAACTGATTCTGAGAGTGCAATGTGAGTAGAGGGAGGTTATTTGAAAGCTGATGATCAGAATCATGGGGAGGGAGAGGAAAAATGAGACTGGGAGGAGGCATTAGAGACCATGGGCTCAGTCACTAGGGTTGGGTGGCTCTTGAGAACCCCCCCCTTAGACTCCTTTCAGCATCCCCTGGATCAGGTGTCTGAGGGTCTGGGGAGTGGGTGATGTAGCTGTGTTCAGGAAGCTGCTTGAGGTAAGGAGCTTTGAGTTATAAGAAGCAGCCATTTCCAAGCTGCAGGAAACAGCAGTCGGAGTTACAGAGGACCAGTTGTGGATACAACTCACCTTTTGCTTTTTAAAAGGAAGTTAGAAATCTCATTTTGTGGGAACTTTCTCGACCCTATAGTGACAAATAAGTCAAATTTCATAAAAAAAAAAAAAATTTCTAAGAGTCAAATAAAGAAAAGTTTGTGGATCACATTTGACGCCTACCTCATCCAGGAAGGTGATGATGCTACATCCTTTACAAGAATTATTCTAGATTTTGTTTGTTTATTTTCTCAAAGAACAGCAACAACAAAGGGATTGTCACAATTACCCACATTTTCTGCGCAATATAACAAGAAGGTAGAGAATTGTGACTAAGTTACTGTTAGTTGGTATGCACCTGGCTCCTAAGCAAAGGCAGGGCGCTGCCCAGGTTTTGCCCAGTGTCCTCAAGCCTAAAACTCTATAGGGGAAGTTAAGCCAGATGTGGCCAGCAGTCCAACTGTACCCAATAAAAGTTAGTCTTAGATTATCTACATTTCCAGTTGTGCTGTGAAGTGGTTTCTAAAACAGAAGTTTGGATGTTGAAAAATACTTTTCCAGTGATATTTTTCTTTTTGGTCACAGGGAGTATTATCTATGTAAGAACAGCTAGTCTGGAGACTAAGATGTGTTTCCTGAATATTCTTTTTCTAAAAGAACATCCTCCCAGGGATTCTACTAATTATCACACAGTTTTCTTTTAGCTGAATGCAGGACAATGAGAAGCTTTGGACTCTCTCTCTCTCTCTCTCTCTCTCTCTCTCTCTGTTACTGGAGCATTCTATGTTATGGCACACATTGATTCAGAGCGTTTGGAAGTTCTGTTTGTAGACACTTTGGGTAAGAATGGCAATATTTATTCTATTGCTCTTATCTTTACAAATGCTAGGCATAAAAAATTTGTTATATTCTCTCCAGATGCAAAGGGGAATTATGTTTATGGACCTATAACAGCTAGTGCAGCCATCCACGCACTTGGTGCCTCCTGTAGAGACTTTTGGCCCTTAAGGGAGGGCTGTCATCACTGTGTGTTTCTAGGGCATTAGGCTTTATTTGGAGTATTTGAGCCATTTTTTATAGATATGAATTTTTAAGAGACATCTTTATTACTATTGTGGTAAAAAGAAAAGCTTATTGAACAAACTCAATACTGCATTTCTTCAAACACAAAACTTTACTTCTCTGAAAATAAATGTTGTTCTCTTACTCTGGTCTTTATTAACAACTGCATGTAGTGATTTCCTCACAACATCGGTGCCCTGACCTTCAGATCCCTGTAACAATCAGAATGTACAACTGACACTGGAAATGATAGCAATAGAAAGAAGGCACCTGCCCTTAATTCACTGCTTAGTAAGAGAAAAGAAACAAAACATCAAATTAATCAAGAATTGTGTTGTGGTAAAGGAATAGTTATAGAAGTTCATGTACAATGAGACCTGGCTGAAAAAGAGGCACCAGCTTCATAAGTGAGAGGCAAAAGACCTGAGAAGAATCCTTGTAATCATAATAGTTAAACAAGAAACAGGAATTATCTAGGCAAAGCCAGGTGTGGTGCTGTACACTTGTAATCATAGAGTTCAGGAGAAAGAGGCAGGATCTTCAGTTTGAGATCAGCAAGTCTAGGTATGTAGCAAGGCTCTGTCTCAAAACAGATAAAACAAGATAAAAAGAAGGGGAAAGAGTTATCCAGGCAAAGCAAGAGTAGAGTGTAGTGTGTAGCCATCCCAGCTTTGATCTGGAAGTTCTAACCCCCATTGAGGCTTCAGTAACTGTCATGGCTACAAGGCAGGGCCAAGAGAGGACCCTGAAGACCCAAGATCCAGATGCTCCCACTCTCTTGGTTCCTGGACCCTGTATGCTGGATGTAGACCGAGCAGAGTTCTCCAGAGAACACCACCGGACTGTGCTACACCTTTCCCAGACCCTGTAACCTACCTATCCCTTCATTTGTAAGTTACCCCACAAAATAAACCTCCCTTTTAACTATGTGGAGTGGCCTTAAGAATTTCACCAATAGTAGAGAGCAAGAGGGTATTAGGTGGAGTAAACAGAAGATTAATAGAATGGAGGAAATGGGCATGGAACTGAAAGACATTCCCCATCAGACCCTAGATAAGAGAAGAGTAGGAAGGAGCAGGAGACATGAAAGGAGAGCAGAGGTAGGGCCTGAAAGTATAAAGTTGGAGGGAAGGCCAAAAGGGAGAGCAGAGTGAAAAACAGGATAGGGTAATGAATACATGCAACATGAAGGTACTGGGCAGACGACTTGGAAGGAGGAGGTAACCAGCAGGGAGTGCGGGAGAGTGAGTTGGTGAGGGATCGAATGAGAACAAAGTATATATATACATATATATGTATGTATATGCATAATCCTTTTTATATGTGTATGAAAATGTTATAATGAAACAGGATACTTTGTTGCCAACTGAAAAATTAATATTTGATAAACCACAGAGCTAGATCAGGCCAGATTTCATTGTAGACCACCACATTATTGTGACCTTTGGGCTCAGGAGTGTGAGTGACTGGCAATGCAAGACTACTTCAGGCAATGCAGACGTTTGCTTGACTAATGACCACGCACGACACAGTTGTTCTCTAGAGCATGACTTTAAAGATGAGTACATTGACACCTAGATGTCTCTTCCCATCTATCAAATGAAGTTATAGAAAAACTCCAGGTTGCACTGAAGGATTTGTCTTAAGAATTTGTGCATTCTGCATTAAAATTATACTCCAGAGTCACTTTCTTAGTTTTATGGACTGTTGACTTCTTAGTGTCTTTAAGAATTGTACCTAGTTCATTATCCTAAATCCATTTGTCTTAGAGACATGTTATTTAATTTCCTTTCGAAGAAGCTCACAATAAGTTTCCTTTTGTTCTTTTATTCACCACTATTGTCTCTCACCATGTATGTACTGTAGAGCTAGCCTTACTGACAGCCTTGTCCTTGGCTATTGCTCAGGATGTCACAGAATAATTGAGTAATTTTCTAATCTTATATTTTAACACATGATGCTCATGTCAAGTTTTAGAAGATAAATTAAACAACTAGAAGGGAGACAGGTTAATGATAAATATCATCTTGCACTTCACTCACCACATACTCAGCACCATTCAAGACCCAGGGTTCTATCACTATGATAAAATACCTGGCCTGGGGACAACCAGGAGCCATGAAGCAAAGATATTTATTTGACATATTTGAAGGTTAAAAGTGTAAGATTGGGCACCACAGATTTAGCTTCTGGTGAGGGCTGCACATCTGGCGTGAACCTCTAGGAACTAACATTGTCTTGAACCCAAGGTGAGAGTGTGGGGCCTGAGAAACTGTGGCCTGCTTTTCCTCTCAAGAGCATGCGCTCAGTGATATAAGGCCTCACTCAAGGCTCACGTTCTAGAGATCAGTAGTATCTTTCAGTACTACCACTCTGGGAAACAAGTCTTCATATGTAGACTGTGGGAGATGTTTAGCCCCAAACCGTAGTAGCGGGCTTTAAAAGCATGTAAAGATAGAATACTCTTTCTAGCAATTCACAATGCTGGGAAAGAACAGATCATAGGTGGGAAAAAAATTAGTCATACAAAGTTAATGTCAAGAGCTCAGAGGTATGGTTGAATTACCAAGTGTAGTTCGGGGTACTAAGAAAGAGGCTCTTAGCATGTCCCAGAATATTTTAATAAGTCTTTTTTTATTTCTTTGGTTTTTTGCTGGTGCTGGATGCTAGTGTTCAAATGTCATTCTCTCGGATTTCCTTTTCTAAGTCATCAGTGTGTCACAATGGTGCCCCATGAATACTGATATAGTTCTGGATTGGTTGGGCAGCACCACATAAATGGGCATTGATATTATGTGCATCAATATTGTGCAGTGACCTCATTTTGCAAAGAAATTTTATCTGGTTAGGAAACGTGAAAACAAAGATTTCTTTCAAGGAGTCCAAACAAACTGAAATGTTGCTAATTCCAGAAATTTTTAGGAAATAGAAACCCAGTTATGAAATTCTTTGGCCTTCTGGCATTCCAAAGAGAGAATGCATGCCTTTACTGCTTCTTAGGAGGGAAGGAATTTAAATGACTAGAAATCCACTGCATTGTTTAAAAAGGAGGGATGTGAAACTGCCCTAAGAACCTCGGCCAGGGGTCAGGTCATCACAAAGATGAATAAAATACAGCCTTAGCATTTAAATCATTAACTCCGATGTCTAGGAAATGCGATAGTTTTTCTTATCCTCAGGAACATTCATTTGTGAAAATATTATGACAACATTAATATTTGGGGTCATTAAGTAAATCCCCCGCATCCTGATTATTTTAACACACTTAATTATGTTTAATAATATTTTACTTCCAGTTTTTGCTACTATCCATATGTTTAATTCAACAATTATAAGTATAGCAAACATCCGATTTAATATCTATTTTTCACTTAATATTCTACAAGTAGCATTTTCCTTATTTTTTTTCAAGGCTAGTCTGGAACTCATAATCCTCCTGCCTCTGTCACTCAAAATCTTTCTGCTCTTGCACCCCTTACCTTCACCATGTTTATATTAATGATTTTAAACGTCTGTATGAAATCCTTTTGGACATACCCTCCAAATTTTATCTAAAAGTTCATTTTATGTGCTTTTTATTCTTTGTATTATAGATATTTAAGATAATAAGCATCTCTATGCTCATATTATTTTTGACTGAAAAAGTTTTAGGGATAAATTTTGTAATAAGTGGATCAATGAGCAAGAATGCTTTTATGATCTGGATACATATTGCCATATGTGTTCCAAAGGAGGAATTCCTAGTTATTATGTTGTTATCATTATCAACACCATTATACCACTGATACACCATATGATACCACTGAGAAATTTTATCCTATTTTAAAATAGGATAAGTGGTCTTTTACTCTTGTCGGAATGTGTACTGTTTGTAGTTACTAAGGCTGAAGATATTTGTCCTTCCTTTCATGAAAATTGTAGTAAATCTTTTGAATTCTTGATTCTTTCTTCATGATCATCACAACTTGGCAATTGGTTAGCAGGATGCAAGGCTGTGGACAGAGTCCTTTTTAAAACAATGGTGCTTTGAGAGTGAGCGAACCCTGGGAACAGAAATTATTTCACTGTGTTGAGATGCTATAATAGAATCCTCTTCTCTGGATGTCTGTCCACTGCAGACACTGTTTTAGGACACTGTTTTAGTCATAGATCACAGTGCAGTTTCTGAATCCTTGAGGAATGCTTTTTGAACGACTGGTTGAAATGTCTTAGTTCGGGATAATAGAGGAAGGTGGTTTTCCATCTGGGAGTATAATTCTCTGCACTTGGCTCTGTTACAGCCTGGGATCAAAGAAAGGAAATCATTTTCTTAAGGTCTTGCACTGAATCGATGCCATTTTGGCACCAAAGCTGACATGGGTCCCCATGTGTCTTCGATATTTCACATTTCACATTACCTCATTCCTTCTCTGACACTGCTTCCCCTTCCTGTGTTAGAGCTGATGGGCAGGCAGCAGGTTTGACTTTCTGGGGGGTGCTTTTTCTTCAACTGATGAGAGGAGCCTGCTTCTGCGTGGATTGTGTGAGTTTCATTTCCTGTTCTTTTCAACCATTGAGGAGAATGTTCAAGCGGAGATAAGGGGGGAGAAAGAGAGAGAGAGCAGGAATTAACAACTAGTCTAAATGCTACTGGCCTCTATTTTATTAGCCCTTAATATTTGTCATTAAATTCTACTTTAAATTTTAAGTGGCTAGAAGCATTCCTGGTAACGGTTGTGTTTAAACATTAAATCATGAAGCTCCTTAATACAGCTCTGTTTGGTTTATCAATGACTTCATTGATTAAACACTTATAGTTCAGGTATTTAAAAGAACAATCTTTTGGTGGTTTTGTTTTTTAAAGATTTGGGGTGTGTGTGTGTGTGTGTGTGTGTGTGTGTGTGTGTGTGTGTGTGTGTATTTTCTCTGCATGTATGTTTGTGCACTGTGTCCACACAGTGCCCTCAGGGGTCCGAAGAGGGCACCAGGTCCTCTAGAACTGGAGATGTAGATGGGTTGTGAGCTACTATGTGGATACTGGGAACCCAGCTATTTTGCAAGAGTTGCAAGTACCCTTAGCTGCTAAGCCATCCTTCCAGCTCAAATTTTGGTGGTTTTAAATTTAGTCACATTTGGTTTAAGGAACTGAACTTGTTTGGGGCATTATAGTGAACATTAGGAAAAAATGCCTCTGAAATATCTGAAAGTCACTGTGATGGCCTTTCACATGAACTGAGAGGGAATACTCCATTTTTGGAGGAATGTAATCTTGATATGGTAAATTATTTTGTTTTTATTACATTTACGTTAGCAATCTTTTTTTTTTTTTTTTGGTTTTTCAAGACAGGGTTTCTCTGTGTAGCTTTGTGCCTTTCCTGGAACTCACTTGGTAGCCCAGGCTGGCCTCGAACTCACAGAGATCTGCCTGCCTCTGCCTCCCGAGTGCTGGGATTAAAGGCGTGCGCCACCACCCCCCGGCTTACGTAGCAATCTTAACATAAAGAATTGAGGGGGTTCCTGAAGGTGACATATAAGGAAGTGAACCATGCAAAGAGATAAGAATGATAACCAGGTGCAGATTGACTTCGTCAACCTAGATCAGACTTTGGGGAGTCTAATAACAGGTAGTTTATTCTCAACATATTTAAGCCCAGCATAATTTGGAAAGAAGTTTCCTGGTGTAATACAATCCCCATTGTACAAGGAGAAGCATAGTTACATTGAAACTGGACTCAGGGTACATGCCATTTTCTCCAAGAAGATGGGTTCTAGAGATATACTACTTGTGCTAGCCAAAGGCCTAAAATTCTGGCCTGGTCTCAGTCATACAGATAGCATAGAGGTCATTTGGACTATTAGGTACCTCTGGTCCTGGTTGTAGGAGATTGGGGTGGGGAACCTCTGGCCATGAGAGTCATTTAGATTACTGTCCACCCTGGTCTTGGTTTTAAGAGCTTGATATGGCCTGGCCCAACAGATAACATAGATCACCAGGCTGTTAATCAATTCCAGTGCTCAGCTTTCTGGATGTTAGAACACATCTTTCCCATTGGAAAGACAATCCTGTGTGCTGAACAATCCTTGTTTTTTTTTTCCTGGAGATTTGTGGGTGCAAGGACCTTTGTGCTATGCTCCCAATAAATCACAAAAACATTTGGTTATTTTGTAAAATATTTGGTGGGATATTCTACCCCATAAGTTATTGGAACCATTGCTATGTGGATAAAGCTTGGGGTCAGGAGAAGCCTGAGTCAGAGCCGCAGATGGTCAAGGTCTGGTGAGAATGAGATCCACAGCTAAAGACAGAGGCAAAGCAGAGACAAACATGAGTCAAAAATTATGTTTGGACAAGAAGGCCCCTGGGGCTTCAGACTTCAAGCAGTTCCTTGGTCATTGACTGGCACCAGGACAAACCAAAAATGCTGGGATGTGTTAAATAAGTCAGGTTTGCTTCACTTTGCAAACTTCAGCTGAACTTTGAATCACTGACAGGAGTCAACACGGGAGACAGAGCCATGAAGGACCACTTCTGTGACTTCCAGAGGAAAGGAAGTTCATGTGGCCTCTTTTCTGAGATGGCTCAATTCTTCCCATCAGGATTATCCTTGGGATTATCTGTGACTTCACGATTTCAAGATAAATCCTAATTTCTCATGTAACTCGGTCCGTTGTTTGGGTCCTTATATATGTCTACATTCTTGATCCAAATGGGAAGGACCTCGGGGGCATCACTTGGGGAAAACAGAGAGATACAGCTGTCCTGCTTCTCACAATCCCATGTGTAAGGAAATGGGTGCCAGTAAATGACATAAAATTGGTCTAGAGATAAAGAGCCAAACAGACAGATGTGCTGTGTCTGTCTGAAGGAGGTAGAAGGGAAGTAGAAACCGAACAAAGAGAGTAGCCTGACTCCCTGATGGCAGACAGTCTGGACATTCCTAAGGTGCCGATGAAAGGCATGTTTAGAGCATACCAGTGTTTGATCATTGGCTGGGCATCAGCATGTAGGAAGTCTTAGTCATTTCACACAGTGCCAGGCAGTAGTGACGTAGCTTCTGAGAGTGTTGGGGATGTTTCATTGGAGAACAATGGTTCTCATTCCTATGAACTGCCCTGAGGAGAGGTCCAAAGTGAGTTTTAATCTAGATGCAAGGAAGAGAGCTGCGATGACATGTGTAAGGTCTGATGCATTTACTCATTAACTTGGCCTGTTCAGTATCCTAGACTAGAGTCAGGAAAGCATTCATGATTCCTGCTAGCCAGGAGGGCAGAGAAAGATAGATATAGTAGTCAGGGTTCTCTAAAGGAACAGAACTGATAGAATGGAAAAAAATACATATATGTAATTACATTAAAATTGTGTGTGTGTGTGTGTGTGTGTGTGTGTGTGTGTGTGTGTGTGTGTGTGTGTGTTTAGTAGAGTGGCCTACAGGGTGTTGATCAGGTACAGTGACTGTCTCCTCCACACCTAAAGGCCAAGAATCTGGTCATTGTCCAGTCCATAGAACTGGATGTCTCAGCAGTCCCAATCTGGTGCTGGAGTCTCTGGGGATTCCTGAAGAGCTGCTGGCCTTCAGTCTGTGTTGGAATCCTGAGGACGTGGGTTCTATTCTCAGGGAAGGCACACCCGAGGAATAGGATAGAAGAATTTTCCAGTGAGAGTGAGGACAAGCAGGTAAAATGTCAAAACACTTCCCTTTTCCATGTCCTTTTATATGGGCTGCAACTGGAGAGTGTGACCCGGGTTTCTCACGTTACATGATCCAATCAAGAAGATTCTTCCTAGGTGTGCCCACCTGCTTGTGTTTGAGTTGGTTCCAGATGTAGTCAGATTGACAACCAATATTTACCACCACAGAGGCCTGTAAGAATTGTGGCACACCAGTGTTCTCTGCCTGTGGAGAGCATTTCAGAAAGATCCTTGTTGTTTGTCTTACCTGTCCATCTTTGCCATCATTGTTGTTTTGAAACAGTCTCTTGTAACTCGGACTAGCTTTGAAGTCACTAAGGCTGGCCCAGACTTGTAATTCTCCTGCCTCTACCTCCTAAGAGCTGAGATAATAGGAGTGCACCACTGTTTAGCAGAAAACGACTTACACCTGTCTTGAGTACTGAGCCTATCAACAAGACACTTTAAATATTGGAAACACTCAATGTATTATTTGAACTATTTACAAAACATTCCCAATGTGTTTGTGCTACTTCAAATACCGTTTAGTTAGAAGTCATCATTTTTCTTCACTCCTTTTTTTTCCCTTTAGCATATATCATTTTTAGCTTTGCTTTATTTTCAAAGTACCCTTAGGTTATGTTCATCATGTAGGGGAGTAAGGATGGAGTGAACTTGAGGGAGCTGGTCACATTCACAGTCAGGATCAGACAGCGAATGAATGAATCATTCCCATTGGCTTATCTGCTTGCACTCAGCTCAGTCACTTCCCTCGTAGGTAGGTCAGGATGCCCTACCTAAAGAATGGTGCCACCCACAGTAGGCTAGGTCTTCTTCCTCTGTCAACAAATGCAGACAGACCCTCATCAATACTTTCTCCCCAGATGATCCTAATTTGGGTCAAGTTGACATTAAAACTAACCATCACAATCTTGTATTTTTACTTTCATTAAAGATTAATTAGTATGATTTCTTCCAAGAAATAAATCCAGATTTAGTATGAACAGATTGATAGACAGCTCAAAAGCAATGCTAGTCTCGAAATATTTAATACTTCAGATTAAGAAAACACTAAGAAAAGACAGTTAGATATTTGAATTCAGATGAGCACAGGTTCCTGGAAGAAGGCATTTTTTTTCTACATTTGGGCTAGCACCATGAAAGTATTAATATTCAGCCAGAACCAAGTCAGTCTATAATGGCTCCAGCCAGTTTCTCATATCAACTCTGGCCATACTCTCTCAGGCAGACAAAATAACTGTCATAATTTATGGTGAGGTTGTGGCCTGGTAGTCTAGTTCAGTGAACCCTAGAACAGGGTGTGTATTCAAGTGAGAAAGAGAAAGATGATTTGCTTTATACAAAGACTTCTTGCAGGAATTTCCTGGAGCCCTTTAGTCATTGTTGTGGTAACTAATGCCCAGATAGAGGGGAATGGGTCTTTATGTTTCACCTGCTTTACATTTTGAAAAATGAAGGACTTCAAGAACAATTTATCTTATTTTGATTGTTAGATCATCTTGTTGGTCAGTGACAATGAAGAAGACAACTTTCTTTTCTTTGTGTGTAGGCAATAATAGCTGCTTAAAGGGAACAAGCAAATGAGAATAGAAGGGGGAAGTGTTCTGGTCCCAATTTATTTCTCTTCATATAGACTAGGTGATGAGGGGGAAATGGTGTTAGGGAGTCATCACCTCTGCCCTGTATACATTTTAACTGCAGACCCACCCAATGATAAGGCTGTCTTTCAAGCTGACTATCACACCAGCCATTTAACAGGGGCAAATGAAATTAAGCACAGAATTAGTTTGATTAGTGTGTACTACACTGGTGAACCAATGTGATGCTACAGATGTTACAGTTCTCTATTCAAATGCCCTAATGTGAACTGTAATAATGACATCAGATGGAAAAGCTGTCTGGATATGAGATCCTCCTTAACAGTTATACACTTTCATCAACACTTGAGAGTTCTTTTAATGGCTCCAAGTAGGAAGATAGAATATTAGGGGAATTCTAAGCTTAGCATCTACTGTTATAGATTCTTGCAGATGAGTTACATGGTAAAATCTCATGAGCTAACATCAATGGGCCTCTAGGAAAGTGGAGTTAAATGAAACATTTCTCCCTTTCTAATTTGATATCTGCTAAATAGAGTTTGTCTTATAGGCATTTCAGCAAATGTGGCTTTGAAATGTACCTGGAGTTTACCGGGAGAAAGTAAAATATTGATATATCAAAAACTTATGGGAAGTATAATGCATGGATGGAGTTTAGTGGCTGTGTGCAATATGTTTTGTTAGGAAACAAATTCAGGAACTCTTCACAGGAAAACCACTGAGAAATGAGGAAAGTGGGGCACTAGAAAAGGAAAGACATTTGGGACATGAATTTCTGTCATTTCCAAAGAGGAGATTTGGCGAAATGCATGGAAGCATGCAGACCCAAAGAACCCCTAGATGTTTGAGGAAGGTGAGAGATGAGCTTGTGTGCCAGTAGGTGATGTGCCTTTGTTTAAGGACTGAGCACATCAGTACACTTTGCTATGTGTCAGCGAGCAGTGCGCCTCTTTTTAGGACTGAGCGCGTCAGTATTCTTTACTGTGTGTCAGTAGATGATGTGCCTCTATTTAGGACAGAGAGCATCAGTACTCTTTGCTGTCATTGAGTGGCAGGCTGACACAGGAAAGCAGTTTGCTGAGTGCTGAGATGTAGGGAGAAATACAACTTTAATTATTCTATATATTTTATATCTGTCATAGTTTAAAAATATGTGTGATGTATTGGCACAGATCTTTTTATACATGCAGTGCATGAATATATGTGGGTGTGTGAAGGTTCACATTCCACTTTTTTTTTCTGTAATGTGGCAACAAATCTAGAATATTTAAAGCTTCAGAATCAGCCTGCTTTCTTCCAACAATTCAGGCCGGACTGTTAAAAATCACCCACATAAACCAGAGACCCAAGGAACTGGTTTGTTTTTATAACCTAAGATCAAGATTCCTAATCTTGTTTCCAAACATCTGTTTTTCAGACATCTTACTCTTTTATTCCTTTAAAAAGACTGTTGTTTTGTAAGCATTTCTGTGTATCACCTGGAAATTTTCATGGAACAAGATGGGCATATATAAGTAAAGTTAAAAATGCTTAAAGAATGTATAAATTCATCATGCCATTATTTTTTTTCCAAAGCAACATCATAATGAGTGGGTATTTCTCTTTTTAAGAGATTTATTTTTTATTTTTAACTATGTGTATATTTGTATACCTCTTTGTGGCTATATGCAGGTAAGTATAGTACCCACTGGGACCATATGAAAGTGTTGGATCCACAGGAGGTGGACACAGGCTGTTGTGAGCCACCTGACATGGATGCTGGGAACTGAACTTGGGTCTTCAGCATGAGCAGCAAGTGCTCTTCACCACTGAACCATTTCTGCAGACCCATAAGTGTCTGTTTCTATTAGAAAAGCCCTGAGAAGCTTGAAATAGTCAACTTATTAAAAGCTCTATTTGTCTTGATAATCATGTTTTTCTACTAAAGCTGCACTTGGCTGTATTTCTGCTGGACTCTAATATTACAAGGTGTAATTGAAAAGAAAAAAGTTCCTAAAATAGAATGCAATTCTTTCTCTATAATAAGATCAGCTTTAATTTAGTTTCAGTGCAATGAAAAATATAATGAAAGCCTCAACTTCAGACCATACATTTTGGAGAAATTTGCTGTCAATAATAAGAGGCCATTCATAACCTTTTCAAGATATAACAAAATATTTCATTTCCCACTGAAATTATTTAAACTTTTTCTCTGATCATTAAGGATGTCATAAAGTCAGCTCAGAGGGGTGGTTTTGTTGCTGCTCATCATTCTGACTAATTTAATTAGCTATTCAGGATGTGGTAAGTCATGCACCACAATATTTAATCACCATGTCCAGTAGAAATGCCTAATACATATTTGAATAATCTCTCAATTTCACTGCAGCAAATGAGAATCTTCTTAGCTACTCTTTTTGTGAACATTGGACTAATTGATAAGAAAACTATGTGTTACATAATATTATTTAGAACAGTGTTCACTTAAGAGAATTACTTATATGTTAGTTCAACCACAACTTCTTACCCTCACCTAATTTATTCCTGGATACTACCAAGAAGAAGAACAGTGGGGGAATACATTTTAAGAAAAATGAAGTATGCCTTGGCATGCCATCACCTGTAAACTGTCAGAAAATGCTATGAAAACATGATACTTTTCAGGAAGTAATCCTTTTAAATGTCCAGTTGGGAACTTAAGGAAAATGCTAATTTGGGTAGGTTCAAAGATGCCACCAAGGCTAACTGGTTACGATGCAGTGAAAAGCAACAGTAGGCTACAGTAACTGTGTCTGTCACAGGTTGTTACCACAGTAACCCAAGTGCAGAAAGCCCATCTCCACCTGTGATTTCATGATCGCTAACAAATGAGGGAGGGGGCCTGGGGATTCATGTGCTGACTGAGAAAACTTCAGCTAGAAGTAAAGCTCAGCATTTTATGTGGACACACAGTTTGAGGCAGACAGAGAATTCTGCAACTCTACCACATACTCACACACACACAAAAATCTTGCTTTGGGTAAATGGACTGCCACAGAGGCCACTGATTGAAAGCATTCTACTGACCAAATGGTACTATTGTTTCAGAAAGATGAGGAAAAAAATGCTTTATTTCATAACACTTAATGTGTCTGTGAAACATGAGAGTGGCTGGATATTAAAATAAACATTGTTAATGCCCTCAAGTAGCTTGTATTCTGAAGGGAGGAGCTAAGTCTATAAGTGCACAAGTCCAGATAATGGCATCTGGTTAAAGGAAAAATAAATTATAAGAATTAAAGACCCCTGTGGTCATAAGAATGAGAGAGCTATCCATGATCCCCACCAGCTGCAATACTCAGGAAAGCAGACCTCGCATTTGCCAGAGTAGCACAATAGAGCCAACCCCGTTAGTGAAGGTGTGGGTGCGCCAGGTCTTCAATCCTGAGCATAGAATAGCTGCCCCCATTACTCATCTGCCTTGTGGTGGCATGGGCAGAGGAGAGTTGACCCCCTGTCCATCAATGCCTGAAGCGGGTGGCGGAGCTGGCCCTGTGATTCATTCATTCATCCACTATAACTACCTGATGGCAGAGCAGGAGAGCCATCCCTGAGCCCACCAGCTGCAACACTCAGGAGAGCAGACCCCGCACTTACCAGAGAAACACACTGGAGCCAACAGTTAGCGCAGGTGTAGGTGAGTCAGCCCCCAAATTGTGACCTGGAGAGCTGTCCCCATTTCCCATCTGGCGGGCCACCTCTACAGCTGCCCAGGCCCAGACCCAGGTTATGACTTGGCCTGCCCTAACATCCAGCCCATCTACGATCTGCTGGAGCATGTGAAGGGACAAGACCCGAAGACCCAAAGCTGCAGCATCTTCACAACACATGGCAGCAGCAAGATTTCCAGGAAGGGTCCTGGTAGGGAACCCAGCATTGAACATGAAGTGGAGACCAGGGCCTTCGAACCAGACCAGTGACTCTTTGCAATGAACACTTGCAAGAAGAGCTGTATGGACAACAGGCTATAGGGTGTGACTTGTTGGGTCGCACTGAAGCTTCCATGATGAGATTTTTAATTCCTTCCCTTTTTAAAGTTTGTCTCATTTTATTTTTTTTCCTTTTTTTCTCTTGAATTTTGTTTTATTCATGGGGGGTGGGCAGTGTGCAGGGACGGAGGGCAGATGTGAAGTGACAGAGAATGAATGGGATCAGGATACATGATGTGTAAAACACATAGGAAAAAAAAAGCCAGAGGACAAACAAGGAAAACACGTATTTTAGCATCAGATTTGAGCTTGCACATGCTCTCTTTCTCCTAGTCGCTGTGTGTGATTTTACCTGTATGTATCCATAAATGGGGAATGACATCTGTGTCATAGCCTTATTTTGAGGATCATTGTGTGGGAATTATAGGGCTGGCATGTCATGTATGAGTCCCTGGGTTAAATCCCAGCACTGAACAAATAAGAGGCATTATAAAGTGCTTGCCAGCTAGTGGGCACCTGACCAATAATAATAATTATTAGAACACCTGATCTACAAAATATAATGCTTTGACATAGTTTGAGTGTAAGTAAGGAGCTCTCTAGATGGACTCACCCATGTGCAATGAATTAGTAGCTGCTGTGGCTATTGTCAGCTGTCTCCTAAATTTATTGCAAAACATTTATAGACTCCAGATATTAAGTTCCTGTGGTAAGATATTTCATCTTTTATAAATAAGGAAGAATTAAGGGATGCAATCAGGTAGTTATAGTGGATGAATGAACGAATTGTAGAAAGATCAAATTTTGAGAAATAGGATGCAATTCTGTATTATTTTGCCTACTTGAATTGAGGATATTGAAAGGGACAGATACAATATGGTAACTAACATGGGTTCACTCACTTAATTCCAAGGTGATCTGCAGCACTGCTCCGAGAGGTTTGTCCTTCTATGTGCTGAGATTAAGAGACAAAACCAGGTGGAAAACAGTGTGGTGCTTAAAGCCCGCGTTCCCACACTGTGCCCTGGGGCTGACTCACCCATTCATTTCTTTTTCCTTTCCTTTGTGTCTTACAATCCCAAATACAATGACTTCTCTATAAACTTCCTGACCAGTTCAGGACAAGTGACAGTCACAGAACAGATAGCAATGTGTTCAAGCATCTTCCCATCCCATGGAGACCATAAAAGGAGCAGAACAGCCCATTCACTCCCCAGAGAGGCTGGAGGCCACCATCGTGGACGTGAAATTGCTTTCCACATGCATCAATTGAAATGGCCTCCACACAGCAATTAGATTTAATGAAGGGAAGCTGCTGATACCAAGGCAGGCTGCCAGACCTACTGTTGGTTATTTTTAGAGGAAATAGATTGTACAACCTGTTTGGCCCCAATTCCTGTCTCTCTAAAATTGCTTTTTCTTGATGAATTTCGCTTCTTTTTCTGAATTAGAAAACAAGAATGAACTCCTAAAGACTGCTTGCTTGACAGCTTCAAACAAATGTGATCATAAAAAACAAGACATGAGAAGATTCTCCTTAGACCAGTTAGACACAGAGATAGCGATGGCGTGCATATGCATGTATTTTTATATGCTGTTCCTTAAGTATATGATTTGAGTCTTTATATTGTAACATCATCTATAATTGGATTACAGTTATATTCATATTCTACTGTTTTGTTTCATGGTTAGGAACAGTGACTAGAAGTAAAGAATCTATACACATAGCATTCAAGATCGATTCTTTGATTCTGGGTCTCAACACACAGGCTAACATGTCTGACATGTTCTGTGTAGTTCAGGCCTCCCTCAAACTCATGATCCTCTTGCCTTAGCCTTCTGAGTGCTAGGGTTACAGAAGTGTATCCAGTCTTCTGATGTTTGTAATGCTTTTCTGTTTCGTTTGCTTGCTTTGCTTTGTGGTGCCAGGGATTTGGCAAAGGGTCTTACCCATGTTAGGCCAGCACTAACAGCATTGCTAGTCTAGCTATACCCACAGCTTTTTTATTTTTGTTTGTATTCTGAGACAGGTCTCAATACATTTCCCAGGTCAGCACCAAACTCAGCGTAATGTAGGCAGGTCTTAAATTAGTCTTGACCTCAAGCCTCTACCCCCATCCCAGCCCAGGATGGTTTTTCATCCTTGAACTTTCTATCCATGACTGTCTGCAGAGGCTATTTTTTTTTTTAGGGATGGTGCCCAAAGCTGCACCAGAACATGTTGCAAGTTGGAAGCCAATAGCTGAATGGCTCTCATTTTCCCCATTATGTATTGCTCAGTTTGAAATCGAAAAAGATATTTATTTTCACCAATTTCAAGTTAATTTCCTAAAGCTAAAGAGAAGGCACT
This sequence comes from Peromyscus maniculatus bairdii, assembly GCF_049852395.1. Lineage (NCBI taxonomy): Eukaryota > Metazoa > Chordata > Mammalia > Rodentia > Cricetidae > Peromyscus > Peromyscus maniculatus. Next base: position 22,362,157 of record NC_134867.1, read on the forward strand.
AAGATAAGCAAGGTGTGTCACTTTAAAATCCAAGACTAATAAATTCCAAGACACTTTGAGATTCTTTTTTTTTGTTTTCTAATAAGAAAATCAGAGATTATTGAATACATGAAAAAGTATAAAAAAATAAGACATGCTAGTTCTCCAGCATATTAAGACTTTGAAGGTAAAACTTTATAAGAACGACACAAGCTCTTTGGGTTTTAATTAAGGAAAAATTTGACTGATTGTAATGTGAAAATGACCAGATATCAAATTAAAAGGAAAAGTACCAAGTCCCAAAACCATTTAATAAGCCCTGGACACTTTTCTTTCTTTCTTTCTTTTGTACTTTATTTATTTTTTATTTTATTTTATAATTTAATTTAATTTTACATATCAGCCACGGATTCCCCTGTTCTCCCCCTGCTGCTTCCCCCCCACCTTCTCCCCAGCCCACCCCCCATTTCCATCTCCTCTGCGGCAAAGACTTCTCTGGGGATTCAGCTCAACCTGGTAGATTCAGTCCAGGCAGCTGGACACTTTACTTAATAAAAAAAAAATAGACGTTGTCATTTGTTTTTAAGGGGTGAAGAGTATTTGTTTTAAAAATGAGTTTTATTTACCTCTTATTGTAGGGTCTGTGGCTGTATTTCAGATAGTTCTTCCATGTCTCATGTTTCTGTTTTAAAAGAGAACAACTATCATATCACTACCAGTGGGCTGGAGAAGTATGGTCCATCCTTGAGAAGGACCTAAAACTGACTTTGGAGAAAATGTTTATAAATTTTCTTGGTCAACATACTTTCTCATAAATTTTTGTGTTTAATATGTCATCAGTTGTCTAGAGATATATTCTAAATTGTTTTTCACTCAGTTTGGAATGAAGTAAGATTCATGACATCGTCACAGAAGAGTCCAAATAGAAAGGAAAGTCTTAACTACAGAGAGGTTTCATATATTCTTTTTCCATGTCAGCTGCGTCTCCACCCTGTCAGTCCCTCCAAGATTTATGACAGAGGTGAATGAATTTGGCCCAAAGAAATTATGTAGTAATGTATGCATTTTGTGTATTTTTATTGATATACTTCTTAATTAATCGTTTTATGAAAGGCTGATTTTTTTGAGATTCATTGATGGGTCAAAAGGTGTCATCCATCCCCATCCCCAATCCCATGTTAAAGCTTTGTATACAACTGGGCACGCAGTGAACATTCTTCCTTCTCTTCAATAACCACTGAGTGCTGACTATTGTGAGGAATGGATGGACATACCCATAATCCCTTTAAGCCTCAGCCAGGACAGGGAATCATAGCTGGCTGTTTCCTGTATTGCTGATTTCACTCTGATAGATCAATGACCAATGGTGCTTTTAACATGTGTTTTAAAGGACCTTGGGGTGATTTTGTGATAATTTCATTGAAATTAAATAAGTAAAAAACATACTGCAATGAATGTGTAATAATACATAACAAGTGAAGTTATCAGTTATGCCCAGAAGATCTCTACCTGGCTGGGAGAAATCAAACCAGAGATTCTTTGTATATTTAGATTGTTTTGATTTTTCTTTATGATTTTCTTATGTTTTTTTCTTTTTTTCCTCAGTGCTGGAGATTGAATCTAACCTCCTAATACACACTAGGCAAGCACTCTACAACTGAGCCCTGCCCTTAGCCCTCCTTGTATTTTTTATTGAAACACAGCCTTGCTAAGTTACCTGGGCTGGAACTTTCTCTGTATCCATGTGGATCTTGAAGTTGTGATTCTCCTCAGTTTCTCATACTTGGGGTTAGAGCCTGTGTCACCAGGGTGAGATACGGTCATTTTAATTTGGAGATAGTTGAAGTATTGAGAATGACGTTTGCTTCATAACCTGACATATATAGTAGTAGCTCCTTAGTTCCAAACCAGCACCATAAGAGTCATCACATTTTTTTCACTACCCTAAGGATTACTCAGGCATCCCATTATTTGTATAACTGGCTACTAGACAGCCCTGGTCCTTTGTTTAGGTAACTGACGGAAGGAATTGGAAGCCAAGTGTGAATGACGCTAACTAGACTTTAGTAGTCATAACACTTGCATAGAGAACACCTCTGTAGTAAGGACGAGAGAACTAGAGTGCCTAGAAATTTTAGGTCTAATATTATTTGAATTATTAATAATTACTAATAAAATTCTGAATTTGTGTCCAAAGTTTTATATCACCCTAAGGAACTTATTTTGTTTTCTGTTGCACCTCAGACATATTAAAAATAATATCTGTAGTTGTGCATTTTTCCTCTTTGCAGATGTTAAGAATTACTATCTCCAATTTGTTTTCATCCTCCTTAGTGTTTTAGGCTTATTGGCTATTCCATGGACTTGTGATAACTCAATTACTCAAGGTACAAGAAACCAATGGAAGGTTATGCCCCCAATTAATGTACAAGAGAATGATCACACAGCTAATCTCAGCAATTTGAGATGGAGCTGATGAGGAAGACCAACACAGATACCTGAATCAGCTTCCTTTACTATGGGCAAGAATCTTAAATGATTGCATTTACAATGGGATAGAAGTACAGAGAGATAGAAGTCAAATTCTGCATCTCCAGTGTCCTAGGTTAGTATTGAATGTGATCATACTGAACACCTTAGACAATCTAAGAAAGGAAACAGTCTACTTTTGGGTATTTTAGTACAAGCCAGTAACCTAAGACTATGAACTCCTATTTCAATAGACTACAGCCTACTTTTTATAAAAACTAAGACACACAGGCAAACTGGGCTGTAATAATTTTTAGCTTCAATTTCTATAGCCATTGTTCTTCTTCTGATTACTGGTGACTGATAGATTTATTCTGCACTGTGTTGCCCAAATCATGGATTATTATCCACAACAAAAACAATGTTCTGAATATGAAGTAGAAAACCAAAAATGAAAGTATTGTTATTGAGCAAAGACTTAGCCAGTTATTTACAGGAAGATTTGTAAAACCTGGCTGAAAAAATTTCAGCTAATTAAACTGAATAAGGTGTCATTATTACAATGCAGATAAATGCCATAAAAATTAGGTGAAGATCTGTTTCTATGAAATATGTATTTGATTTGCAAAATTAATCAGTTGGACTATTAATTTTTGCATAATTTTGAAAGTAGATAAGTCATTACTTGTATAGTTGAAGTTTTTTCTTTCATATGTATAATCTTACATCTCTGTTCAAATACTTTGTTTATAGTCCAAAATAAAGCAATTAAATAACTTAGATTTATTTTTAGTTCTATTATATAGAATAGTGCTTGTGATATCATCCTTAGGATTTAGTGAGTTAATCCATCCTTAGTACTTCTTAAAAATGTGGTTTTAGTGCATTAAAATTTGGATAGTGTTCCTGAATTTGCTTTGAAGAAGCACCATTTGAGAAATATCCAAACAATCACAGACAGTATGAAATAATATCTTTGTAGCTTAATTTTAGGAAAATATTTGGTTGAAAGTATTGGTATTTGACTTGTTCTTGTGAGACAAGATCTCCGTATGCAGTTCAGGCCAATTTCAAGCTGCTGCTCCTCTTATGTCAGCTGCCCTGGATTTATCTTGTTTCTAATCTAACTACTCCGAGATAAAATATCCAGTTCATAGCATGGTCATGAAGCAGATCTTCATTATTTGATGTCAGGAACACATCCAAGGAAAGAAAAGATGATGATGTGTGTTCAGAAGCTGTCTTAGATTGAAGTCATGGAGAAACAGAGATGAGAAAGCAGGGAAGTGTTGCCCAGCATTTAACAATCATCAGAACCACCAGGATGTGGGGGCCACGGCTGGATCTGTTACTTTCTGTTGCTGTGTTCAACTCAGAAGGAAAGTGTTTATTATACTGTACAGTCTGGAGTCCATCACCAGGGCATGAAGGGGTTGTGGAGAGAAGCTGGGTTGGCTAAGAGTACCTGAAGAGACCAGGAGGCCATTCATGAAGGTACACCCTCAGCTGCAGCAGAGACCCCAGAATACTAGAGATGCCAGGATTATGAGATAGCCACTGATAACAGTTGCTGGAAGGAGGAGAGCTGAACTGATCCCCTGAGACAAACTGTATAAGCAGTGAATGGCAGTCCACGAGAAGTGGGACTGCCAGAGCCCTGTGGGGCCCAGATTATCAGCCCCAGATGTCAAACATTGAGCTATTTATACTATTAAATGGTGGTGCCACTTCAATCTGATTGGTGATTGTACCCTGATCTTTCTCTCTTGGAATTAAAAAAAATGTATATAACTTATTTTGGATTTTACAGAAGCCCACACTTAAGAGACTCTGGATTTTTAAAGGGAACTTGGACTTTTTTAATTGTTGTAATTTTTAAAAGACCCTAGGCGGTTTAAAAGTTGGACTGTATTTTTTTTTTAAATATATTAACATGAGATCTTGAGGACAAGGAAAGATTGTGATTATGTTCATGTGTCAGCTTAACATGGCGTGAACTTGTAATGGCTGACACTGGTTGTCAGCTTGACATACATACCTAGGAAGAAGGAATCGCAATTGAGGAATTGCCTCCACCAGACTGGCCGTGGTATGCCTTTGGGGCGTTGTCTTTTTTCGATGATTGATATGAGAGAGTTCAGATCATTATGGATCGCACCATCTGTAAGAAGGTGGACTTGAATTATATAAGAAAGTAGGCTGAGCACAAGCAGGGGCCGAGAACCAGTAAGCAGTGTTCCTCCATCAGTTCTGCTTCGGTTCCTGACTCTGGCTCCTGCTTGAGTTCCTGTCCTGGCCTTCCTTGGTGATGGACTCTAGTCTGTATGATATAACAAACAGTTTCCTTCTGAGTTTCACACAGCAACAGAAAGCAAACCAGAAAAGATCCAGTTCGTATTTACAAGGTTAAGCCTACTGTATAATCCAGGCTTGTGTCACAGTCCAGTTACTTTTAATTTATCTTTCCTTCCCTCTTTTCCTCTCCTCCACACTCTCATCTTTATTTTCTCTCCTTTCCTTCCTTTGAGTGGTGCTGAGAGTCAAATCTAGCGCTTTGTGCATGCTAGGCAAATGCTCTACCCCTGAACGGTGTCCCCAGCCTTCAAGATCCGTAATCTTATCCATATAAGCAAAGTCTCTTTTGCCATGTGACATAACCCCATCACCAGTTCCAGGGGTTAGGATCTGATTCTCACATCACGTTATACAGCAGTGATGTATGCTGGTGCAGGCACCCACTTTGAACGACAGGGCCATACACATTTCTCTCTAGAAGCTTAGCAGGGAGATGTTCAGAGATTTGAGGGCAGAGGCTGATCCAGAGAATCTTTCAGGGTGATGGGAGGACTTGTGCATGCTTGCCAAAGGGTAAGAACGCTAGTAGAAAGGTTGAAAGATTAGACCAGAGGAAAAAGGCCCATAAAACATACATGGGTGTACAGGAGAGCTGAATGGGAAATGTGACTAAAAGAGGTAAGGAAGAATAAATTCTTTAACTTCTAGATACTACTGAGATATTTGTAAAATCAAAATAAACAAAGGAATGAAAGGCTAGCCAGGGAGATTACATAAACTGGTGTATTCATACTACTTAATGGATTTGAATGTTGGCAGCCAGATTTCATGAAATAGGTTTGCAACTAAAATAAAACAAAATAAAATAAACCAGAATAACAACAACAACAACAACAACAACAACAATCCACTGAATGCCTACTGCACCAAAAAAAAATCAACAAGCAAAGAAGCAAAAACATTTTCAATCATTTCATTTCAGTGTCAATGGCAGAAAGGCCAATTGTATGCTCCAACTAATTTAAGCAAGATTTTTGTACAAATCCAAAACCTGAAAATATAGCAAATTAGTCTTTTTAAGGCATATGCTGGAATTATAGAATAAATCCAGAAAATATAGATTTTTACATTATTTAAAAATAATTAAACTTAATTTTACCAGCAACATAGTTATATGATTTGAAACAAAAATTACTGAATTATTAAAATATGCCTATTAGAATATTTTCAGATACTCAAATTTGTTGTGGAATATTAGTTTAAGATGTGTTATATTCATTTATGCTGTGGAATATTTGTTTAATGATGCAAAGATGTGTTGCATTCTTTTATGTTACATTTGTTTGACTCTGTGAAGCTGTGTTACTGTGCCTGTCTAACACATCTGATTGGTATAATAAAGAGCTGAATGATCAATAGTAAGGCAGGAGAAAGGATAGGCAGGGCTGGCAGGCAGAGAGAATAGATAGGAGGAGAAATTTAGAGAAGAGAGTGAGGAGTAAGAAAAGGAGAAGGAGAGGAGGACACCAGGGGCCAGCCACCCAGCCTCACAGCCAGCCTCAGAGCAAGAAGGAAAGAAAGACATATAGAATAAAGAAAGATAAAAAGCCCAGAGGCAAAACATAGTTAAAGAGAAATGGAATAATTTAAGTTAGAAAAACTGGCTAAGGCTGGGCATTCAGATGTAAGATTAAGTCTCCATGTATTTATTTGGGAGCTGGGTGGTAGGCCCCCAAAGAATAAAACAAAAACAAAAACAAAATGAAACAAACAAAAACAACTACACAAATTAGTTGTCATAGTTTTTAAAAATTTACTCTTACATTTTAGAGTCTGGGGGATATCAAAAATAACTTTTACTTCTGAAACACAAAACACAAAGATGCAACAAAGAAAGAGAATTACAGACCAATCTCCTTCATGAACATTGATGCAAAAATACTCAATAAAATACTGGCTAACCGAATCCAGGAACATATCAAAACAATTATCTACCATAACCAAGTAGGCTTCATCCCAGGGATACAAGGATGGTTCAATATACGAAAATCTGTCAATGTAATACACCATATAAACAAACTGAAAGAAAAAAAACCACATGATCATCTCATTGGATGCTGAAAAAGCCTTTGGCAGAATCCAACACCCTTTCATGATAAAGGTCTTGGAGAGATCAGGAATACAAGGAACATACCTAAACATAATAAAGGCATTTTACAGCAAGCTGACAGCCAACATCAAATTAAATGGAGAGAAACTCAAAGTGATTCCACTAAAATCAGGAACAAGACAAGGCTGTCCACTCTCCTCATAGTTATTCAATATAGTACTTAAAGTTCTAGCTAAAGCAATAAGACAACAAAAGGAGATCAAGGGGATACAAATTGGAAAAGACGAAGTCAAACTTTCATTATTTGCAGATGATATGATAGTATACATGAGTGACCCCAAAAATTCTACCAGGGAATTCCTACAGCTAATAAACTCCTATTGGTGAAATTATTATGGCCACTCCACATAGTTAAAAGGAGATTTATTTAGTGGGTAACTTACAAAAAAAAGGGAAAGGTAGGTTGTGGGGTCTGGGGAAGGTGTATCGAAGTCCAGTGGTGTCCTCTGGAGCTCTGCTCGGTCAACCTCCACCGTCCAGGGTCCCGGAACAGAGAGCGCTGGCCCATCCAGATCTCGGGTCTCCAGGCGCCTCCCCTGGCCCCGCCTCATAGGCGTGACAGTTGCCAGAGTCTCAATAGGGGTTGGAACTTCCAGATCCAAGCTGGAATGGCTACCCACTACAAACTCGTTCAGTAAAGTGGCAGGATACAAGATTAATTAAATGCCATTATAAATCTAGACTAATGATCTAACTCTTATCTGGCTTTTGCTCACCTGTACACTCAATCTATGGTGTCGGAACAATCCTCTCTGTCTCTAAAGAGGGTGGCTTACAAATGTTTCAGAGTTGTTTATTTCAGCAGAACAATGATATGAGAGTCATTGGCTTCCCCTTTGGTTGTAAGTCATGTGTCCTTAACAACAATGTCCAAAGACAGAAGGAAGAATTCAATGTTGGTGGCCTTTTTGAATGAAGGAAAAAAAATTCCAGAAATCTCCATTGCTCCTCTGTTTGCCTCTCCTGTTGCACCATCTGGTTACAGGTATGTCCAAGGCCTTAGCTCGCAAGCAGAATGGAACCAACCTCTCTACTGGATGAGGCTTTCACCTTGACTTTGCTTTTTCTCTTCTTTATGTTTTTCATTTATTTATCACATGTGCACACACACACAGGCATGCATGCATACACACGTACAGATATCCACAGACATACACATTCATGCAGGCACGCACACACACACACACACACCACATACCACAGCACATGTTTGGATGGTACAAGACAATTGGTGGAAATCAATTCCCTTCCTCTACTATGGGGCTCAGAAATTGAACTAGGTCATCAGGCCTGACAGCAAAAGCCTTACCAACTGAGACATCTCTTGTTCTTTTGCTTTTTACAGAACAAATTCTACATACCTCTCAGGATAATTCAGTCATGATGTTTGGGGGTATTATTTAAGCACTAGCATTTTTGTGAAAAAGGTTTTTATATGTTTTTAATGTGCAGCTTGGATTTTATTGGAGTTATTGGGTTATTAGTGGCTCCTTGGACTTGTGTTGTCTCTGTGCTCAGGTTTCTGCTTCAGAAGTGAGGAGCTGTAATTGATATCTCTTATCAGCTCCCACATGATGCTGATGCTGGTGAGATCATATTTTGAGGGCTATGTTGGAAAGTCAATGTTGAGGGCCAATCAGGTTTCTCCTAGCAAAAAGAGGCAGCAGAAGCTGAAAGGGCAGCCAGCAAGGAAGGGCAACCAGAGCATGTCTCAGCTTCTTTTTCTATCTTCTTGTTCTAATCAGTGAGGATGATATTGCTCTCCCAAGGAAAACGTAGTCCAGAGCAGCAGCCTCCAATCTTGGCTTCCAATACTTCTGTTCCCCAATACATCCTGAAAAGGAGTAGGAAAATTGCCACATACTGGCTAGTGCCAGGTACTGAAGGTGATCGCTAGCATCATCAGCAGCCTTTCTGTGATAAAACACCATCTCTGTATACTATACACACTTGTACAGTTAGAAGTCTGAGGCCAAAGGTTGCACATCCGTGGATTTAGCCAACCACGGATTAAAAATATTTGAAAAACAAAAATTCATCTGCGTTAAGCACATAAAGTTGTTTCTCCTGTCATTCTCAAACAACACAGCAACTATTTACAGAGGATTTGCATTGCATTAGGTGCTGTAGGCAATGTAGAGATGTCTTAAAGCACACAGGAGGACTGTACAGACTATATGCAAATAATGCAGTATTTTTTATAAAGCAACAGGAACATGGGTATTTGAGTATCTGTAGAGGTCCTGTAACTAGACACAAGGGAGAAATGTGCTGTGTAATCTGTAAAACTCAGGCTAGTGCATGCATGCATGCATGCATACACACACACACACACACACACACACACACACACACACACGCACACGCACACGCACACGCACACGCACACGCACACGCACGCACACATGCATACACGCACCGTAGACAGCAACAAACTAATGTTGAGTTTAAGGTCTGGGGAACCCTGGAGTTCAGAGGTAGAAGATAGTTTTGGGTGGTAAATGGGCGTCTAGAAATTTTCTTGACAGGGAGAGAGACTGGAGAGAGCATAACAATGGAAATCAGGCCTTGGGAAACAGCTGAAGGGCTTGCCTTGCAAGTAAAAGGACCTGAGCCTGATCCCTAGAACTTAAAGATGCCAGGTTTGACTGTGCATGCTTGTAATGCCAGTGCTGGGCAGAGGGAGACAAGCACGTCCCGGGCTCCTTGCCCAGCAGCCTAGCCTCCTGGGTGAGTTCCATGCTAGCGAGAGACCCTGTCTCTTAAAAAGGTGAAGGTACCTGAGGAGTAATGCCTGAGGTTGTCCTCTGACCTCCATCTGCACATGTACACACACGCAACGGCACACAGACACATGCGGAACACATGCAAAATCACAGAAGCCAACAAAAATTGAAACATCGAGAAATCATTTTTTAACCTTAAGATGCTCTTTTTTTTTTATTTCAGATTTTGGTGTTTCCATAGTTTTAATCTAGCATAGATGTCAGGATTCTTCAGAGAGTCCGAAGTAATAAAATGAGGATATGAAATGGGATTGATTTATCAGGGGAGTTGGCTCATGCAATTATGGAGGATGAAAACCCCACAAAAAAGCTGTCTCCAAGCTGGTGGCACAGAAAAGCAGGTAGTATGGCTAACTCCAAGTGTGAAAAGCTCAGAGTCGGGGAGTGGCTGGCACAATTCCTAGATAGAGTCTGAATCCTGGGGAACCCAGAGTTCTGCTGCCCACGGGCAGCAGAAGAAGGATGCCCCAGCTCCGGGGGACAGTGACCCAGTCTGTCTTCTGTTTTCAGAGCTTCCCTAGCCAGCCTGCTGACTCACAAGTCAGTCTCCTCGAGAAACATCCCTCAAATGCCCCTCATTGCCCAGTCCTCTTGATACCCCTTCACCTGGCCAAACCATCATCAAAAATCAGCTGTCGCAGTGAATAAACACAGAGCAGTGGCCACAGCCGCTCCTGTGAAGGGTGGATGCCTGGAAGAGGAAATCCACTTCTTCCCTCTGAAGAGAAGCCAAGAGAGATCTGAAGCAGCTTTCCTTTCTCACAGCCTGCAGTCAGAGCAGAGCAAACCATCCTCCATTCTCACTCCTTCCCTGAGTTATCTTTGCTACTAGCACCTTCTATTAGCAATTGCCTTTGCCATTTCTGAGCAGAAGGAAAGGTGAGGGCGAGGAGATTTATTTTAGGGAGATTTTTTTTCCATTATACCCCTCGGGCTGATTGGAGAAAGCTATACATGAGGGGACATACTCCACTGTGTATCTTCCTTATTCCCTAAACACCCACAGTGTGTTAGGTGTTTCTCACGTAGCATCTTATTTAAATTGTCTAGCCAGTTGGCAAGCTTGTCCTTAATTATAACACTCACTTTTTACATTTTTCTACTAATGAGTTTCGTTGGAAAGGAATCATACAGATACCACTATATGAACAGAAATCAAATTTCACCATTTTCTCTTAGAAGACTTCTGGACAGTATTTAAGTTTAAAAGTACAGACATTAAAAGAAAAATATTCTATTAACAATAGTTCATAGCAAAAGCCCTGGATATGCTGAAATGAGATTTATTAAATATTCAAGAATCAGTCTTAAGTCCCTGTGTCAGATTGAGACAGTTATAAAGGAATTTTTTAAATGATGATAGAAAATTGCTTCCCTTTATTAAAATTGTTAGTCATTATTTCAGATACAACTGGTATGAACGATAGGTTTACTCATAATCACTTGTCATATTTACTTGAAGTCACTTAATGCTAATGGGTAGAAATTAACCACCCTATGTACACAAGACACAGCCTCCAAGATGGTCACTTTTGGGCAACTATTCCCCATTTTGGGAAACTATTTACCCATTATGTCAAAGTAACATTAAATTCAGATCAAATTGACAGTCTTCACGTCATCTTTAAAGTGTGTCTTGTAGATTGAGCAATGTTTTCTTTTTTTTTTTTTTTTTTTTTTTTTTTTTTTGGTTTTTCGAGACAGGGTTTCTCTATGTAGCTTTGCGCCTTTCCTGGAACTCACTTGGTAGCCCAGGCTGGCCTCGAACTCACAGAGATCCGCCTGCCTCTGCCTCCCAAGTGCTGGGATTAAAGGCGTGCGCCACCACCGCCCGGCGAGCAATGTTTTCTTTTCATCTGAAGATCAAGTTGACTTGAGTAGGAGAGACAGAGAGGTCAGACAGCTTCTTTAGTATCTCTTGGGTGGGTTCTTTCCCCTAGATTCTAGGGCCTAGAAAGTGTCTAGGATCTAGCTTGAAGAGGTAAGATGTTCCACGAAAATTCCCTAGGCAAGCATGAGCTGTTTTCTGGAAGCTGCAGCTTGCCAGTCAACCTTGACAGTTTTATGAGACACACATAAATAAGGAAGAAGATTGTCATAGCAATGATTAGCAAGCCTCTTCGCTGGCTTCTCTAGCTAATATCTAGTTATTAAAGTATTCTCTGCAGGAGGAATAATTATATTTATTTATCAGTTCTGAATGATTGAGAAAACACAGTTTACTTCATGTTGAGCGCTTATAAATAAACTCTGCCTTTTGTGTCTGAAAGAACAGAGACTTCCAGTACATAGCAAGTGAGATCATTTATGCAGGAATTTTCATTCAATTAAAGGTAACTTAATTGGTACCTAATATATTATGCAGCGAAGGTGACGGGAACCTAACAGAGAATGAAAAAAAAATGCAAATTGCATTTACCTTCAGATAGAGAGAAAACCAAAATTTCAAGGAAATAGCAGTGTACACTAAATCTTATCAAGCAAGTTTTATTTTCAAGTGACATTTATGTTACTTCTGTGGCACAGAAGGTATGAGAACATAAATCTTGCATAAAGAAGCTGAAGTCTACTTTTAAAAAACGATGGTAAATTCAACTTTCCTGCACTGGAGTTAGGCACAGGAGCTCTACCTGCCCTGTAGAAAAGCACTCGTGTATGCAAATATACTGCACACATGCATTCATTTGTCTTCTTAATTATATACTACAAATTCCTTTCTACTTAACCACTGTCCACCTGCCAACGTGAATGCCTGCTTCCCAACTTATGTCTTCAATTGTTACAGGTATTTCTTCTAGTAGCTAATTCCGTATCTCTAAATAACATACCTTTCTTGCTATTACCTTTTTGACAAATTTTAAGATGTTATCTGGACTTCTTGTTATGAGCAATGAAGACCTTTTAGCATAGTCCAGTTTCTACCTCCCAGCCTCCCAATACAGTGAGCGTATTACAGTGTAGACTGTTGTTGCTGAAGCTAGCTGAAGTTGAGTTGCTCAGCTGTAAGAATGAGCTTCCTCGTCCCAAGTACCTCATAAGTGATGGTGACCGAATGAGGGTGCGTGCAATAACTTAGAATGCTGTTGGAATATGGTAAGCTCTCTGTAAGTACTTAATATTATTACATAAGGTAGCCATAGCCTAAGTAGGGTATTGTAAGAACTAATGAATGAGTACACTACTACCTATACATTTAGAGAAAATGAGTAAAACAGTTATAAAATTCATCAGGCTCAATTATACAACCTAGCATCCAAGTGAGTGTAGGTGAAACTTTATGTAATACAATTGAATGGATACATGTTAATATTATTTTCAATGCCAACATTTGAAAGTATTTCCTTGCTTTTATTGTTTAAATTATCATTAATATATACTTTTACATGTAGCTGCATAGTATATTTTAAGAATATAATTTACTCCCTACTGACTTATCTAGCATAAGCCAAATTAGTCTTTTGTTTGTTAAATAGCAGCATACATTTTACATGAGTATCTAAGTGCCACAAAATAATTGAAATTTAGAGAAAGAAATATGGTCAATATGTATTGTTCTGATTCAGCAAATCCAGAGGAAAGCTGATGTCAAAGATGAAAATCTTTCCTGCCAATTATACAGGTCTGATTAGTTTTTCTTTTCTCCGTAGACACTGGATTTGTCATTCACTGTAGCAATTACACTCAACAGGAAGCAAATAGCATTGCGCCAAAAGTTGGGAAAGTTGCATTCTATTCCCACATCTATTACAGACTAACAGTGTGTCCTTTCTGGCTCCTGAAATGTATACAGTCTTACATCATGTGAGGCCATTATACTTCATTCAGATTCGTTAAGAGTTGTCTCTCGCCATCATGTGGTGCTGGCAGTGGCGTTATTCAGGTTTTGCAGTGCACTGCTGTTGTATTGCTGAGAAGAAGTGTCACTGGATTTTGCTCCTGGGGCCGGACTGCCAGGGCTTCTCTGCAACCCCGGGTCTGTGCCTCCCCTCTTCCAAAGCACATCAAAACTTTGACCTACTGAATGCTTGGATACTTGTCTTTGTTGGTGGTAAGATTATTCAATACTCTCTAGCCCTCAGTTCAAAAATGTTGGGGCTGAAATAGTGTGCTTGAGGCTCCAATAATTTAGCATAGTATGAAGGAAACTGATCTGGTAGTTATCAAGAGACTTGGAGACATGCAAATTGAAAAAGATGGGTACTTAGAGGTTCTGTATACCAACTCTCCTAACCTAAGTGTTGGGGCTGGCTTTCCAGTGCATTGGTCACACAGCTCTGTTCTGGGTCTGGTACAATTTTAATGAATGTATTCTGGGTAAAGTGATTCTCTGTCTCAGAACGTGTGCTTGCTTGATGAGAGTTGTGGATCATTAAACTAATTCAGTTAAGTTATTCAGTTTTGAGTTATTCTTGAACCTATAGTTGGGATCTTGCCTATGTTGGTTAGGATGTAAATGGGCTCAGAACACTTCTTCTCACTTCCAATTATACAATTATACACCAAGAGGGTTTATTTTCTTCAGTGCTTTTACATTAATAACAATGCAAGAAAATCTTCAATCTATATAAAAGTGGAAGCTAGTGTTATTTCCTAAAGAAAACCTCTTATCAATTCTGTGTTCCATCAGATACTGTCTGTGGTCTCACTTTTTTCTTCTAGAAGTATTTAACAACTATAAACCTAAGTGTACTAAGTTGAATGTGAAGAGTAAGATGACAAATATTGTAATTAACTCACAAACAGCAGTAAAGATCCTACCAATATAATATTTAAAGCTATATTTGTACTTTTGTTTGTACATCAGTCTTTGAGTGGCAGAGTATCCTGTTATGTTAATGCAGTGTTTAATCTTGTAAACAACCTGGTTAGACTTTGGAGCTGTTTGTGGTGTTCAGTGAATCCAGATGTTAAGATATGTATCAGTATACACAGAGTAATGACTCTTCTTGTGCAAGAGAATAACAATATTGCCTTGTTTGTTCATATTTTCTTCCATGGCTGTGTCAAATATTTTATGTTCTTCCTCATTATGTGATTGTGTTAGATTTGTTGTTATTGTGACCAAATGTCTGACACAACTTAAGTAAGGAAGATTTATTTCGAATCACAGTTTCAGAGGGATCAGTCCATGGTTGCTTGTCCTCACGAACTTGTACAAAATATTATGATGGTGAGAGCATGTGGTAGGAGAGATGTGGTAGGTAGACAGGACAGAGAGAGAGAGAGAGAGAGAGAGAGAGAGAGAGAGAGAGAGAGAGAGAGAGAGAGATATTTACCTATGATAACTAATTTCCTCCAAAAGGCTCCCACTTCCTGCTTTTCCCCACCTCCCATTAGTGCCAACTTATTATGGCTCCATCAAGGGATTAACCATCAACAAGATCAGAGCCCTTAGAATCTACTCACCTCCCTAGGGTGCATAAGCTGTCAGATAAGTTGCCTGTCTACCTCCAGCCATATTCAAACAATAGATCACATTCTACAGCCACATTCAAACCATAGATCACAGTCTACCAGCCACATTCAAACCATAGATACTACTCTACCAGACACATTCAAATCATAGATCACACACTACTAGCCATATTCAAGCCATAGATCCCACTCTACCAGCCACATTCAAACCATAGATCACAGTCTATGAGTCATACTCAAACCATAGATCTCACTCTACCACCCATATTTCATAGATCACACTCTATCAGCCACATTCAAACCACAGATCACAATCTACCAGCCATATTCAAACTACAGATCCCACTCTACCTACTAGCCATATTCAAATGATAAGTTCCAGACTACCACCCATATTCAAACCATAACAGGCTTTAAAAATTCAAGCCAACAGTTAAAATGTAGTTTTTTTTAAAAGACATGTACAATCTGTTAACATTGAGCCTCTGAAAATGGCGCCACTATCTTCATGTGTATGCACTGCTTCCCCACCATGATCTCTTTAACACAGAGGCCCAGTGCCTTCTCCCCACTAATAGTTACCACGATTCTGTTGGAGAAACCAGTGTTGTTTGGTCTAGTCTGGTATTGCTTGGGTAAGAGAAATGTTTGGACCCTATATTTGCTTGAATTTTGTGCTATTTGTATAATGCTGAAAAACTGTTCCCAATACTAAATTTTATTGTTTCCTATATTTTTAGATACTTTATGCCTAATGTTTATACTTAAATATTTAACATGCTAAGCATTTACTTTTCAACTAATCTAAGAAACTTTATCCAGCTGTTATTTCCAACATTGTTAAGTAACTCATGTTCTCACCATGGATTGAAAAAAAAAATCTGTTTTATTATGTAATAAATTATGTGCAATTATACATACTGTTTCATAGGTAAGAATTTTTTCATGATATAACTACCACAGGCCTTGACACACTTATTACAAAATAAAGCCAGCTTTCTTTTATTTCTGAAATGCATATTGTCTATTTTTATGCAGCTATATTTTAAGTTTATCTTAAAATTACTTCTCAAACCTCATTCCTCTCATCCACTTACATCCCTGTTCCCAAAAAAAGGAAAAATTAAAGCTTGATATTGTTATGAATTGATAGATAATCTTTGGAGAACATACATCTAGTTTTGAGTGTTCATATATCAGTGACATATTCTTCATTGTGAACAGAAGAGACTAACAAGATAAACCCTCAGGACTGCTCAGGTACAAAGTATGTTCAGAGGCAAGAGATCGCCCAGAGGCTAAGGAGAGTCTCTGCAAAGGTTGTTTTCTCCTCCGATGTTCATGGGTGGAGGGGAGCATCTATAAGCAAAAGAATATCAATACAGGACTCATGAACCCTACTGTTCTATAGTATTCCAATGTGTCAGCTTGGCAAAAGCAAAACCAGACATTAACATGTAATTGGCTTATAAAAGGGATAAGGAAATGGCCTTTAGAACCTAAGTAGAATGAAGTTTGTATGTTTCTTTGCTGGAAATGAAATGGATGGAATTCTGTCATGAACCACCCCCCCCCCCATTTTTTTTACTTGAACTGACTTTTGTGGATTTTATTGTATTCATAACAGATATGGAAACTGGCATCTAGCAATTGACTTCAGCATAATAATATATGGTCTCAAACCACGAGGCAGTAGAGTGAGGACTGAGATGGCTTTGTGATACAGGCACACTCTGGTAATCCCAACATTCAGGAGGCTGAGGCAAGGAGAAAGTTTGAAGCAGACTTGGACTGTGGAGAGAGACTCCTGTCTGTAAAAACAAAGAGTTTGCTTCGAAGTCGTGTCAGCATCCTGAGGACCCTGCTGGACATACAGGTGACCTCACAGCTTCCTGTGACAGGACAATCCGCAGATGAGACATAAACAGCGCCATTAAGCAGTAAAGGATTCCAAGAAAGCGCTAAAAGCACAAGAAACTACAGTCTTGTCCAGCCTTACATGCACTCCTTAGACCCTTTTCCTTCCAGTCTGACTGTGTTTTCATTTTCTAGCTCAGGAAGTTTTTCATAGCAGAGGATTAGCCTTGCCATCCATCGTCGATTTAAGTTCTTCCTCTTGAGAGAAAACAGAATGTCAGACGGTAAACACTGAAGTAATGAAAACTGGTTTTTGTTGATGTTTGTCTTTCATGGCTCCCTTTTCATTGATGTAACCTCAAAGTCATGGCCCAGATGGTGGAGCATTTTTTTTTTTTAAATTCTTGGGTGAAAAAAATACTCAGATTTCACAATTTCCGTATTTCCACTTAAAGTTGATAGAAAGAATGTAAGGCAAAAATGTAAACAACAACAAAAACCCCAAACCAAACCAAACAAAACAAAAAACAATATAAAGATGGTTCAAGTTGAACGCATTTAAAGTAAAAGAGGTGGAAAAATTTGGAGGTCACCAGTAAAAAAAATGGATGGGATTTAGCAACTCTAAGAGGCACAAACTTATGTTCTACCTTGGTGGTTTACTATTTCAGAAAGTGTTTAAACAGTTAAAGGTATTGGAATAGTAGAAGAAAACAATAGTAATGCATACCTGTTCCACCCTGAGCTAGAGGCTTTGTAGCCACATACTGAGTTCACCAGGAGGCTGGTGCTTGCACAAAAAAAGAATTAAAAACAACAACAAAACACTAAAGACAGGCCTATGCTGAGGCATTTTGCTCAGCCTTGGTGTAGAGAGGAGCAGACTGGCCCTGCCTCAACTGAATCTACCAGGCTGAGCTGAATCCCCAGGGGAGACCTTGCCTTGGAGGAGGTGGGAATAGGGGGTGGATTGGGGGGGAAAGCTGGGGAGTGGGAGGAGGGAGGACAGGGGAATCCGTGGCTAATATGTAAAATTAAATTAATTATAAAATAAAATAATAATTTAAAAACAAACAAACAAACAAAAAACAACTTTGTACAGCTGATCTTATCAGATCCCTTACAACTTTATTCCTGTGGTGGCAGGTTACAGTTTGATTTTTACTATTATTCAGTTCTAGTTAAAAGCTCATCACTTGGGGGTATCCTACAAAGCATTTGGGCCTGGTCTACTTTACCCCAAGATGGCTTCAGGGCAAGCACAGGAGGAAGCTTGTGTATCTTTTAAGTATTGGTATATCTTGATGGGAGGTATCTGATGCACTTCTCTCTCTGGTGGCATGTTTTGAAGCCTCATTGGCCTCTGTGAAAATGTCCATTGGCCTACCTGAACACTAGATATTCTGAGCCATGGCTATCTCGGGCTTGACTTTTGGCAAGTTTTGTGAGTATCCACTATTGCTTTCCATTGTCCCTGCTATGGCTTTTGGACATTTCATAGTCCCTTGTTCCTTTTATGAGGCCACTACAATCAACTTTAAAAAGTAGTGTGTGTGTGTGTGTGTGTGTGTGTGTGTGTGTGTGTGTGTGATATACTTACCATAAAATTCACGATTTTAGCCACATTAAAGTATAAAAACCCAATAGCATTAAGTACATTCAATCAATGTGCAACTATCACTACTATTTCTAGAATTTTATCCCTGTCCTAAATATAAAAACTATACTCATTATTCTCCACTCGGCTTTCCTCAGCTCTATTAACCTAAATTTTATTTTCTAACCCTCTGAATTTGACTAGGTATCTCATAGAAGTGGATCCACAATATTCTTTTGTGTTGGCTTATTTTACTTAAAATCGTATTTTTTAAAAGGCTCCTTCATGTGGGCCATATGAGACTTCAATTCCTCTCCTCAAGTGGACACTATTAATGTGTATGCATATAGCAATTTGGCTCATCGATGGAACTTGGTTGTTTCTGCTTCCTGCGATATTGCTGCTGTGAACATTGGTATGTGAGAATCCAGTTAAGTCTCTGGTTTCACTTCCTATGACCGTATATACAGGAGGAGAATTACTTTTTGTGTCAGTGATATCTTGTACCTAGTAGAGACCTAGGGCCTAGCAGCTGCTCAGTCCACACTTGACTGGAGTGGGCAGGGCAATGGGTTGTTGCCTTGGCATCTGTTTGGCTACATATTTTCTTCAGTCTTCTCCGTGTGCTCTTGATGCTGGCTGAATGAGGGTACTTAAGTGTTGCTGAGATATTTTCTGGACAGAAGAACAATTTACCATGTCCTATGATTCTGTCTAACCTTTTTTTTTTTTTGCTTGATTTCACATAGGAGTGGGTGAGCCAAGTCATTCCCATCTCTTCTCTCTCCTGTTTTTCCTTCTCCACCAGTCAAAAGACATTCTATTTTCCACTCTTATTGTCAGGGATTTTCTTTATTCCATATCCTTTTTGTCTTTTAGGTGGAGGCTCACCAAAATGCAATACCCATATTTCCTTTTGTTTTTAATGTGTAAAGAGCACTTCAAGTTTCTAATACCAGTTGATTCCTATAAAGTCGGGTCTGAACATTAAAAAAAATCGCTTGAGATTTAAGGCTGGAATCTACCTCCTTACCTCTTAGATGATCCCATAGCTCCTGAAATAACAGCATCATGAATTCAGTAAGTGGGGAATTGCAAGATAAGAAAAAAAGGAAGTAGAAGGCACGAATATGATGGGAGGGAGTCTGCTGATTTCCCCAGTGGAGTCTCTCTGCATAGAATGCTCAAGCTCTTGCTTCTTACTCTCCAGGCTGAAGACCGTGGAAATACCCTTCACGATAGCTCCTTGTTTCCACTCATGGTGATGACTCACTATGGCTCCGTAGTCACCAGAAACCTGAGAACATCAGTGAGGATTCCCACTGTCTTCTGAGTCACTACTCACTCAGTCCTGTATTTCTACAAACACCATGGCTTTATTTTAAACCCGGCTTAGCCTCTAATTGCCAAATTAAGGTTACGACAAAGCCATTAGAACTCAATAATCAGATAAAACAGTAGTCTTGTACAGCTAAAGGAAAAAAAAACTAAAACAAAAATAACAACAGACAATTTGTCATTCCTAGCTTTCTTGGGCTACTTTAATGTGTGTATGGAAGGTTGCCCCACCATGTGTTTTTACCAGACCATCCCCTCCATACACCTACCTGAAAATAAAACTGTACGTGCATATACTAATAAGAAGAGCACACTTGAAGCCTTTCTCCAGAGCCCTTCAAGCCTAGTGTGGCCTGGCAAACTGCCCACAATACTGTGTATTCATTCAAATCAGAGCTCCTGAAGTATGGTAGAAAATGGGGGCAAAGAGGAGAAACTGGCCAGAAATGGGCCAGATAAGTATTACTAATATGCTAGAAGCAGTCACATCAATATACGACTCATACAGTTTTTTTCTTATCTTGCAATTCCCCACTTACTGAATTCATGGTGCTGTTATTTCAGGAGCTATGGGATCATCTAAGCAAAGAAAATGCAAGGATGATAACACCCAGCACAGTAGTTGTGAACTGTTTACTATCCTGTGTGTTATTTCCTTGAAAACACTAGGCTTGTTCTTGTCTGTCATGACCTGGTCCATTCTTCAGCCTGCTTTGACCATGTTCCATGCATGTCATTGTGAAAAGAGGTTCCGGCCAGTGTCCAGCCTTCTAAATTTCATGAACACTTAGCTCATGTTTCTGTCAGGCTCTTAGCTCTGATTCTGCAGAGTGGCTGGAAATAATTGATTCATAGAAGGTAGCCTGGCTCATCGTTTAATTTGGAGTTCTTACACTTGACTGGTCATGAGTATCATCTGGGGATCTATAAAAACTTTTAAAGATTCGTTAAATCAAAATCTTCATGATGCTCTCCCTTGGATCTGCTTTTAAGGGTTGCCCATGATTTTGACAAATCAGCCAAATGGAGGCCTTTCATGTTCAAGTCAGATGCCTGTCTAAATTAGGGAATTCCCAAGACACACACACACACACACACACACACACACACACACACACACACACACACACACACACACGTATGCTCGAGTGTGTACACTACTGCAATGCTTTCTCTGTTAGAGACTCGGTCTCTGAGCTTTGCTGATGGTGCATTGAGATTCCGCTCTAAGCAACCATAGTAATTGTGACAATTGAATACGTGGTATTTGTCCCAGGTGAGAAACACTGGCCCAAATCAATGTTTACAGATAAGAACAAAGCCTTGTTTTAAAGCTGCCCAAAGATGATGTCTTGAATTACACTGTTCATACCTTTTTTTTTTTTTTTTTTTTTTTTTTTTTTTTTTTTGATGAAATTCAAGTCATAGAAGGGGCTGAAATTCACAGGCTCAGGGAGTAACTTTGGAAAGGTCTAGTACCAAAGAGCTTGGGGTTCATCTCTGCTAGGACTAAAGAACTAAAGAAATTAAAGGAACACCAATTACAAAATAAATCCAGAACCTTAAAAAAAAAACAAACAAACAAACAAAAAAAAAAAAACCAACTATGATCTCGCTTCTTTTATGAACCTATGTGTTGGTTTCGCTTTTTAGCACAGGCTAAAAGTTTCCAGCGCAGCTGCATTCAGAAACTCAGTTCTGTCAGTTCTCTGTCTCTAGATCTCATTGTCTCTCAGCTGCTTTTCCTGTCCCATTGTCTTCTTCTTCAAGCACTCTCTTCAGATGGCAAGGAAAAAGATGGCTGCTCACCATCCCAGACGCATCCCCTTAAGCAATGCAAAAGGAAAGACGCCTCCTCTCTGGTAGTATCCAGTCTAAATGCCAAGGAAAGCACCGAGGAGCCCTGTCTGAATCACCTTTTGTTCCCTGAATTTGTTAGGATAGATTGGGGAATCATTAGCCTACATGACACTCCCCTTAGTTTGGAGGATGCTACATGTCTATCAGGACCACTGAGGGTAGAGCGTAGTTGCTCCCTAGGGAAAAGGTGGAGGACTAATAGGTGGAGGAAAAAAATGTTCTCTAAAACACAAAGCAAATGGTTTGCTGTGTCAGACTGAAACTCTAGCAGTCATCAAAGGCTGTGGTCATCAGGGAGGCACACATCATGCAATTCTGGGGCAGGCACAGCGAGATTCTTACCTGGCTGTTTCTAATGGCCCCTGGGAAGGATATGTGACCGAAATGGAGCTACATTTTACCACACATTTATCGCTATCCACCTGCATTGATATAGTAAATGAGCGCATAGACTGCTAATTTTTTTTTTTTTGAAAAACAGGCTTATTATAAACCTTTCTAAGATAAGTGTGCTGACCCACATGAAAACGTAATAACGACTTTACGGCCTCATGTACGTATATGCAAATGTGCTTGTGCACTGAGATTATGACCTTGAAC
The DNA here is from genome assembly GCF_049852395.1 of Peromyscus maniculatus bairdii. Taxonomy (NCBI): domain Eukaryota; kingdom Metazoa; phylum Chordata; class Mammalia; order Rodentia; family Cricetidae; genus Peromyscus; species Peromyscus maniculatus. The sequence goes on from NC_134867.1 coordinate 22,384,523, forward strand.
TTGAGCTGCCCACAGCGTCCCAAAACCTGCTTAGTGATGCTTAATAAGAAAAGAAGTAATGAGGAAATGTTAAGCTAAAAATGTGTAATTCAAAATTCATTAAAATCACCCCTGAAGTACTTCCTCCCAGATATTGAAAGCAAGTAATTAAAGGAATCCTTTCCCCTTGCTCCAGTGATGCCTTTATGACATTATTATAAAGTCAAGGTCAAAAAATAATTTACAGTTTGGTTCAGTATTGAATAATGTGCCCTTTAAAAATGTTCCATGATGGATTCTGATTGGTATTTGGCAATGTATGTTGTACCTGACGTCTGGATTCAGATGAACAATAATTTGCAATTTAGCTATCACTCATTAGCATCATTTAAGAGAGATCATTATTGCCTCTTCACGTTATGAAAGACATTTTTCTTGGCTTCACTAATGCAAACTGTCTTCACTGTTTTCAAGATTTAACTATTTGTATTTAGGTTATTGGAACGGAATTTTGAGCATCCACCCTTCCACCTTCTCTTTCTGCTTGACACATACAGGAGCAGTGCCTGGGTGGCAGACACCATTCTAAGCCTTCCGTGTGCATTTTGTCTACATCTGACAGCATCCAGAAGACGTAAATGCTTCGACGGCCTTGTTTTTTCACATGATACTGAATCTTACAGCTTCTAAGAAACTTACAGTTACGTGGCAGCTATTTAGTCCTGGCACCAGGATTCCAGCCCTGCTTTGTTTGCTCCCAAAGTCCCAATCCTTGCCACACACACCCCCCCAGTCTTTTTCTTCTCTTTCTCTCTTGCTCATCCATGATTTTACTAAAGCCCCTAAATTAAATGAGGGAATCTGACAATACAAATGACTCGTTCCTCCAATCTTGTCTAGTTCTTATTAAATTGCAATAGAAACTTTATTTCTATTTTAGCTTTTTTTTTTTGAGAAAGAAAGGGTTTATTATGTTACAACTCCCAGATGTCATGATCTATCATCAAGGAACTCAGGGCAGGAATCTGGAGGCAGGAACTGAAGCAGAGGCCATGAAGGAATGCTGCTTACTGCCTTGTTTCCCATGGATTTCTCAGCCTGCCTTCTTGTGCCATTCAGGACCACCTGCCCGGGGGTGGCACCACCCTCAGTGGGATGGTCCCCCTACCAATTATCAATCCAGAAAATACCCCTTCAGATTCACTTACAGGATATCTGGATGGAGGCATTTTCTCAATGAAGGTTCTTCTTCCCAGATAATTCCAGCTTGTGTCAAGGGACAATGACAAAGCAGCCAGGACTCATGCTGAGCTCTGAGGAGGCCAGTGGGGAGAGGGATGGAACTGTGATCCCAGGGTGGTGGGGAGAGGGATGGAACTGTAGATCCCAGAGTAGTGGGGAGAGGGATGGAACTGTAGATCCCAGAGTAGTGGGGAGAGGGATGGAACTGTATATCCCAGGGTAGTGGGGAGAGGGATGGAACTGTGATCCCAGGGTGGTGGGGAGAGGGATGGAACTGTGATCCCAGGGTGGTGGGGAGAGGGATGGAACTGTAGATCTCAGGGTAGTGGGGAGAGGGATGGAACTGTAGATCCCAGGGTAGTGGGGAGAGGGATGGAACAGTAGATCCCAGGGCAGTGGGGAGAGGGATGGAACTGTGATCCCAGGGTAGTGGGGAGAGGGATGGAACTGTGATCCCAGGGCAGTGGGGAGAGGGATGGAACTGTAGATCCCAGGGTAGTGGGGAGAGGGATGGAACTGTGATCCCAGGGTAGTGGGGAGAGGGATGGAACTGTGATCCCAGGGTAGTGGGGAGAGGGATGGAACTGTGATCCCAGGGTGGTGGGGAGAGGGATGGAACTGTGATCCCAGGGTAGTGGGGAGAGGGATGGAACTGTAGATCCCAGGGTGGTGGGGAGAGGGATGGAACTGTAGATCTCAGGGTAGTGGGGAGAGGGATGGAACTGTGATCTCAGGGTAGTGGGGAGAGGGATGGAACTGTAGATCCCAGGGTAGTGGGGAGAGGGATGGAACTGTGGATCCCAGGGTGGTGGGGAGAGGCATGGAACTGTAGATCCCAGGGTGTTGGGGAGAGGGATGTAACTGTAGATCCCAGGGTAGTGGGGAGAGGGATGGAACTGTAGATCCCAGGGCGGTGGGGAGAGGGATGGAACTGTAGATCTCAGGGTAGTGGGGAGAAGGATGGAACTGTAGATCCCAGGGTAGTGGGGAGAGGGACGGAACTGGGTTTGGCACAAGGAGGAAGGGCTACTGCAGGGTTGGGGGCCCCAGAAACCAAAAGCCTGTACATGAGAAGCAGCTGCTCAGGAGGACCACAGACATGAACACCAAGGCTGGCAAGGGTATCTGACCCAGAGACGGTCATGCTATGTTCTCAACCTCTGTCACAGACATTTCTGAACCAGGCAAAGCTGTTCTTTAAAATTCTCTCCTTCCTACTTGTTTGCTAACGTATAAAATGAAATATAAAATATAAAATAATTCCAGAACAATATTGGTCTGGAATATTTTACTTAGTAGTGGAGGAAATGAGAGTGGCCTGACTTTTGGCTGGGGTCACCCCAAAGCAGGTTGCGAGAATTTTACCCTAAGAGAAGAGTACCTGAACAATCCCACTGAGAGGCCAAGGAAAGAGGCTTTAAATGTAAGGTGATGGATTCAAAGCATTAAGGGGGGGGGGAGCTTTCTCATAGAGTGCTGCTTCTCTTTGATAGACAGTGAAAGGAAAGTTTGGTCTACCTCGCAGAGGCTCCTTAGTAAGGCCTTACTCAAGGTCAGAAAGTCTAACCTTGCTTTACCCAGCAGGGTTGCATAATAGGATGATTTGGTCAAAGGCGTGGTTACCAGATGTTTTGAAGAGTCTACACTTGGCTGTAGTTGTGCTTTGATCTTGGAAGGAGGAGGTCTTTTGCCTCTCCCCTTGCTAGTGTATAAAAAGCCCATTAAAATAAACTCGAGGTTGCTGGGTATTGACCCAGGGCCCTCCCGAAGCTATCCCGTGTCTCTCTTTTCTTCATCAATATTTTCTATCTATCACTTCCCAATTCCTCACTCCCCTCTTCAAGGAACCCTTCAATAGGTCGAGGCTGAACCCCAACACCAGCTACACCGGACAGAAGGAGCCAGGGCATGTAGTTCATAATGGGAAGGAGGAATCTGGGCTCAAGGACAGGGCAGTTTCTTTCAGTGTTTTGGGCTACAACCTGAGTACCTTCTCAGCACCTAGGAAGGCATAGTATAGCACTGGTTGACTCTCATTGTCATCTTGGCTGGATTTAGCGTTACCTAGGAAACAAGCTTCTGGTCTTGCCTTGCTGGATTATCTAGATTAGATTGGAGCCCAGTTCCTTTGGGCTCATCTGTGAGGGATTTTCTGAAGTTAGCTGTGGTGGGAAGACCCATCCTAACCCTGAACCAAATACAAAAGAGAAATTGAGCTGTCAAAGTATGGTATTTTCGGTCAGGACAAAAAAAGTGTGTGTGTGTGTGTGTGTGTGTGTGTGTGTGTGTGTGTGTGTGTGTGTGTATTGGAGATCTGAAGGCAGGTACAAAATAATTACTACAAAGTGTAGTGTGTGGTGTGTTTCAAAGTGGCACTTTTGTATTATACTCATAGATAATATGGGGCTCCAAAGACACATGATCCTGTTTCTGGCTTTGGTGGTGATGGAAGGCTGAACTTCAGGGACTGGATTATTAAGTTATTGGCAGATCATTTAAAAGAAATTCAGGCCTGGGGTCTGAAGTAATCAGAGTGACAGGGACATAGGTAAGTTCACTCCTTTCTCCCGCTGGTATTATCTGCAGTGAGGTGACATTCATGGCTGGCTTATCAGTTCCAGTTTGGACCACTTTGCCTGGTGACTTAATCACTATTCTATTCCTATGACAAAACCAAGGCAACTTATAAAAGGAAGCATTTAACTGGGAGTTTGTTTACAGTTTTTGAGGGTCAATCCATAACCATTATGGTAAGGAGTCTATAGGCAGGTAGGCAAGCAAGCAGGTAAGGAAGCAGTCAGGCAGGCAGCCAGGAAGGCAGGCAGGCAGGCAAGCACGGCACCAGAACAGTAACTGTGAGCTTACATATTGAGATAACAACCATGGGACAAAGAGAGAAGGAGACAGAAATAGATCACTAGGAATGGCATGTGTAGTAGGTAGCCATTCCAGTTTTGATCTGGAAGTTCCAACCCCCATTGAGGCTTCGGTAACTGTCACGCCTACAAGGCGGGGCCAAGAGAGGACCCTGAAGACCCGAGATCCGGATACGCCACCCTCTCTTGGTTCCCGGACCCTGGATGCTAGAGGTAGAGCGAGCAGAGTTCTCCAGAGAACACCTCAGGACTGCGCTATATCTTCCCCAGACCCTGCAATCTACCTATCCCTTCATTTGTAAGTTACACCACTAAATAAATCTCCCTTTTAACTACATGGAGTGTGGCTTTAATAATTTCACCAACAGGCATGAGCTTTTGAAACCTGGAAGCTCACCCCCAGTGACACACCTCCTCCAACAAGGCCACACACCTCCTAGTCCTTCCTAAACAGCTCCTCTAACTGCAGGCCAAGCATTCAAACACATGAGGCTATGGGCCCTTCTCATTCAAAGTGCCATACCTGGTATCTTCCTTGTGTAAACTAAAGTGAAAAGCACCCTTTCACACACCAGTTTTCATGTCTTTTACTCACTTTGTCCAGCTGTAGATTAGCTGTATGTGCCATCATTAGGATTATTCTTGGGATCTGCCACACCAACAATAAGACGTGGATTTACAACTCACCCCAGATGAATTAGTCAGATTATGTCTAACAGAAGGTTATGTTAATGAGCAGCCTTGAAAAGAAACATTTCTCATCATGGGACATGGTCAAACAGAAAACAGGTCACAGAGTTAAGCATTTTAATGGATTTGGGGCCTACATAGTCTGAGAGACCCTTCCAGTTGTGATGTTCCACAATTATATATATCTTTAAATTTTATTTTATTATTTTATGTGTCTAAGTGTTTGCTTGAATGATGTTTGTGCATCACATGTGTGCCCTGTGCTCACAGAGGCCAAAGAGGACAATGAAATCCCCTGGAATTGGAGTTACAGATGGTTGTGAGCTGCCATGTGGGTTCTAAAAATTGAACTTGGTTCCTCTGGAAAAGCAGCTAATGCTCTTAACTACTGAGCCATCTCTCCTGCCCCAGTTCTATGTATTTTTTTATTATGACTCCGTATTGACTTCTAATTTCCCCCGTTAAATGCTGACAGGTCCCCTATTTGAGCAATTCCCTTGGGATTGCTGTCAAATGTCCCTTTCTGGCTTGCAGAGTCCTTTTTTTCTCATATGGTGAAAACCAGGCCGACTTATGCCATCTCTTGTCTCATCTGCCTCTTGCATTTCTGAAGGTTGGTGTCAGCCTCTCCATTGCTCACTTGTGAGTTCTGCTGTAACCTTGAGATGTGACATGTTGAGGTCAGGCTACTTGAACTCACTCAGAGGAGCATGTGCTCTTTGTAATCCTTTGCCTCCCTGGAATGTCAGTTCTCTTTGCCAAGGCTCATTCCTGTCTCTTTATTCTGAATCATTTCAATGACAAAGACAGAGGCAGAATAATGGGATGTTCTCCTTGCAGCTGTTGTTAGGGAACCTGGAGCATTAGTAAAGCCTGGGCCCCAGCTTCCTGTGACCTTGACCATCATTGCCACTTTGAGAAGCTTTTGTTGTTGACTCAAAGTTCACTGTGGCCTTTATCTTATTGTGTGTTCTCGTTAGCTTGTGTCTGTCAGATTTGCTTTTTCATTGCTCATGTGTCTTTTTCTCCATATTTAGTGGAGAACAGCACTGACCTCTGTCTAGGGTGTCTGAGGACCACTGCAAGCACCTACTATACTAAGTACCAGTTGTAGAGTGATTTTTGTTGTTGTTTGGCCTCTTTTTCTACCTTTTGGAGGTAAAATGCTGGCAAACAGTCAAGATTCTCTTAGCTGGCTCAGCCCAGCGTCCCAGCAGTGAGTTCTATCTAGGCATCTGGAAATCAGCCCAGGCACATGCTCTTCTATTCTTTTCCCCACAACCATCTATCAGCATGCTCCTCATCCAGTAAATTCAGAGGCCACCATGATTTCCTGGGCCTGTCCTGATATCATAATGTGACTGTATGATGACTGTCCTAGTTAGCATCTTTTATCAACTCTACACACCTAGGAAGAGGGAACCTCAAATGAGGAATTGCCTCCATCAGATTGACCTGTGGGCTTTTCTGAAAGACATTTTCTTGATTGCTGATTGATATATAGGAGGGCACAGCTCACTGTGGGCCGAGAGCCTGGGCTGTAGAAGAAAGGTAGCTAGGCAAACCAGAGGAGGTAAAGCCAGTAAGCGGAATTTCTCTTTGGTACCCACTTCAGTTCCTACCTTAAGTTCCTACTATGGTATTCCTCTAGGGATGATAGATTTTGACCTATGAACCAAATAAATGGTTTTCTCTCCCAAGCTGCTTTTGTTCAGTGATTTATCACAGAAACAAAGAGGCAAATTGGAACCATGAGACACTTGCACTTCGTGTTCCTGCTGTGCTGCTGTTATTTATCCAGCCTTTCTTACTCCCACGAGATAGTGAACACCTGGTAGACACTCTTTCTTGTCGTGTTCGTCTTATTTACTGAAAGCACCTAGCATTTGCTTTGTACCTGGAAGCCACTAATCAAGCATTGGATTGGTGTAAATCTTGTAGGATTAAAATAGCTATCAAAGCAATAAACATTTAAACTGCATTCTACAGTTACATTTTGTTGTAAAATGGCATGTGGTGGCCTTGGCGGGTTTGAGTCAAGGTGTCCGGTGGGTGAGGGAGACACGTCATGTAGATACCGTGGGTGGTGGCCAAGGGGGCATGGCAGAAAGTTACTAACACCATGCAAACACAGTATCCACATGGAAAGTTTATTATTAAGGGAGGAGGGGAGAGGGAAGAGAGAAAAAGAAAAGAAGGAAGAGAGAGAAAGATGAAGAGAGGCAAAGAGAGAAAGGAGAGGTGCATGCAGCTTCATGGAAGGGGAGGGGGGCGAGAGAGAGAGAGAGAGAGAGAGAGAGAGAGAGAGAGAGAGAGAGAGAGAGAAAGAGAGAGAGAGAGAGAGGAGAGAGAGAGCGAAGAGGAGAAGAGAAGAGAAGAGAAGAGAAGAGAAGAGAAGAGAAGAGAAGAGAAGAGAAGAGAAGAGAAGAGAAGAGAAGAGAAGAGAAGAGAAGAGAAGAGAAGGAGGAGGGCTTTTTTTTCTTAAAGGGGACTTTACGTAAGATGAGTCAGGATGCTGGGCAGATCCCTAAGGGGCAGGTCTGAATGCTAACACATATATTCCTAAAAGTACTAAATAATAAATCACTGATAATGCTAATATAATCACCAGCCTGTTTTTGGTAGTTTTACTTGTAATGGTATTTAAAGTATCCAAACTAAAATGTGTATCTTTTCATATTATTTATTCTAAGTGCTAATTTCATATTTATTATTTTTGGTGGATTATCTTTTGATTCATTGTTTTACACCTTGTTTCTTCTACAATTATTTCCTAGCTCCCAAATGAGCAGAAGTCATGGATCTTGCACAGTCCTATCCCTGGGCCCCTGTGGTAAACAGTAATTAATGCAAAGCAGGTCATGGAGGATGTTTCATGTTCCAACTTTGCAATGTTGTCATTGAACCATGGCCACCAGAATGTTTTCCTAGAAAGCAGCCCATTTGGAAGAAGTGTTGAGTTCGGCAACAGAGAAGCCTCGCTTTTAGTTTATCTCATGGCCTTTCTCCTTATGCTTCATTCACAGAGGGGATCGTCCATTCATTTTGACTGATAGGAAATACTGAGTGAGCATTAACCCCGTGAATCTCTTCTTAGACATACAGAGAATAAGGTGAATGAGAATGAGGTGACAATGGAGGGCTCAGGGATGGGAAGGCAAGTGGTTTTCCAAGTTCTATACTGAAAGAGGGTATTCAACCAAAGGAATCACAAGGCTGACATCAAACTAATCAAGCCTTATCAAATCATGTGCCGATGTAAAGTGGAGCAAGTGGAGAAGCTAGAGCCTTTTCCTAATTAGCATAAAGACCTTCTTCATTTATCAAGCTTTGCATGGTAGGGCTGCATCCTCCCCGAATGGACACCATTCTTTTGTAACTGAAGACATCCTGTGGAGTAGTGAAGGCCATGAAAATGAAGTAGCAATGCACTTGTTATATGTGTGCCATTGTGGGAAGACTAGAGTCAGAGAAGTCATTTAACCAGCTACTACAGAAATGCAAGGAAGAGTGAGGGTACCTAGGACAAGACAGCACCCCTGGAGATGTGAGTGGAGAGCTTTCTGATAAACTGGAAAGAAGTGATATTGGAAAAATGGGGGAAGTAAGAGGGAGACTGACTCTCACCTGAGCATTGGATGGCTATTGTTCCATCTAATGAGATGAGAAACCCGAGAGGGACAGCCAGAATAGTGGGAGTGAGGTGAGTTCCTTTTTGAGGTGCTCTCTGGGCATTTCCTATTTTATAAATCACTGGAACCCCATCAACTGGTCATGACAGGGCTCAGCCTTCTGTGTCCCAAAGCCTAAGAAACAAAAGAGCCTGTGTTGGGAGTTCAGATGGTCATTCAACATCTCTGGGCCCTTTGCCAATGGAATTAGGGCTTCATCATTTCCAAAGTCCCTTCCTGCCATATAACATGGCTATTCATTTCTGTTTTCTATTGCTCATCTTCGTGATATTCTTTGTATAGGGTACCCAGTTCAAAAACAGAGATTGGCAATGATAAATAACAGTAAACTAATGCACGTTCTCTAAGCTAAAAAGTTAAGATCAATAAGGTACACAAAGCTACCTAGGCATTTTTACAAGGATGATAGATAATTGGAGGATTGCAGATCCAGTTTCAAGCTTGTATTGCCAGTCAAGGGCCACTCCTCCACCATGGGCTTAGGGATATCATAGCTTGCTCTTCTGGATAGGCATCAGCCTCCAACCTGGCTTTGCAAAATTGGAAGGGAAGTCCCTTTTTTCATGAGCCAATTTCATGAAACAAAACACAGTGCCTCAGTTCTTGACTCAAAGCCGAAAAGCTGCAATGGTCCCATAAATGATTAAAACAGCAGCTGTTAATGTCTTGGAAACAGATTGATCAGTTGGAGTGCCTTAAAATGTATCTGGGTCCTGCATGCCTTTGAGCAATATGAACTAATTCTGATGTGAGACAGAGAATGGAGATTTAGAACCTGAAGATGTCAAGATAATTGTGGAAACCCTGCCAAGGGCTACACCTTTCTCAGGCAATTATTAGTGTATTTTAATACTTTCAGGAAAGACATAAAATTTGGAAGATTTTGGGTGCTTGTAAACTCATAGTGGATCCTGTTTAGCAGGTCAGGATGTTTGAAGTAAAACATCTGAGTATTATTATTTACTTAGTAAAGATGAATACTGTGTGTCCAACATGTATCTGCTATGGGCTGGAAGTGGTATGTGACACAAGGTTCCTACCCTCACTAAGCTTATAGCATGGTATAGAGCAGTGATTTTCAACCTTCCTAATGCTGCAACCAACCCTTCAATACATTTCCTCATATTGTAGTGACCCCAAACCATAAAATTATTTTCATTGCTACTTCACAGTTGTAATTTTGCTGTTATGAATCATAATGTAAATATCTGATATGCAGGATATCTAATATGTGACCCCCAAAGGAGTCTTGAACCACAGGTTGAAAACCACTGGTATAGAGAAACTGATAAGTACCTAATAAGTAAATGGTATATAATAATTCACACAGCAGTAAGACTATGTTGGAAACAAGCGTAAAGTGTTGAGTAGTTATTTTAATTTGAGCTCTTCAGAGAGCCCTCTCCAAAAGATGGCATTTGAGTAGAAACTTCAATGGCCAGGGAATAGATGCCTACAAAAAAAGACTTAGGGGAAAGACACTGGCCATCAAAAGCACCCATGTATGGGAAAGGCCAGAGATGATAATGTCTGGCTGTGGTTGACAAACAATGAGAAGGCAAGTAAGATTGGAGCCTGATGAGTAAGCCAAGAATCACAGCAAATAAAACATGAGAGTTTGGCAGAATCTAGGTGAAGTATTGCCTTCTAAAAAGTTGGGTCTAATTCTATCAGAAATCAATAGCAGGCTTTAGCAGATACTAGACAGGAACAGGACTGAATAAATTTATTAAAACATCCTTCAGAGTGCTGCATAGAAAGTGGGTTGTGGGAACCTTAAGTGGAAGGAGGAAGACCACAGGAAGTAAATTCAGGTGTCCAGGAAAAAGCAGATGGAGGGCTGAATTGTGGTGGAAGTGGAATGCTGGTCAGAAGTTGGTTACAATAGGATAGTGTGTGAAGGAACAGCTGACAAGACTCAGATTTCAGGCATGAGGAAAAGAGAGAGAGAGATGATATGTGTCTATGGAGTACTTAGAGGAATGGAGGGCAGAAAGACAGGAAGAGTTCAGGAAGGACCAGGAAAAACAGTATCTTCAGGACATGGAAGCATCGCTGAGCTCATGAACTCACCGCCCTTGTGGTTGCCTATACAAGGCAGGAACAAAATCAAGCCAGTCAACATTCCAACATGTAGTCTGTGGTGGGGTGTGTGAGTGGGGGGGTCCCCGATATCCCCACCCACTTGAGGAATTATTGACAGTTGATGGCTTCTAGGTAAGGAAAGTCAATGTCTTTAAGGGTGTAGCTGCTGGTAGGATGACAATGACCAGTGGATGGTCCATATATAGATAAGCAACATACATTGGACTCAGTTAAAAAAGAAAAAGAAGAACATGAAGTTGGGAAGGGGTTCAGATCTGGGAGTAGTTGGGAAGAATGTGACATGACTATGATCAAAACACATTGAATTTATATGCATTTATAACATTTACAACGAAATAAAAAATATTATAGTTCTAAAACAAGGAATGGCAGTCTTTTAAAAAGTATTTCCTTAAACTTTTGGGTGACTTGGTCTTAACTGATTGAAAGAAGTGAGTTTTAAGTGAGGATTGATTTGGATGCAGTGGGAGAAGAATTCAAAATTTAGATTGGTTGAGATTAGATTCTTACTGAACATCCATGTGAAGTTGCCAAGCAGGCAGTGAGATAGTCCAGCTACCTGGAGAGCCATGAGGACCAAAGCCTAAAACACTTCCACTTCAACAGAAAAGCTTCCAGGAGGTAGAAAGAAATCAGAAGTGTGGTATCCTGAAACCCAGGGGCGAGGGGTACCCAGAGGATGAAAGAAGGGGACTGATAGTTGACCATAATCTTTGACAGGACAAAGGTCATAGCTCTACTTGACAATAGAAATTTTCTTCAAGAGGTAGGGTGAAAACTGCACAGTAGATGCCCACAACAAAGACAAGTCTTTCTGGAGAGAACTGAGGAGAGATTAGGGGATAATTTGAGGGGCATGAGCTTTCTTTTGTTGTTGTGGTTGTAGGGTTCTTTCTTTCTTTCTTCCTTTCTTTTGGCTGTCCTGGAACTCACTCTATAGACTGGGCTGGCCCTGAACTCACAGAGATCTATTCGCCTCTACCTCCCAAGTGCTGATGTTAAAGTTGTACAAGACCACTGCCCAGGTTTTGCCTTTTTTTTTTGGTGGTAGTTACAACATGATACTATGGTGGTAAGAATGATCTAGGCAGAATAACCAAGGTGCAAAACAACCTAGGGGCATAGTTTCAAGAGACTTTGGGTAAGTAAGAGAAGATGATCTTTTTGATATAAATGGAGGGCTGGACATTATTCAGAAAAGATAGTGAAACACTAGGGAAGACAGAGTCTGCATGGGCTAGCTCAAGCAAGCTTGGAAAGAACTGAATTTTGTAGAAGATTTTGACATCACAAAGTTGCTTCTATTGGAGTGAAGTATGAAGAAAAGTCATCATCTAAGAATGGGAGTTGCATAGGAAATGTTGCTGAAATTTAAGGATAGAGAGGGAAATTTTTCCAGGAAGATAGAGTGAGATTAATGGTAATACTTAAGAGGTATATGGTCATGAGTCCAAGTTTATGTCCTGTGTTCCAATCAGAGATAGTATTGAATAAAGAGCATGATATTGGGCAAAGGGATGTATAGAGACTAGCTATATACCTTTGGACAAGATATTTAAGATTCCCATGAATTTTATTTGTAATAGGGGACTGTGTTTTCTTTTCTTTTTAAAATGATTTATTTATTTTTATTTTATGTGCATTGGTATTTTGCCTGTATGTATGTCTATGTGAGGGTGTCAAATTCCCTGTAGCTGGAGTTACAGACAGTTGTGAGCTGCCATATGGGTGCTGGGAATTGAACCCAGGTCCTTTGGAAGAGCAGACAATGCTTCCAACCACTGAGCCATTTATCCAGCCCCAAGACTGTATTTTCTATCAGGAAAGATGATTACATGTATCAAGTTAGGCAATGTGCTGAATTGGATTTTTCCTGGTTTTATTTATTTATTTTTAATTTGTATATGTATATGCATTTGTGTGGGTATATGCATATGAGTACAGGTACCCATGGAGTCCAAAAAAAGAGTGTTGGGTCCCCTAGAGCTGAAGTTTTAAGTGGCTGTATGCTTTTAATTTAATTTATTTTTTTAAAGAAATTTATGATCAGTCTTCTCCAACTTGTTTGTCATTGGATAAAGTGGTATAGGAAGCGGTTATTTTTTATGAGGCCATTTACCAAAAGAGTTAAATACTCACTGTCTAATGTAAAAATTGTGGCGTTGTCCACAGTGAGTCCTGAAATTTTGATATTTGTGGGGAAAGTAAAATTATAGGGGTGGTGGTTCATGTTCAGTTCAACTTGACTCGTTTTAGAATTACCTAGAAAACCTCTGGGAAAGATTTTGAGGGATTCTCCAGAGAGATTTAACTGACTGACTTTGAATGAGGATGAGACCATCCCATGGGCTCAGGTCCCACTTTAAATAAAAAAGAGAAAATAAGTGTATCACCAGCATTCGTCTCTCTTTGCTTCTTGACTGCAGATGCAATCTGACACTCTGGATACCATATCTACCCGCTATGATGGACTATGTCCTGAGCTGTAACACAAACTACATCCTTCCTTCCTTCCTTCCTTCCTTCCTTCCTTCCTTCCTTCCTTCCTTCCTTCCTTCCTTCCTTCCTTCCTTCCTTCCGTTGCTTCTTGTCATTTGGCTACAACAACTAGAAAAGTAACTAATAGCATGGGATTTCTCTAAGTACATCAGACATGGACAACAGGCAACTCAGGGTCACAAATGTCCTAGTCAGTGTTCTATTGCTGTGAAGAGACACCCTGATCAAGAGAACTCTTAGAAAAGAAAGCATTTAATTGGGGGCTTGCTTGCAGTTTTAGAGGTTTAGTCCATGATCTTCATGATGCTGGGCAAGGCCGCACACAAGCAGACATGGTGCTGGAGAAGTAGCTGAGTTTTCTTTATCCTGATCCACAGTCAGCAGAGCTAGAGAGAAAGAGACTGGGCCTGACATGGGCTTTTGAAACCTCAAAGCCCATCCCCAGTGGCACACCTCCTCTAATCATTCTAATCCCATCAAAGCATTCCACTCGCTTCCTGGTGACTAATCATTCAAATATATGAGCCCACAGGGGCCATTTTCAGGCAGACCACCACGTAATTAGAGGCTAAATTATTCCTAGTGGAAGGCAGCAGTAGTGTGAACATGGAGGTGAGGCTGAGAAGAAGCAGCTCTCGGGGGTAAAGGAAGAAGTGAAGCAGGAAAGCAGGAGAGGGGTCGGGAGTGGCAGCAGGTGGACCAGGTGAGGTCACATCAACCGTTCCACATTCTTGCTCTAAGCTCAGGTGGGTTCTTCATCAAAGCTTCATCATTACTAATAGAGTATGCGGTCTCAGACCAGGACTTCCGATTTACAAAGTTTGATAGAGAAGCAATGTAAGATTGGGGTTCACATGAAAGGTGCTGTCTTGGGTTGGTCTATACTTCCCCACAAACAGGGAAGGTGAGAGATCAATATTAATGGAACATTGGACTATTATTGATAGATCTGAATTTTCTGTTCCAGTCCTACCCTGTCAGTTCAATCAAGCAAGTTTCTGATTGAGGCTGAGTAAATAAAAATAAGAAAACAGAACATTTGGGGGAATATGGACATAGAAATCGGCAAGCTTCAGTATAATTTGGCCTTTGAACTTTGTGCCTCATAGCTGTCCCCACCTCCTTTTGTGTGGGCATCGTAGAAGACAGTGAATGTGATTTGTAAAGAACAAAATCACCCATGAAACAAATCCTTGTCGACACACCGCCTCTTTAAACCACCTCAGATCTTTTGTGGAAAAAGCCAGGCTATAAATAAAAGACCATAGTGTCTCAGCTGAGTGTCTAGCAGTTGGACATTCAGGTCTCGCTGGACACACACTGGGCAACTCCTGGTCACCAGGTATTGTTGAGGCATGGCATTCAAGTGCACAATGGATGTGCTTTCATTATGTTTCAAAAGCTTGTCGACTGACTGCCAAGGATCACACTTCATCTGCTGTCTTCTTCATTCCCACACTTGACACTGAGAAACTCACAATGTGCTAAAGAGGATGCTATGCCACCTTGCTTTCGGACGTTTATTCACACACGGCCTAATTGTAGTCATGAGCTAACATAACTGAAAATATAGAACCGTGACAGAAAGCATCTTCTGTGATTCATATTAGCTTCTCTTGCTTTAAATCTGCTCTTTTTCTCCTAAGTTGATCGTCCCTGACCTGACTCAAGCAGGAGACTCATTGACTCTTTCATTCCAGACAGCCTTGGTCATGACATTCTACCAGTGTTACCTCATTTGCTGGATTTGACTCCTCTTCTGTATCTTCAATGCCTCTGCTTGGGATCAAAGAAGTTTCCCTTTTGGTTGCCTGGCCTTTTCCTTCTTCTTAAATCTGTTTTTCAGTGGCTTCATGTTGTAGTTTCAATGAAAATACCCCCTCTCCTTCCTTCCTTGACTGTGTGTGTGTGTGTGTGTGTGTGTGTGTGTGTGTGTGTGTGTGCTTGTGTGTGTGTGTGTTCATGTGGGTGTGAATGCACACATGTGTACATGAGTATGAAAGTCAGTGTTTGATGTCAAGTGTCTTCCACTATGGCCCTTCATGTTAGTTTTGAGGCAGGGTCTCTCTCTGAGCCTGGGGCTCCTTGATTCAGCAGTGTTAGTTTGCAAAAGCTCTGAGGTTCTTGCTGTTTCTGCCACCATGACTAGCTTCTGCATGGGTGTTGGGCCCTAAGCTGATGTCCCCATGCTTATGTAGCAAGCATTTTACTAACTGAACCATCTTCCCGGTCCCCCTGAGTGACCTTTTGAAAAGTCAAATCTATAAACAAACTACAATAATATGCATGTATGAAGATGCCATAAAATCATTATTTTGTATGCTTACTAAAACTTAATAATAAATACATAATGAAACAGAATCCACAGAATTGTTTCCAATTGCCCTAGGTTAGGGCTATAGCCTGAAACTGATTCACAAGTCCCTTCCCCTCTACGTGGTCTCTCAGCTCTCCCCACCTGCCTCTCTGGTCTCTCCAACACCATTTTCTCAATGCCCAGGTGACATTGCATTGTGGATAATACTCAGTTTTATGCTGACTCCAAGGGATAAAGGGCCACAGTTGGGAAGGTCATCTGTTCCTTTAAAACGTCTCAACTTCATTTGTGGTTTTCCTAATTCTGAATATTAAGGCCTTCCCCCTTTTTTTAAAAAAAATATATTTCCTGTATCTTGTGTGCCATGGATGTAGACTTATCTCTGACCCTTTTCCTGTTGGACCAGGAGCAGAGAGTGATGGAAGTCATTTTGGTTTAAATGTCAGCTGTCATGAACTGGAAGTTAGAGTGCATTGCTAGAGGTGACCGTGGCAGAGCAATATTTTTCCTGGAAGACTGATTTATATAGAAAAGTGCACTCACATCACAAATCTCATTTAGAGAATTATTTTGTTACTAACATCAACTACAAGGGCTGATAATGCCATGATGGCCATTCTTTGTACCAATTAAACAAACTATACCAATCCACTGGAAACAGTATGGCGCTTAAAACCATACTAAACATCTAAGACCCATCGCCTAGTAATTATCATGGATTGAAGCTTTCCGTCTCACAAATTGAGTAGGTGTGGCTTAGGTATTCCTTAATCTTTTCACATCTAATTATAAAATAACTCTATTTCTAAATAGAGTTTCTCCTTTCTAAAAATAAGTCTGGTTGGACTATGTATTTCCCATGAACCATGCTTTGAAACAACTTTAGTAGAAGAAAGCTCACACTGATACCTATACTCTTAAGTAATAACAAGAGGGCATCAATGCACTCAATAAACTCTTACTGAGTATCTATTATGTGTCATTATAGTTTTAACAGATGGATCAATGGGGTCATGGTATTACTTCAAGCCAATTGTAGATCATTTGTACACACACACACACACACACACACAGTTTAACCTCTCACAATAACATCATGAAATATACAAGATGATTATCATCCTTTCACAGTTAAGGCAGCTCGGGCTGTGACTGCAATGATTGAAATAAAGGACATCTCACTGTGAGTGGTGGATGGGGATCCAATGGCCAGGGATCCTTGATGCTCTGTGCATCAGTGGAAGTGTTTGAAAGCTCCCCTCAAGGGAGGACTCCCTCTTCTTCAGTTGCTGCCTGTTCTGGAGGTCTCCAGTGACTTTTCGCCTTCACCTCTGACTCCTGCCTTGCCTGGTATTCAACATTAGTCTTTTTGTATCTCCTTCCTTCTTAAAAAGCTTTCCAGGGAAGAATTGGTACCCACTCCTCCCCATGTGCTTCCATTTGATAACTCAGTGACCATATGTCATGACATGTTCTTAACTAAAATGATTGGGTGCGAACTTGTATTTCCAATGCCCATGACAAAGGATAATATTGGTGTACATGGAATCAGACTTTTAACATTCACTCATCTTTTTCTTTTTAAATTTTTCATTACTTAGAAATCATGTGGATGTGAATATGTTTAGGTATGTGCACAAGAATGCAGGAGACCATGGAGTCCAGAAGAGAGAGTTGGATCCCTTAGAGCTGGAGTTACAAGTAGTTGTGAGCCTCCAAGTGGGGATACTCGGAAGGGAACTCAGGGCCTCTGGAAAAGGGGTGCAAGCCCTTGACCTCTGTTCCATTTCTCCAGCCCCATATATTTTCTTAATAGCACACAAGAAGAGAGGAAGGAGAATGCTGCTCTTTTTACCCAGCACACCCTTTCCTGCTCCCCTTCATTTTCTCACTGCTGGGTTTGACTTATTCTTTGAGATACCTGACTCCGGTTGGCTTAGAACTCTGTGAACGCTGAATTGCACTGGAGGTTGACCACAGATCCCAGGGCAAATGCAGGATCAGGAACCTGGCTTCTGCTAGGGTATTTTGTGGGAGAGGCCTCAGAGCGAATCAGGGTGCCTACCCTGGAGAGATGTGGCGACTTCAGCAGGATGCCATTGAGGCCGTCAGAACCACGGAGCTGACCAAGGCTTTCTGGTCCGACCGCAACCCCACTTGGTGTGCTACTCGGGGAGTTCAGTCCTTCTCCAACGGTGAAGCAGCATCTCCGAATGCAGGCTTGTTCAAACAGACTGCAGAAACCCCCTCACAGAGCGTCTGAGTCGGTGGGTGACTGATGCTGTCACTTGGGAGATTTTGCTTTGAAAGCTATTAATTTAAATGCTACAACTATCAATTAGGAGAGGGATATAAGCAGGAGACAATACGCATTAGGTTGGCTCTTCCTGTCCTCCTCCTCTTCCTCTCCTCCCCTCCTCTCCTCCTCCAGAATTCCTCTACCTGAAGGTTACAGCTATCCTTTTTGAAGAACTGTCATCCACACAACCGACCTCATTCCCCTCCCCCTCTCCTCCCCTGCCCCTCCCCTCAGTCTGTCTCTGTCTCTATCTCTCCCACCACCCCTCCATTGCTTTACCCCTCCCTCCCTCCCTCCCTCCCTCCCTCCCTCCCTCCCATCTCCTCCTCCTCTTGCTCTGGAGATTAAACCCAGGGTCTTGAGAATATGGAACTCTATCGCTAATCTATGTCCCTGGACCTTGGGGTTTGTTTGTTTGTTTATTTCATTTTTTTCAGACTGGGGTCTTGCTGCATAGCTCCGACTTAAACTTTTGATCTTCCTTCAGCTGCTGAGTGCCGGGATAACAGCTGCCTGCCATCACGATCACAAACAGCTTGTGCAATATATTTTTTTATGTAAATGGAGTCTGGGTGACAAAATAGCCGAAGGAGGGACCCTAGACTAAAAATGTCCTTGTGAATTCAAGTTCCAAGAAAAGAGAAGAAAGGCCGAGTTTAACACCTATGTTAACGACTGTACAAGGTGGATTGACTGAAAGGAACTTCATATTGTGGAGAACTGGAATGTTGCAAATCCTGGGCCAAATTATCTCTAGCTCTTTAGTCCCCTTAATTGCCCAATTTTGTGTCTGACCTAACATCTTCTCAACTATCCGATCAAACCTTCAGAATATATTAACTAAAAAGACCACTAGTTCCTACAACCCAAAAGCTGAGCATATTACCAGATAACATTTAAAGCTCATTGTAGAGTTTCCTTGCTCTGAGTAGTAACCTGCGCCTCTTTGACATTCCCACCAACATGTTTGGAAAACACCTTGATTTGTGTCTTTCTTTTCTGTGACTATAAAAGTTCATGTAATCATTTCTATATGGATATGTTATTTGCCCCAATCTGAATCTGTGTTCTTGGGCCATCATCATTCCTATGGGGCTCAGATTCCACTACTGTTCCCTTTTAAAGTGAAGCTGTACTTCTTAGTGGCCAGGAGCCCATCTGAGGTCAGCCTGAATATCTTCTTGTGTCCTCTGGGAGTGAATGTTCCATGTAGCACTATGGTTCACAGTCATTTATATGTGATTTGGTTGATGTCTTAGTTACCTTTCTCTGGCTGTGATAAAACACCAGGACCAAGGCAACTTATAGAAGTGTTCCAGAGGCCTAAGACTCCATTGCAGTCCTGTCAGGGAAGCATGGCAGCAGGCAGCATGCAGCAGGCAAGGTGGCTGGAACAGCCTAGAGCTCCTACCACCAACCGTAAACAAGAAACAAAGAACTTACCTCAGAATGGTGCAAGTCTTTAAGTCAAAACCTGCCTCCAGCGACATACTTCTTCCAGCAAGGCCACACCTCCTAAGCCTGCCCAAACAGGGCCACTAACTGGTGACCAAGTCCTCAAGTGCCCAAGAATGTGGGGGGACATCTTATCCAAACCACCACAGGTGGGCGAGCATTCATTATTTACCCCCTTTGCTCTAAAAACTGCAGTAGAACCAGCCCTGGACTAATATCTAAGAGCTTATGATTTGATACTATAGTGAAGTTGAGATAAAAGATACTTCTGCCATGTCCTTCTTGGTTATTTTATTAGAAAATCTGCATTCATTTGTATAAAGCAAATAACATTTGCAAACACTTGTATATAATGCATTATCCTCACAACAGCCCTTTAAGATAGCTATTATTATTACTATCTTCTCATAAATGAAGCATCTGAGGCATAGAGAGCTTAAAATCTTGCCCCAACTGTGGGAGCCCGTTCTCGGGTTCCTTGTGGCTTTACCCAGCAGGTCCACATAGAGGATGATCAGGACCACGGGCCTGAGTGCAGGTGTCTGAGATGGTCTGCACTTGGCTATGCTGGGGGAGGAGGTCTTTTGCTCCACCCCTTGGCGTCTCTATAAAAACCCTGGACCAGAGACAGTCGGGGCCCGTTGGAAAAGGTTCCAGGCCCTCTTGAGGCTATCCTTTATTTTCTATCTGTTTATCTCCGCAATATTCTCCGCAATAAATCCTTCTATCTAATATTTCCTGCTGCTCGCACTCAAGAAAACTCTGGGAAGCTGTGGGGTTGGTGGGTAAATGCCCCACACCCAACCCATCAAAATCTGTATGTACAGGATTTGAGCAAGGCAAGCCAGTGCTCAGCCCTAGGCTTGTGTGTAGTCATTATGGCAGACGGGTGCACGTTGATCCTGACCAGCTCCCCTGCCTGCATCTTGATAAAATTTCCCCTAAGTTTTAAGTTCAATAAATCATTGTAATGATTAACGCTGATTGCTACCTTGATTGGATTGAGAAGCACCTAAGGGCTTCATGGGGTTCCCTTCTAGGCGTGTCTGTGAGGATGCTTCCAGAGAACATTAGCAAAGTGGAGAAGACCTTCCCTGCACAGGCTGTAGCACCTTGCAAAAACCATGCCAGCATAAATGCATGCCCCATCCCCACCCCCTTTTTCTGTGCCTGGCCACCTTGCTTTACTACACCTTCCCCATGGAAGACTGAAACCTCTGAACCCAGAGGAAAAACATCCTGCCCTCCTCTGTTATTTTTCTGGGGTATGTGACACAACAATGAAAAATCTGAATACTGAGAAAATTACCCATTACTAGTCAAACTTAAGGTTAAAGTCCCCCCTCTGCCCCCACCCCAGACTGTTCTTACTTCCCGTACCAGCTTCAGATGGTCAGCTGGCTCTTAGTTTGGAGCCCTATAGATTCACTCCGTTTCCATCATTTTCTACAACAACTTATAAGACTCGGGAAGGAGTTATATGTTTGCTTGTAGTGTTCTTAAGTGTCTGTTGTCCTCATGGACATGCCAACCTCACAGGGTCAAAGTATATCACTCCTCAGAGTCTTACCAGGCAGGGCAGCTCACCTGAGCCCTGGTGTCTGGGGTTTATGTACCATTTTCTATATTGGTTGTTGCATTGAATCAGCTGCAGCTGATGAACTCAGGCTCTCCTCCTCTCTGCTCCCGGGAGGTAGGGCTGATAGTGCTGTGAAATCCCCATCCTTTAATTATATTTGCTGTTCCTGAGATGTTGTGGTCCCACCTGGAGTCACCTCGTTCACAGAGACCATCACCCACAGTCCAGGGGCCCCGCCCTGGATAGTAAGACTTCTTTCTGTTGGTCCAGGAAATCCCAGGGGATTGAGAGAGTCTCCTGGGAACTTCAGACAAAGGCCTGTTAAATTCTTTGTTACACAAAAGCGCAAGCCCAGAGAAGTGGTAGAACTAGATGGCAGTTCAGATGTGAATGTATGACATCATTTAGGTCAGCAGCTCTATTTTTGTGCCAGGCGATAGTCTCACTCTCACAGGCAAGGGAAGAATTTCTCCTGGAATTTCAGCAAATATGCAGCAAGCCAGGATAGGTTTAAATCAGGGAGCCGGAGAGTTCTGCGCTGTGGAGGCTCACACACAGATGAAGCGGGTAGGAAGGCAGCCTTGCCACAGTGAGGGGTTTCTACTGGGTGGGAGAGCATCTACAGTGTGAATGGAGGCCCTCAGGACTCTCTGCCTTATGAAGTTTTTACACACCCGACATGTAAATCACAGTACGTGTGAATGGGTGTTAGTTCCCATGTAAATGAGAAAATATTTCAGTTAATCAAGTCTGGCCTCTGAAAAGAATCTAGGGACTAAGGACTATTCTGTGGCACTTGCGAATAATAGGGAAGGAGAGAATGTTGTTCCATTTCCAAAGGACTTCTAGAATGAAAAATAACGAGGGTTGGGAAGAGGGGAAGGGGACGGGAGAACATCACAAGAAGCAATCTTCCGTGAAACCCCGCCTGTGTGCCATTAATGCATGTCTTTCCAAATAAGAGCAAGCAAATGAGAAAAGAGCAGAGAGGTGTAAATACAGGCTGGGTGAGCACAGAGGGAGGCGTGCCTTGCGTGGACGGAGACTTTAATTTTCAAGGGCTGGCTCTGATAGCAGTTCCATACCGCACACACTTGTGTTTATGACTCACTCAAAATGCAGGATTTCCTGTGATGCTCGAGATCTCTCTGAAGCCAAAGCCCCTCATGTCTGGTGAGTTTAATCAGGATCTCCAGTGCAAGGGAGGAAAGGTGAAGGAATGCTTAATTTTGGCCAGACCATGCATCTGAGGACCCCGGCGGTTGGCGAGGTTGATTGGCTCTGCCTTGTCCTGGGCATGCCTGCTTGATCTTCACTTGGTCCCTGCAGGTTTAGTAGAGATGGGGTTTTGATGAGACCTAGGGAAGGCTCTGGCTGCTTCCCTGACCCACTCCATCAGGTCCAGGTCTCCAGCCGCTGATTTCAGCTACTACGCTAACCTGAACATAACAATGACACACAAGAAAGGGGCATTATGGCTCTCTCCATCTTTCAAAGAAAAAGAATAAGAAAGAAAGAAAAAGAATTACGCTTGGCGTGGGGAATACTGTTTTCACTCCCACTATTCAAGAGGACCCCAGCATCAAGGCAGGAAGGTCTTAAGTCTGTGAGGTCAGCCTGGGCTATTTAGAGAAGAAACGTCCAAGATAGAGTTGGGGGTTGGGGAGGAAGAGGAGAATGAAGGAAGGCTGAGGAAAGAAAGAAAAAGTTTGTTAGTATGTAAACACAGCAGACAGCTGTGATTTATGTGGCAGCCTCGGGCAACAAGGGGTTAAAAATGTCTGTGGTGTCCAGAGAGAGTCTGTTCAGCAGTGAAGAGTACTTGCTACCTTCCCAGAGGACCTTCAGCAGGTGGCTCACAACCTCCTGTGATCCAGTTCTAAGGAACCTAATGCCCTCTGCCTCACGGGACACCCGCACTCATGTGCACATACCTCCCCCAGCCCCCACAGGCACATAACCGTTTTTTTTTTTTTTTTTAATTAAAAAATCTTCATGGACACTGAGTGATGGATGCTTTCAGATCTTGATCCAGTCACCTCAGCCCCAAAACAGTGGCTTCAGGTGTGGAGGAAATCACCTCCATGGCACCTGGTAAGGCAAGCTCATCCCTGATCTTTGAGGATGAATTCTTCCTGTCCTGAGTTCTCCGAAAAGGTCTGTTTCTTATCAGCCAGAGGTGAAGTTTAATACTGGACAGAAAGGAAGGACAGGAACTCAGACAGGGTAGGAACCTGGAGGCGAGAGCTTATGCAGAGGCCATGGAGGGATGCTACTTACTGGCTTGCTTCCCTTGACTTGCTCAGCCTCCTTTTTTTTTTTTTTTTTTATAGAACTCAGGACCACCAGTCCAGGAATTGAACTATCCGCAATGGGCTGGGCCTGCCCCCATCAGTCACTAATCAAGAAAATGCCTTACAGCTGAGTCTTATAGAGGTATTTTCTCGATTGAGACTCCCTGTTTTCAAATAACTCTAGTTGGTGTGTCAAGTTGACATATGACCAGCCAGCACAGAGCAGTTCCTGACTAGGCTTCTTGGGGGGATGGCAGGAAGCCAGAGAAGTGGACACATCAGGGCTTGGATCTGCTCAGGCCTCCATGCATAGCATGCTGAACACTCTGGGCAAGTTATCTTATTCTCAGGCCTCCACTTCCATGTCTATAAAATTGAGTGATCAGGAGGTCTGCCTCCCAAAGCTGTCTTGGAGATTAACTCAACATTTTTGCAGTTCCCTGGAAAGGCAGGCACCTCCTTCCCAAGAAGAATAGTCGGAATGTCAAGTGCATGGAAACCTAGTGCAAATTGGAAGCAGGTACAGGGCTATCTTCAACTTCAAAAACTGATGCTGATGCCTAAGGTGTCTCAGGAATTTTCGGATTTATTGCCTGCTGCCCCAGGGATCCTTGGGCCTGAGAGCATTTGCTTTGGACAGTGTGGCGGTCTACTTCACCACCTGCCTAAGCAGAAGGCCAGGCCAACTCTGTGGGTGTACTGTGGAACAGCCACACACGTCAAGATTATGAGCATCCAGGTCAAGGTCACCGTGTTCTATGCTCAGGCCTGGTGTGCCTGAGGGGGCACACTTAATCTGCTAGGCAAACACACTGCCCCAGGAACATCAGGGGTGCTGGCCCCACCCCCATCCTCCTCTTTCCTTTCCTCTGCAAGGGAAGGTAAAGACCTGTGACCATTATTGCCACCCAGCCGGGCTGATTTGCTTTGTAGTTGAGTACAGCTTGTCCCAACTCCAGCAAGTGTTCTGGCAGCCTTGACGTGCTTTTTCAGTGTAAGGATGTAGTTTTCCATCATTCAAGTCGGCTGGCAGTTATTTTTAACTGATACCACCTCAACCTCGGCAGCTGATTACTGTATTTTACCAGTAGGCATTTTGAGTCAGCCCTGAAAGGCTGCATATTCCATTAAGAGCTAGCCATGGAGCCCCTTAAGGAGCATTCACAAGCATACCAGATCACAAGTATGCCTGGTCTTTTCATTCCCACCTCTCCTTCCCTCCCTCTCTTTCCTTTCTTCCATTCCCTGTCCTTTCTTGCTTCTGCCTTCCATTCTTTTCCTCCATCTTTTGGCACTTGATTCTAAATCCTCAATTGGGATATTTAGATATTATATTGTATTCCTAACATGATTCAAAGGCAGGATGGGATACCAGCATAGCGATTAGAATAATGCCGAGGTAAAATCTTGGCTCCATCACTTATTAGCAGATCTTTTAAAACAAATTATTTAACTTCTTCTATTGTCTGTTGCAGCACCCCACCCACCCACCCACCCACACACACATCACAATGTAGCTACTGTTGTTGTTATAGAACTCTGGTGAGTTTTAGAAAATAAAGGAAGCAGTGTGGCAAATGCTCCATAAACATCAGACAATAGCTTTTTTTTTTTTTCACTGAGATTTTTGTGTGATTTACTAACACTATTTTGTGGTTTGTGTTTCATTGTTCTACCTCAGGCACTACAATAAGAGGAAGGGAAAGGGGAAAGAGGTAACCCTGGGTTCCATTTTTTTTTCTAATAAATAAAGTATTATAAATAAACAGGGTATGTCACGCTGAAAAGTCTTGGTGTTTCTCCTGAAAGAGAAACTGTAGAGCCTGGCCTGAGCCACCTCAGCCCTAGGGGTCCCTAGATTTGCATCCTTCAGTTACACAGCCCCATGGGGCTAAACCTACTTGTTCCTTCTTCTCTAAACCCTACAGAATGAACACTTCCCTCCAAGCCCAATCCTTCTTGTCCCTGTCATAATTATGATGCTGCAAGAATTTTTTACTCACACATGGCCCTCTTGCCCCTCCCTTTGATTCCCAGGATGCCCTGCAAAAGAGTTCTTTCACTCTATTTCCTCAGCTCAAGACCAAGGCCATCCTCTCTCCTGATTGGCTCTTTCCTGAAGAGACTGCTTTGCTCACTGTCCACTCACAGAGCAGCAGAGTTTGGCCTTCTGTCTCTGGTGTTTGAGGTAGATCTATTGTCTGTTTGCTTTGTCACATTGAGCTATGACCAACCCCAGGAGGCCTCAACTCTTAGCTTCCAGTATCTCCCAATAGCATCACTACTGAAACATGCCTTTAACGCCTTTGGAGGACATTCAACATCCAAACTATAACAGGTCTCTTCTTATCAATTTAGCCTCCACTGAAATGTTACAATTCTCATGGAGGCCTTTTCTAGCCATTGTGTATTCCCTAATGAAAAGGAAATTCTACCTCCCAACAAAGCTGAAAAAAAATATTATTTTAATGTTAAGGTGTTTGTCATTTGTTTATGCTTTCCCCACATAGAGGGAAGGATTAGTAAAGAATGGGGATCTTGCCGGGCGTTGGTGGCGCACGCCTTTAATCCCAGCACTCGGGAGGCAGAGGCAGGCGGATCTCTGTGAGTTCGAGGCCAGCCTGGGCTACCAAGTGAGCTCCAGGAAAGGCGCAAAGCTACACAGAGAAACCCTGTTTCGAAAAACCAAAAAAAAAAAAAAAAAAAAAAAAAAGAATGGGGATCTAGCCTGTATGTTTTGTTGCTGTTCTCTGGTGTTTGGAACAATGTCTAATGTTCAGTAGATGCTCAATATTCACTTTCATTATTCATATAGTCATCCATTTATTTTTGTTGTTGTTGTTTGCTTTGAGACACTGTCTTGCCAGGTAGCCTTGGTTGACCTAGAACTCACCAGCTAGACTTGGCTGACCTAGAACTCACCAGGTAGCCCAAGATGATTCCAAACTTACAGTCCTCTTGATTCAGCCTCCCCAGTGCTGTAATTACAGATACAACAGGATTACAATACCAGCACACCCAGCAAGAAATGTTTTTTTAAAGAAATAATCGGATGGACAAAATCTTGACTCTTTCCTCTGAATACCAAATGCTGTTTAAGTCTATGCTTTCTCCAAGGAAAAAGGAAAACATGAACATAACATGACTTTCTAACAACTTCTATCAGTTCCTGCTTTATTTTCTTCTTTCCAGTTCCATATCCTGTGATTTCTTCTTATAAACTCTTTTACTCCTTTGTCTTTAGGCTACACTGGGAGCTGGAAGGAACCTGGAGTATATGCAAAAATACTCACTTTTCATAGCTGTTTATCCTCAAGTGGAATGCTGGCAGACCCTGTAATAATACACACGTCAGGGAATAATCTATTCATTGCTCAATGAAGATGGAAAAGTTAACACATGGCCTGTCAGTGTTGGATTCTGTGTCTACTATCAGTTGGATCCTAGACTTAACTGCTTTCATCATATTCTTGACCATTTTTAGACCTGTATTATAAGGCAGACTCAGATACCTATAATACATAAGTAAGAAGTGTGTGTGTGTGTGTGTGTGTGTGTGTGTGTGTGTGTGTGTGATTGGAATTATTTGTGTGGAACTAGTCAGTGGAGACAGTAGTATGAACAGTATTAAGGATCAAGGAAGGAGTTTAGACCTTTCCAGGCTGGAACAAATCGCTAAGCCTTTCCTCAGACCGCAATGGATTCTGACTTGCCTACAGCTTTATCAATAGGAGATCGCTGCAGCCCTAGTTCCCACAGGTCTCTAACACAATGAGAACATTCGATCCTACCCTGAGGTGCCGTGATTGTAATGCTTTCTGGACTATTCAGGGAAGAACAAGTGGTGGAAATCGTGGGGGCACAATCAACATCATTATTTGGAGAATGACAGTTTCTGTCTGGTGTACATTGTAATTCTATATAACTCAAACATTTGATTCACAAAAACTATGCCATTGCCCCAAACAAAGAATCCATTGTTTTTCCAGACTGGTTTAATAACTTGCTGGAACTTGACATTTAACTGTGAACATATATTAGTTCCATAAACTTTTTGTAATTAAACTACAAAGTGAGTGATGTTTTATCTTAGTCAAGGCTTATGGATTACTGTCACATATTGACTCCAGTGCCTAAGCAACCTCTGGGTAAATCTGAGTCACTGTTGAATTTTTAAATGTTGATTTGTTCTTCTCTTTGGCCCTCGGACAATCAGCCTGTTTATTCATAGCTTCCCGTGGTGGGAAAAGCCAGAAAACTCTTTAAAACAATGATCCTCAAAAATATCAGCAACACTAAGAGTTCTTTGTGTGTGGCTAGTTTTCAACACACACAGATAAGAATAGCTTGCATGCATGAGTGAAGGGAAGGGAACTCTTTACTCAGGAACACTTGTTTCCCTAGAATTCCTCATCTGTTGTAGTACCATGTTATTGCCAGAGAGAGAGAGCTGGGCAAGTACTGGAGCCCAGCTATAACATGCGTTCTCCATGCTGAAAACTACCAACCAGTTACTACCCATTCAACTTGTCTTTTTTTTTCTTAGCAAACTGTAGATGGAAGAATGAGTTTAGCTTCTTATGTTTCAGTGACATTTTATGGGCATATTATTTTCTCACGCTGGGAAAATTAAACTTCTCATAAGATTAAATTGCAATACTTATTGCATTTCTTTGTTTTGAATCATCCTAAAGTCCTCTTTGCCTATGCTCCTTTGAAATGTCTTGGGTAAATTATAACAGCTTCAAGAAAAAAAAAAAGAAAGTGAGAGAGAGAACATATAGGGAAAGTTAATAAAGAAGAATGTCCAAGGAACAGACAGAGTAATTGAGAATGGTCTCCCCATCTAGAAACAACGTCCTCTTTATTAAAGAATCGTAGTAGAGGAAATAAGAGAGTCAGAGAGAGAGAGAGAGAGTGTGCAAAGCAAAGCTCTAAAATAGCATTGGAACATTTTAAGCAGTGGGGTTTAAAAAGTTTCTCTACTCAGGTGAAAGAGGTAATGTCAGCAGGTATGGAAAGCAGAGAAATTCAGTTCTCCAAAGGCTTATAATTGTGCCAGACCACTAGCTATGGTGTAGATGGCCAGGAATGGTTTGACTCTGGGACCACACGTAGCATTCCCAAAGCATGGCCAACATCTCTGACACTGTTTGCCTTACCTCTTTGGAACCTTTACTCTTTCCCATGACAGAGGTACCGAGGTTGTTGTCCAAGGCTCATTGTTCGATTTTAGAGGCAGAACAAAGTGAGAGAAGGCAGAAAGAGATCAGAGTCTGTCCTTCAGCAGAGGGGACTGTTTATTAGCAGACACATTAAGGGTCAGCCTCTCTGCAGGGCAGGAAGCTGGCTGCAGTCTTTTATAGGGGCGGGAGTAGGGGGGACTTGGGAATGAGGAAATGTTGCAGCCATAGGGGGTTACTACATGTCTCTCCATTCTGAAATTGTTTGCCTAAAGGGAGGCAGGCTACCTTAGGAGACGCCTTTCTGTACTGATGCATAAGGCTGAGCAAAGTCTTTGGGAATCTCATAGGGATCCTGTTTCACAACTGAGGCACGCATCACTCCCCTATAAACTTTACCTGACAACTACCTAAAGCAGCAAGGGCCAGCTTCTCTCTAGATAAAACCCACATTCAGCTTCAGTTGAATATAGACATTACGTGAGACTTTCAACACTTATTGTCTAGAATTTCAGATCTAGACATAAAAATACATAAAAACACTTCCTGGTAGAAAATCAAAGACTAACGTTGAGCTAAAACCCTGAGACGAGTTATGTGGTAGAAAGCAGTTACCTTGTCTTACTGTAGGAATAGCCCACTTAACATCAAAGGTTCCATAACATCACCCCTCCCCCATCCTCCCACACAAATATCACCAGAAATACATGCAGAGTAGGCATTCAGCATTTGTTAGGTGAAAGAAGACCATATTTCTGAGGCATTAAAGCCTTCCAATGAGGCCAATGAAGCAATATAAATGTAAAGTGGTTTGGAGTAGTCACAGATGTATATTGCAACCTCTAGGGCAACAAGTAAGCATATTTTAAAGAAATGTAATCAATGCATTTTTAAAAGGAAAGATAGAATCATATAAAATGTCTAGTTAACACAAAAAAAAGAGACATGAAGGCAGAAGGGGGATTATTTGAAGGGAGGGAGGGGACCAGCAAAATGGGAGAAGAGAGACAGAGGAGGGTAGCATATTGTGAGCCAAGTAATTGTGTGTGTGTGTGTGTGTGTGTGTGTGTGTGTGTGTGTGTGTGTGTGTGTGGTGTGCGTATAGTAAATGTCATGGTCACAGTGAAATCTGTGATTTTGTATGCAGATTAAAGAGACTAAAAAATAAAAATCAGTTTAAGGTTAAAAGTTGAAATGTTAGAAATTATGAGTAACAAATATCACCAGTACTAGTGAAGGACTATAAATTCGAATGGTCTCTATAGTCTAATTGAGAGGTAGAGATTAACCTGAGGCCATAGTTTAGTGTTGAACTTGAATACTTCCCTATTATGCACAAGGCCCTGCAGGGTTCAATCCACAGTAAAAATCCAAACAAAACCCAGACAAGAATGGATTAAAAAAGAAGCCTCCCTCGGCATTGTCTGTTAGACACATATTTTATATAGAAAAACACAGATGGTTAAATGCAAAGAAAAGATTCTAAACCTCAGCCCCAAGAGGAAACTCTAAATAAACTATAGACTTTTGACAATAATGATGTGTCAGTGCAGACCCCCCAGAGAAGTAGATGTGCCACTGTGGTGGGTGTTACAGTGGGGGAGGCTGGTATGCATGTAGGAGGAGTGATATTGAAACATTGATGTAGCTTTGCTTCATTTTATTGTGGACCTGTAACTGCTCAGAAAACACGGCATAAACTCCAGCTCTAGGAGATCCGATGTCCTCTTCTGGTGTCTGCAGGTACCACACACAGGCACACATTGACCATTGTGCCACCAATAAAACAAAATCTAGAATAGTTATATTAATTTCATATGAAGTTGACTTTAAATGAAGGAAGATTCTTAACGCAACCTCTTCAAATCACCTTTCTAACTGTGGACTTAGTTTCTTGAATGTCTTTTCTCCTTAGTGGCTTTAAGCTTATTTGACAATGGATCTGAGCTCCCTCACAAGATTATCCACATTTCAAGTTCTACAGTTAAAAGCTAGTAGTTCAATATCATTTAATAATGCTGTGTAAGTTTACTTGTTTTTAAAGTATATTGTCACACTGAGGCAAAGTAGAAACACATGGAATATCATGATGATACAGAAGGCAAAGGGATTCCCCAGCCTGGAGCTGAGTCAAGACTTCCAGCCAATTACCAAAGCTTGCTCTGAATACAGCCTACATACAGACAACATTTCTTTCTTTCTTTTTTTTTTAAGACTTATTTATTCGTTTATTATGTATACAGTGTTCTGCCTGCATGTATGCCTGCATTCCAGAAGAGGGCACCAGATCTCATAGATGATTGTGAGCCACCATGTGGTTGCTGGAAATTGAACTCAGGACCTCTGGAAGAACAGTCGGTGCTCTTAACCTCTGAGCCATCTCTCCAGCCCCGACAACATTCCTTTTATACAGGGATCTTTCAAGAAAAGTACTAAAAACAACAGTGGACCATTCTCATGGGCTGAATATATATGACTTTTCTTGTTCTGTAGACCTATAATTTTCTAGGAATCTTACTTAAAAACTCCATTTACAACAAGAGTCATGTTTTAACCACCACCACTACCACCACCACCACCACCACCACCACCACCACCACCACCACCACACACACACACACACACACACACACACACACATACACACACTCATTTGTATATGTGGTTTTATTGTTTCAAACTGCAGATAATACACCTCTGGAGCTACCGTATAGTTTCCTTCACTGAAAAAGAGATTTTAATTAATTAATTAATTTTTTGCTTTTCTCTGAGATGTAAGTTAAGAGCCATCAGTATCACATGTATAGTTTCTCTAAGACACTAAAGTTCTACTCTCCCTTGGGAAGCCTTCACCCGTGCATGCGTGTGTGCATGCGTGCGTGCGTGCGTGCGTGCGTGCATGCATATGTGTGTGTGTCTTATTCTTTCCCTGGGTATATCTTTCTAGCATCCTTGGAGCCTCTCTCTAACAACTGTCTTCCTAAGACACCCACCCCTACCCTGCTTCACACCCAATCATCTTCAAGTTCTTTTCTGCAACAAAGTCAAGAATCTCCCCAGAAAAGAGCTGTGTAGGCTGTTGCAGGTGGCAGTGTGGATCCGTGTCTCTGGCTCACACCCTGCTGCCTGGGATAGCACCAGGCATGGTGGGACATACTGCAGTCCTGGCTACTTTGAAAGCTGAGACCGGAGGATTATTTTCTGTCTTCCATGGCTTGCGATGCCACCCTCTGTCACCTGTTAGATGGCATATCTGCAGTGCTTAGTGGCCTGTTGGTCCATTCCCTAACATAGAAAAATGCAGGATGTCACCAAAGGGCTACCATTAGCTCATTCAAGCTCTTTTATATGAGTTCCACCATTTCACTTTTATAATAGATGAATGCTAATATTATCTCTGTTGCACCAATGAAGAAATTGAGCCTGGGGGAAAGTTCAGAACCTAGCCAACTTAGAGTGGCAGAGTTCAGACTAGAACTTGGCTCCGTCGGATTTCAGAGCCCAAACAACTGACTACTGTATTCTACCTTTTCTCTTTATAAAGCTGTATTTTTCACACACACACACACACACACACACACACACACACACACACACACACACGTTACTTTTCCAGTTCATCATCTGGCCCATGACAGATTTCCTGCCTGTATGTTCCCCTGGTTTCTTATTTTCAGCATTTCCTGGACTGTGTTCCTTTCTTCACTCCCAAACTGCATGGCCTCCTGATTTTTTCCCCACCATTTCTAGCTCTCATTCCTGTTCTCTTGTTCACCAGTTGAAGTATTCAACTTACAGCTTCTCATTTGTATTCTAGAGCTTAGGTTTGGGAAAGGGCCACCTTGTTATTTTGGATTGGAATCTCAAGCAGTGTGAGGAGACCATTGATTTGAAATATTTGGTGTTTTCATTAAATGTAAGCAAATGACCATCTTTTAAAAGGCAGTATGGTGTGGTGGCTAGTTTCAACTGCCAACTTGACACAACTTAGAGTCACTGAGAAGGCAGTCTAGTTTGAGGCAGTGTCTAGATCATGTCAGCTTGTAGGCATGGCTAGGGGAATTGCCTTGATTATTAGTTGAGGTGAGGACACATATCCTGAATGTGGTCAGTGTACTTCACAGCTGGGAACTGAACTCTCTCAGGCTGATGGAAGCGGGCTGAACAGAAGCTGCAGGCAAGCAAGGTGTGTTTATTTTCTTTGATCTTGTGAGTGTGACGTTACTCTGTGATTGAGTCTCTATGCTGACATCTGGGAGATGATGGACTAGAACCCGGAACTGGTATCTAAATGAGCCCTGTCCTCATCTATGTTGCTTTTAGTAAGGATATTCTATCACCATGGTAATGGAAATGAAACTCAAGCAAGTGCTATAGGAAACATATAATTTGCTTTATTTGTTAGCTAAGGCTAATACTGGGGGTAGGTAGAAGCTACTTGTTAAAGAGGTTGGTTGTTCTAGAAGCATCTGACTGTTGCTCCCAAACTGAAGCATGGAGTCATTGGATGACTTTTAACTTTGCGTTCTGTTGTGGGAGCTCTGCCAGCTTCTGCCTTGGACGGTGATGAGCATCCATCAGTTGGTTTTATTGCCTGCACTGTTCAGCATCAATATAAAACAGGAACTAACAGTATTTTAAAAGTTGCTCCTTCTTCAGGCAGGTGCTTTTCCATTGTCTTCTAATCAAGGGCGGGTGTGTGATTCAAAGTGTATTTCTTTATAATTGCGGCTCACTGTGAGTGTCATTATGGGGAAATAAAATTTTAACCACTAAAGGGGTAGAACAGTGGTTCTTAATCTTCCTAATGCTTCGACCCATTCATACAGTTTCTCATGTTGTGGTGACTCCCAACTATAAAATTATTTTTGTTGCTTCATAATTTTCTGTAATTTTGATACTATTATGAATCATAATGTAAATATTTAATATGCAGGATATCTGATATGTGGCCCCATGAAAGGTGTTAAATATTTGGAGAAGCAACATCGTGTGTAAGTTAACATTGCTTTGGTGAAACAAAATTACAGTGTGTGTGCAACTGAAAAGGACTAGTCTTGACCTTGAACATTGCCATCAAGGTTATTATCTATTGTTCAGAGCTACAACTTTGTTTCAGACCTTATGGCTGGTCCAGCTGAGTCCTCCAGCCACAGCTCTGTCTGTAATTTCTCATTGAGGAGATTGTCACAGCCCTGTAGGAAGAATGATGTAGGCTTAGGATATCTCAAAGTTAGCTGTCATCTATCTGCAGGGACAGAATAAGGGAAGATGTGTGGAGGAAGACAAGGTACCACAAGTACTGGATGGGAGGACAGTGCCCTGAGCAGATGGTGGCTGTTCCATGAACACTTATCAGTGGATAAATGGAAGAGGAAAGAAATGAGCTGAAGCGCCAGGTACAAGAGCTGAGGTGACAAGAGAGTCAGGGTAGAACGGTGGTTCTAACGATTGCCATTCATTTTTACTCCAGGTCAAAACCACCCAGAACTGCAGTATTTTACATTCTGTACAATTGTTGATATCAATTGCCTGACATAGAATGATGTGGTTTATGGACATCACAGACAGCTAACAGGATTCCTCATCCTCTGCATTGTGCATCTTAAACTTGCAGTGTACAGCACAAATGGTCCTCAAATTTCCTTCTCACGCTTCTTCGCAATACTGTGCATCTCCAGTAGCTCAATAGGAGTTACAAACTGTAAGGAAGAACAGAGAATAGTTGACAAAATGACACACTATGTTCAACTCAAAAAAAATCAGTAATTTATCACACTTGGTAATCATTTGGTTCTTGTAGTTAATAAAGGCGTTGATGTTAAAGTTAACTTAGATGTTTCTTCTAAGTCTGAATGAAAATACTAGGCATTAACTTATCCTCAATATGGGTTTTGTTTTTATTTGAAGACTTACTATGGATCGACCCGAGGCAAATGATAGATTGGAGGCAAACGTGGGCATGTTTGCTTCCTTTCTGAAAACATTTGAATGTGCAATGGAGTCATACTTCATGCCTTGATCAGATATTTCAAGCTGTCCTTTCATGTACTGTGCTGAGCATGCCTTCTGGCCAGGGGCTCTGTCTGTTGTGAGAACAGTGTGGGTGAAGAGAACGTCAACAGGAGCTGAGAAGAGTGCTTCTAAGCCACCAGCTCGCCAGTAGATGCAGTTAGGAAAGAACCTTATGGAGGCTGGTGGTTTGGAAGTTGATTATCTCCAAATTGGTCACACTTGCAAAGTTTCAGAACACTCTCTTAGCCCATATTGAAGATTACCATGCTAAAGGACAAATGCCTATGCGCTTAATATTTTACAACTTTGTGGTAAATAAAAGCCCAGGAGCATTTATAAAAAGAAAATCCTTTTACAGAGAATATTAAATATGTATTGACTGAATGCAATAACTATGGCTATAATTGAATTCGTGCTGCACTTGCTAACATTTAAGACACAGAATAAACAGTACACACCAAAATGAAAGGCTTGACAATTTATATTATTAAAGAAGTTTATTAGCTCCCAACTCATTCTAAATGCAAGGGATAAATATATTAAGCCCCACTAAATCATGGCTTTGCTATTCTCTGAAGACTTTTTTCCTTTCCAAAAATAGAATCTCACTGTGTGGTTTAGGCTAGCTTTGAATTTGTAATTCTCCTGCCTCTGTCCATCCTGTGTACCATCTTATCTGGTGCCTTTTTTTTTTAATAGAAAAAAGAAGTTTTGTGTTGGATAAAATAGTACAATTTTAGAAAAATGCATAAAAAGGTTGCAGAATGGCAAAGTCCTATATGTAATGGTTAATGTACTAAAAGGAGCAACAACTCATATTTTTGCTTGTGAGCCCACCCTTTAATAGCTAAGCCAACTCTCCGGCCCAAGGAGCAACAACTCAAAGTGTGTACTTTATTGTTTGGCTCCCACTTAATAGTTTCCCTTCTCAAGTTTTGGTAGACCTCTCCTAATTCACATGTATTGCATTTAATGAGCATCCACCATGGGCTGGGTAACACTGCAGGGTGCCAAGCAGTGTGCAGAGAACAGGAGCTGCTAAGCATAGAAAAGACAGTAGAGTGAGCGGAAGCAGACTGGAACTATTTGTCATTAGAACACTTGATTCCCACTCCAGCCTCACTGAATCCTGCAATCTATCAGAAGTCTTCATTGGATCTGAGCCTCAGTTTCCTAATCTGCAACTTATAAGACGATTCCTGAATTATTGACACAGTTAAGTAACGTCATGTCTGGAACCCTCGGTTGCAACTTCTGGACTTCCGAACCTTGTGAACTGCCATGAATGTTGAGATTGTTCTTGAACTCCTTTACCACAGCCCTTGAGCATCTTCTGCGTCACCTGCCTCATCAAGTCTTTATAGAACCCCCAGGTTCTCTAAACACAGCTTCAGTGTGGCTCTTTCCCCATGGACTTATCTCTCCACTTTGTAGTGAAGTCTACTCTTCAACTTGGGAT
This sequence comes from Peromyscus maniculatus bairdii, assembly GCF_049852395.1. Taxonomy (NCBI): domain Eukaryota; kingdom Metazoa; phylum Chordata; class Mammalia; order Rodentia; family Cricetidae; genus Peromyscus; species Peromyscus maniculatus. The sequence goes on from NC_134867.1 coordinate 22,420,208, forward strand.
GTAGGTTGCCTGATTTCTGTATTTCTGAACTTCCAGGGAAGGTGCAAGACATGTGACTAATCAGTCCAATGTATGCCATTCTTAAGTTGACACTTGTGTCTATAAAAACAACCTCTTAACCCACTTATTCTGCACCATGTGTCTGAAAACTCTCAGTTGGTCATCTCTTCTTTGGAAGACTTTTCTTTACACTTTACTGGTAGAAAACTACCAACTGGCCTGACTTCACAGACACACATTCTGGTATTTCCTTCCTCCCCATCACTTCGGGTTTTCCTTTCCACCATGCTTCTGTCCTGTTATCTTCAAATCTCTTCTTAAAAGGGATGGGAGGAGATTTGTGAGGGCACAGAGACACTGCCATGCTCACAGCAGCATAATTTTTCCTTTTGTAACATTAAGAATTATTTTCTCATTAATTATTTTTGAAACAGAGGACCATGTAGCCCAGGCTAATCTTGGACTTTTGAGCCCCCTTCAGCCATTTTCTGCATGCTGGGATTACAGGAATGTACTATCATAGCATCTAGTTCTAAGATTTATTAATTTTTTAATTAAGAATTTTAGATTTGTTATTTTTTTTTAGTGTTTTTGCCTACACACATGTATGTGCATCATGTGTATTCCTGGTACACATGGAATACAGAAGAAGGCATCAGATCCCTCATAGCTGAAGTTACAGATGGTTGTGAGTCACCATGTCTGTGCTGACAACAGACCCTGGGTCCTGTGCAAGATCAATATGTGCTCTTAACTGCTGAGTCGTCTCTGCAGCCTGTGGACTCACTTTTTAACTGTTGTACAGACTTTTAACAATTGTTCATATTGATGGAATGCTATGTGATGTTCTGAAATACATAAGTTCATTGTGTGATGTTTAAATCAGGTCAGCACATCTAGCTTCTCAAATATTTATTGTTTGTTTATAGTGAAAACATTCAAAAGCTTTCTTTTTTGTTTTAAAAAGCATACTGTGCCTTGTTATTATCTGTAGCACCTCTATTCTGCAACAGCATTTTCTTGCTATAAATTAGTCTCCTTTGTTCAATCTTCGCAATCTCTACCTTAACCTGACTAGAGAGTTGGTGGTGGCCAACTTCTCAGACTTGCCTAACCAAATACACTGTGGCCTCTAGTTCACTCTCTGCACAGCTTCAACCATGGCTGCCAAAACTGCAAATGAGAAGGTTGTTAATAACTGAATTGAATACTAGCATGTCAGCATTGAGCGGGACGTTGGGGGAGTCAGACAGTCTCACCATTGGTGGGTGCTGCAGTAACATCTGTGACCTTACACTACTTTGTATCTAACCTCTGCATCATTGTTTGAATGAAAGCAGCTAATTCACAAGGCAACTCATTCTCTTTTGGGGCTCATCTTTGTGCATATGCAACCCTGGAACTTCAGCAATTGACCCTTGTTGGGACACCCAAGACTCACACCATTTTGAAACCTGTGGCAGATGAATGAGAGTGATTTTTTTGCCTTGTTGCTCTGACTATTCTGTTTGCACAGTTGATTCTAAGCATTGTTGTCGTTTTAAGGATATACACTTTCAAAAGATTCTTCTGAAGAATGCTAATTCAATTTTTAAGTGAAGGGGCATTCACTGGTGGAGAGTAGTTTACTCCTCTAGTGACAATGTGCTTATTATTTATGACACAAGAACGGAGGTGGAGGAAATACCAGGAATGGACACATACAGCAAGGGCATCCTCAAAACATAAATAGAAGAAAAAGAAATGGCATGTTTCCCGAACAAATCCACAGAAGGGACTTCTGAGACTCTCAGAGTTATTTCCTTGGTAACAAGGGTCAGTAATTTGATGTCAACTATATCACTCTGTATTAACTACAATGAGTCAGAGAGATAGTTCAGGGTACAACATACTAGAGCATTATTCACATACAATACATTCATCTTTATAAAGTGCAATTTGATAACTCTGGATAATTGTATACAATCATGCAGCCATTCCACAGAATATTTCCATGTATTTCATTGCAAAAAAATCCCCTTTTCAGAGCCTCAGATGAAGGCACACACCATTTACCTTTCTAGAATTTCATTGAAAGGAGATTCCACAATGTATTCTCTTTTGTGTTATACATCTTTCATTTAGCATCCTGTCTGTAATTCATCCATGTTGCCAAGTGCCTTGGTCTTCCATATCTTTTTCTTGCTGAGTAATATTTCATGGTGTGGTATAATACAGCTTATTTATTCACCAGCTGATGAAGATTCAAATTATGCCCGTTATGAATAATACCACTATGAACACTCGTGCATATAAGTTTGTGTTGACACAGGAGTGAAACACCTGAATCAAAACTGCTGCTTTGCATGGAAAATGTATGTTTAACTATTTAAGGGTTCCCCAAGTGCCTGCGGTACAGTTACTACCTGTAATGAATGAGACTTCCCATTGCCCTGAGTTCTTCCTGACCCTGTATGTCAATTAGTCTTTATGACATCTAGTGTAAACTGCCATCTTTTGAATTTCCAACCATTCTCCAATGGTTAGTGATGCAGACCATCTTGGTATATGTGTCTTGCCCGTTTATATATTTTATGAAGTGTCTTTCAAGTCTTTTGTCTTTTTTAATTGGCATATTTTCTTTCTTTATTTAAAAAAAATTTTTTTTGAATTGGAATCTCTCTATGTAGTCTTAGTTGTCCCGGAACTCACTATGCAGACAGGCTGGACTTGAACTCACAGAAATCTGCCTGCCTCTGCCTCCCAAGTGATTAGATTAAAAGTGAGTGCAACCATGCCTGGCTTAAATTGGTTAATTTTCAAAATGGAGAAGTAAGTCTCTTCATTTTCCCAACACTTTCGTGTATGTAGAAGTAACAGACCTGGTGGATAGACTAAGTAGAACTCATTTAGAAAGGGACTAGGCAGGTCCCAAGGACCCTCTCTTCCCTTTGTGGCCAATGATGTTCCTATGCATGCTGGACTACCAATGCCCATAACAAGATGTAAATAGAGGCTACTATAATACCTTAGCTTTTTCTTTTATTAAATCTGGAGATAGTTGTGCTTCTTCATTGATTTTTTTCCCTAGAGAGTCCAAACATGGACTGTGTAGCACTAAAGTGAAAACATAAACTATCATGTTTGCTAATGTAAATTACTTTAACTTAGTGCAAAGTGACCCTCAGACTTAAGCTGGGGTAGGAGGTGTTAGGGCTAGGTGAATATAGATCTCAGAGCACACACTGACTTGAAAACAGCTAAATGTTGCCCAAGAGTTGCTACTTCTTGTGCTAGAAAAAAGGCGCATAATTGGCTTTTCATATTTAAAATAGGATGCTTATGTGTCTATGACACAATGTAAACTAATCCAGCAGTAACACTATTTCTTTTTATAAAGAGCACAGAGATTTCCATGTTATTGGTTAGTCTATAATAATGTTGTCTAATACACAATAATTTTCTACTAAGAAGTTATTACTACACAATATTTATTAAACGTCATTGTGTTTATATTATGTTGTACCCATGGGAACTACTCAATATAATTTTAATCATCTTGCCCATTTTCCTAAAATGTATAGGAAATATATTATGCTCATTTTTACAAAATGGAAAAATAGGCATATACTTTTTTGAGGCACATTCCAGACCACAGTGGCTCTTCTTTTGTAGGTTTCCAATTCAAATTACATAAATAGCTTACACTTTGTACCTGTAGAGTTTAATAGAGTATACAGCAGATAGAGCGACTAGAGATAAAATGAATTGGGCAGTCAAACGTGATGAAAGTCTTTGTGAAAATAATGAGGTCATGTATTGAAAAGGACCATCTTGGAATAGAAACCTGGAAAAAGTGGTATAAAGCAGTTTATGGCTACAGCATTAGCAAATAATTTGGACTCTAGACTCAGGTTGGAGCACATGAAGCTCCACTTTAAGGTGCATATCTTCATTTTTTCCTTTGCATTTATTTCGCCACCAATAGCAAACATACAAATGCTCTCCAGTAGTGCTTAGAGTAGGCAGTCAGCACAATTTGGTGTGCTATATAGAAATCACCAGAGTCTAAAGACTTATATTTGGGACAAAACATGTTCATTTTTGTTATTGTTGTTTTGTTCTTTGCTTTTCTTGTTGTTTGCTTTTTGTTTGTTTAATCTGTTAAGTCTTATGCTAAGTAGTGAGGGTACAAACAGAGTTAGCTGCAACCAGGCTAATGTATTCTGATTTTCATTGGACATTTTTGAAAATCTTCCTGCTTTTGAACAAATACTTTCTTATAAGACATGTGCCTGGAGTGCTTTAAATAGGAATGGCCCCCATAGGTTCATATATTTGAGTGCTTCATCATTAGGGAGTGTTGCTACTTGACAGGGATTAGATGTGGCCTTGTCGGAGGAGGTGTGGCCTTGTCGGAGGAAGTGTGTCACTGGAGGTAGGCTTTGGGATTTCAAATGCTCAAGCCAGGATCAGTGTCTCTTCTTCCTGCTGCCTGTGGAAATGGATGTAGAAATCTCAGCTCCTCCAGCACCATGTCTGCCTGCATGCTGCCTTTCTTCCTGCCATGCTGATAACAGACTAGACCTCTTAAACTGTAAGCTAGCCCTAGTTAAATGCTTTCCTTTAGAAGAGTTTCTATGGTCATGTTGTCTCTTCACAGCAATAGAGCATTGACTAAGACACTGTCTAATGGCTTTCTCAACACAGAGTCACATTTCTAAGTATGGATGAGAACATGTACTATCTCAGAGATACCCATTGTTGTGTGATGAAAGATTCTGATGGTAAAAACCCACAAAGCTGGGTATGTCCCTTTATAACTGTCTAAGGAAACAGAGAAGGGAAGGATTTGATTGCATTATCTCAAACTTATTCAACCTTGTGTTGACACAATTCAGTCCTTATAAATATGGGTTGATTGGTTTGTGCTTTCTGCTTATGTGGAATTCTCACCTTTTCTCAATGTAAACCCAAGACAAGAGCAAGGGCACAATCTACAAACTCATTAAACTTTAATAGTAAACACTTAGATGGAGAAAATTTGATGATTGAAGATGATTCGTAAGTTGAGGTCTCAAGAGAGGATCAGCAAGCTCTAGGAAGATTCCACGTGGTGAAAATACAAGCAGAATTAATTTAGTAGGATTCTCTCAAGTGGTTTGTTAGCGAAAAGAGCCCTTTGTCTTGGCTACTAAGGCTCTCAATGTTAATCTCAAATGTCAACCGTGGTAACTGAATGATCCTCTCTATTTCTGGCACAACAATCAATTTTTCTTTCTCTGTCCTTTAATTCTCCTTTTAGTTTAAACTTTTAACAGTCCTATCAGAAATATATTTTCTTTGCATTTTATGTGATCTCAAATTCTTTTGTTAAAAGTAGAGTGCTAGATAAAAATAACAAGTTCTTACAGCAATAAAAGAAAGTGTATCACAATGGAAGCTTCAGAGGCCTAGGCCAGTGAGAAAGCCAACACGAGCTGATGGGACAAAACCTAGTAAGACTAGATCAGCAGGAAAAAGAGCCATGGGAAGGAGAGTCTCTCCTTCTTCCATAAAGCCAAACTTCAGTCCCTATTTTCTATGTGGACCTCCTTCAGAGAGATAGGCACTATGCCAATTGCTTGAGTGTGCCACACCTGTGTTCGTAAGTAGTGGAGGGCCAATATCACAGACCTGGCTGATGAGGAGGCCCATAGCAATGATAGGTTATATACAGGCCCAAAGCACATGAACAGGAAGGTAGAAAATGACACAGCTTCATTATCATTTTCATATTGTATTGAGGTACCTCAATACAAGAAGAAATGCTGATGCCTATGTCTAATAAGGTGGTAGAATTGCTTCAATAGCATTGTTGAACCTCCAACATCTTCCCAGATGAGGGAACTCATCACCTTGTCTAAACAAATGTCAATAGTTCTCATTCCTCTCAGTCCATTATTTTGAATCCATGTAATTCCAGGAAGCTACTCTGTAAAGGATTAGAGGCAGGGGAGTTATAGTCAGCACAGGCCCCTGGATCTAATTTCCAGGATGTAGTTTCCAGTGTTAATGGTGTTGGCAGTGTCTGTGGTAGGGTGATGATAGCTTCATAACATTGTAAATGGACACCAGATTTTATAATTAGATGGGTAAGATGAGGTGGATTTTATATGAGCATTTTTAAACAGAAAATAAAGCAAAAAAAATTCTCAAAAAGGAAAGAAAGGAAAAAATTGGTTAAAACTTATAGAAAAGCCAAGGGCTAGGCAAATCTGACTTATCACTTGCTTCTTGTGTCTCTCTACTCACTTATGATGATAGCACTAGCTTGAGGGATATTTACAACTTCATTTTTATTAGATGCTAAGAGGAGTTAGAGTTACAAGTTAAACTATCTGGGACGCTCGTCTATTTCTAGAAAATTGAAAAGAACCTTATTATAAATAGCATATCTTCTAGAAACACTCACTGATCTAGACAACTTTTGCAGGACTTCTTACTTGTTCTACATTTAATCTTAGTGAAGCCATTGGGCACCATCCCCTTCCTTCATAAATTTACCCTTGAGAACATTCAGTCCCATGGAGGTTGTGTGTATTGTTTAAGGTCACTGTAACAGTTAGCGCAAAGATTTGAACAGTGTTCTTGGCTTTGTTCTCTTTAAGGAGCAGCCCAACCAAACAGTCTCTCACACATAATCACATTTAAGTTATTCATGAAAATGTTTATCTTCAAAGACACTCCTATCCTTCCCGAGAGATACAGTAGGCTGTTTAGCATCCCCTTCAAAGGTACCAAATTCCTCTTTATGTCTACATTTATTTTATATGCCTTCCCTTTCTCTTTTGTCTTTTTCTCCATTGAAGGGGGACTTTTAGGCATGTCAGCTACAAAGTATGGTAGATAGGAAGGAAAATCCAGTTCTCAGATCTTTTTATTCTGAAATATTCTAATATCAAATGGCTTAATGCCAGGATGATGGAACTTCAGGATCCATGCTTCCTACACACGGCGTGTGATCAGCAGCCCCTGCCTGTCAGAATCAAATACCACCATCAAATCCCATGAGGAAGAGACTTCTCTCTTCAAAGTTACATTTTCTCTAAAATGGAAAGTTACCCTTAGAAACATGTGAACAACCAGTAAAAATGAGTTAAAAATGTATTCGTAGGACTCAGTGATATTTTATTTTTGTACCTCCATAGATGCAAAATAATAATAATCAATTTTAAATGAAAATTTGGCATGGCATTTTTGCATGTCTTATATAAAGCATATTTGTTCCTGGATTTCTCCCATAGCCCCACTTTTTTAATTCAAGAAAAAAAAAAGACTGGAAATACAACAGAAATATTAATTCCATTGTTATCTGGCACTGCTGCAATTAACAATGTGGTAAATTTATAACACGGTGCCTGAATTTCCAGGAAAGCTGACTTGCCTGTCTTTGTTGGTATTAAAAGGTTCAACCCCAAGCAAAAACACGTATGGAACAGGCTTTCCTGCCACAGAAGAAAACACCAGTGCAAGGCTGGCAGCTTCCATCGTAATTCCAGCAATGGGAATCTGAGAGAGCTTGGCAATGGGATACACACAAGAGAGTTTGCTTTTATTGTGTGCTTTTTAATATCTAACCTTGGTAAACTTGCAACCAGAGCTTCCAAATAACAAAATGGGCTTCTTCAAGTTTCTAGGTGTTTATCTCTACCTCTGCCCTGCCTCCATTCATGAAGGAGCTAACAAGCTGTACTGTGGCCAAAAGGCAGGCAGCAGGGAAGAAAGGGAGAAAGAGCAGAGTTTGTCTGATTCCAGACCCCGGCTAATTGGCATCCAGATAATTAAGAGCTGGCTTTAAGAAGAACCAGCACCTAATAGAGGCTCCCTGATGAAGAGGGTGCAGAGAAGAGCTCTGACAAAATTTGGAACATTTATCAACTAGTAAAACTCCAAGGCTGTGGGCTAAAAGCAGGAAGTGAGATAGAGGCAGACACCCCCAATAGGAGAGAGGAAATTAGCAGCTAGCTGGCATCAGCAAACTGTCTAATAGTTGGAGGGAAGAAAATCAGCTTTCACTTCCAGGGAAGAGATGGTAGTTTGAATAGTCTTGATGCTTTATTCTCAAGAGATCCTTTATTTTTTTAAAGCTTGTATTGTGTTCCATTTATGTTGTATAATAAATATCTTTCTATAAACTAAGATAAAACCCTTTGCAAAATATTTCTTTGGCTGTGTCTCAAGGTTCAATTACAGGAGAGGATGAAAGCAATTACTCAGATTTAAAGGAAAATTATCTTACTTCTGCTTATATTAACAGGCAAGTTTAACCCAAAGTTACACTTGGCCTTAACTTCAACACCTAAAGATTGTTGAGTAGAATTGATCTACAAAGGTAATATATTTGGCAGGTCTTAAAAGACCCATCTTAGAAATTCAATACCCAATAATAACATATTTTACAGTTACCATGCAGACAGATAGATTCTACACAAAACAAGTAAAGTATTTAATGAATGCTAAGGAAAAGCTATTGCTTCAGTATACGTTGAAGTGATGACTTCTGTCCAAGTCTTCCTAGTCTACACTCTAATACTTTGAAAAACACCAGGTTTAGACTTGCGTGTCTGTACAGTCCTTGGTTGTCCCTAATAAAGAGCCTCAGGTTTACGGTGAAAAACACTTCTGAACTGATGCATACAGCTGGAAGCTCCTATCTCTTGTCAAAAGAGCAACTGTTCTCTGAAACAATTTGCGTGTTTGCTTTTGTGCCCATGGTGAGAAGTTCTGGAAACTCTATGTCAAGTGGAAATTCTGTGGCATTTCTGCTTAGATCAACTGACTAAAAGAATTCTCAGAAACCTGTTCAATGGGCTCAGGATGAGCATCGTTGGCCAAGTGTGCCACTGTCTTTCGGAAGGTGGTAGTCAGTAAATGACTGGTCCCAGCTCCAGTAAAGGGACTTTGGTAACTGCATCTCGAGCAGATTCACAAATTATAGAAAGGAGATGACTTCTGAGTAGAATTTATCTCCTGAAGAATTTGCGGTCTTAAGGTATTTCTTTTGCTCTCAAACCTCCCAAACTCAGGGGTACAATGAAAGATGGTGTCTAAGCTACAAGGTAAGGTACCTGAAACCTAGGACTAGCATTGCCGCTTGCAAGGTGTGACCTTGACTCATTCATCTAGTCTCTTTGAATTTTATTTTCTTCACCTCTAAAATAAAGAGGTTCAGCTGTTTGATTTTTGAGGTCACCCAATCTCTCAGAATCTCGTGTTTTTACTTTAGTGTATAATTACCCTATGATCTCAAAGGCCAGGGTTGCTAATGCTGAATTACTTAGTTTACAAGTTAAAATAATGGAGCTGCTGGTGATGGACAATTCTTTCTCTGGATTGTGCTGTCCATGGTGGGAGTCCAAGAGACTTCTCACTGGGACTAGGTTCTCTCACCCCATCTCTCTTTAGAAAGGAAAGAACAAGATATAAACCATTATAGCAAAATAAAACTGGAAGATGGAGAGTCTCCATATTCTTTACCTTCTTCCATTCGACTGAATTCTCTGTTGTCATTGAGACTGGCCCAGATCACCTGACTGGTTTCACGTGATACCTTAGGTCACCTGTCATAAACATCTCACAAGAGCCTCAAAACCTTGTTGACCAAACTTGAGCAGGACTCAAGCAAATATATTTAAATTTCGTATTCAGAACAGGTCAGAAAAATTCATGTACTGTTAAGGTATAACTAAAAACCCAAACAGTAAAAGTGGCCAGCAGTTACAATTATAAATGTTCTTCTTTGGCCTATTTTTTTCTACGTTTCACTATTTTTTACAATATGCAAAATAAATGGTACTGAGATTAGTGAACGTAGATTATAATGAAGCAGAGCTCAATCAGATAGGAATAATAGGCCAAAGAAATGCTTAATTTCTAATAATTTCACATCCCTGAATATTTACTACCAAGGAAATGTCTCCACACATTTATAGTTTCCGATAAATAGATGTATAAGTAACTGCTTGAAGGCACATGCCTGTGTAAAGAAAAATCAAGAACACATTTAATTATAGAAAACAAGAAGAAAATGGTGTCTTCAACATTTAGTCCTCAAGATTTTCTTTTGACTGCTGATTCATTGATACTGGCTAAAATCTATTGGTACAGTGCCAGGTTGTCTCACCTTGCCCTCTGAGCTAGGTGAATTACATCATTACTTGAGAAAAGTTACCAATTATATACACAAAATAGCAAAAATATTTTTGTCCTTATTTATGGGTCTTTGGGTACATGCTATCAATGCACTATGTTTTTATAGTGAGACATGGTTATTCCGTGAATTTTTTCTGAAAGGTGAGAATGAGTAAATTATGCCTTTAAAAAAGCTTCAGAAAGAGCAAATGGTAGACTGTGATTGTCCCTGCCTATTTGTGAGAGTATCCTGAGAATCCTCGTGCTTTCTTTGGGGAATCAGCATCATGCCTAGCCCAGAAATTGTCTTCTTTGTTAGCATTCATGAAGTATGAGAAATCTCCCAGATTCACAGCGGGCAGATGGCCTTGTGTATTGGACCCCATGCTGGTTCGATCCTTGCTTGATTCCAAGACAGGGGCTTTGCCAGTGCACCCGAGGTGAAGCAAGCCAAGCCAGATGACACCTGTGAGCTGATGAGATTTGGGAGAGAAAGCATATTTAACACATGACCTTGTTAATATCATTAATACCCATTGTCAGCTTGCCAGATCAGTGATGGAAGGGGGCTGGCAGGTTTCAGGGTCCTGGAGTGGCTCTTGGGCCACTGCCCATGGATAATTGCTATTCTTTTTTCCCCCTAGTTCATTTGGCTTGGTTCCTAGGGCACTAGATATTCATGCTGGTGTTTTCCCATGGAAACCTTAGCAGAGTTAAAAAGTGATTCAGGATTTGCTGGGTAGGAGGAAGAGGGTTGGTTTTAATTTTTGAGATCAAATATACTTCTTGTTAAACAGAGCTAACGATGGAGTAGTGTGTGTTTCTGTATCACAGACAATAAATTTCAGGTGTTCTCATCACCAAAAATATTAGATATCAAGGGCAATAGATATATTAAATCAAACATTATTTTGTAATTCATGAGTATGTATAACTACAGTTTGTCAATATGTAAAATAATAAAAATTCAAATTCAAATCCAACAAAAAGTGACACTGGGTAAGACATCTTTTACAAAATGAATTCTGTGTTTGCTTCAGGAGCATGGATACTAAAAATGAAATGTTTCAGGGAAGGTTAGCATGGGCCCTGTACAAGAATGACTTGCACATTCTGTAGCAGTCCATGTTAATTAAATCAGGGGCTGAGCTTGTAGCTCAGTGATAAAGCACTTACTTAGCATGCACGAGGCCCTAGGTTCAATTCTATGTCACAGAAAAAAATATTATTCAGAACATGTACAGTAGAAACCTTCCCTGGCAGGCAAAACAGTTATCATTTAAGCCTTCAAAGACAGCAACTCCACTGTCCAATCCCTTTCCCTTGGAGGGACTTTTGGAGGGCCCTCATGTTTCATCAATAAAAGAGGCATTTAATCGTACTCTCTTCCAAGGCTTCTGATAGGATTAGATGAACTCCTTTAAGTCAAACATTTAGAAAAGAGCCTGCCATAAATAAATTCTACATTTGAATACACTTGAAATTGTATCTTAGAATTGCAGTATTTTACTTTTGGATATTCAATGACAAGACGCAATATTTCAACACACTTGACTTCCTATCTAGTATTGCCATAGTTTGTCTTTGACTTAGGCAAGTAGTCAACGGTGAGAGCAAGGTTGGAGGCCAGGGCCCGGATGCAGCAATGACAGATGCCCAACCCTTGGCCTTAGAGAGTTGCTTGTCTCTTTGGGAAGATTCAGAGTGAGTAAGTAATCAATGAAGCAAAGAAGAAATCACACAGTGCTAGGCTGTGGTGGGAACCTTAGTGAAGTCGCTGGAAGTAGTACTAGAGAGTAAAGATGGCAGGTCTTCTGTTAGGCTGAAGGCAAGACGAGGCAACTCTAAGGGGAGCTATGTGAATTGTTACAGAAAAGAAGCATTGCAGGCTGAGCACCAGTGCAGTGGAGGGGGGCAAGACAGAAAGTTCTATTCCGAAACCACAATGGCTGCAGCCAATGAGAAAAAGAGGTGAAACGCAGAATGTCAACAGATCCAAGATGGGAGTCATTACGTGTAAGGCATTTTCCATTTTCCAAAGACCCCTTTAGCTGCCACATATGAAATGAAAGGGATTGTAGACAGAGTTATAGGAATCTAGATCTGGAAGATGATAGCATGAACCAGAGCATGTAGTTGGGAGGTTTCTCTGCCCCACTGTCCTGCAGCCTGCTTATAAAATAATCACTCAGAGGTTTAATATTAATTACCATTACATGGCTTATGGCAGGCTTCTTGCTAGCTAGTTCTTATAACTTGACCCATTTCTATTAATCTAAAATTGCCACATGTCTATGGCTTACCAGTGTTCACATCTTGCTTCACCTGACAGTGCTGGCGTCTTTTTCCCCTCTGCCTTTCTTCTTCCTGTCTCTCTCTTCAATTTCCCGTCTAGCTATAACTTGACTTGCCATAGGCCAAACAGCTTTATTTATCAACCAATCAGAGCAGCACATAGTCACAGCTGTACAGAAAGACATCCCACAGCAAGAGCACTGATGTTGTGGTGGAGAATGGCTTGGATTTGGAAGATACTGAGAATGAATCAACAGGGCTTGCTGCAAGCACACTGGGCCTGTATTATGAAAGAAAGGAGAAAATCAGAACTATGAAGTACTTACCTTAATATTTTAAATTATGAATATAATAAATACAAACTCAGTGAAATCAAAGGAACAAACTTTATCTACTTAACAGATGATTGAAATATAGTGTCTATACTACTGTCTACCATTAATTATAGGACAGCATCTAATAGACATGCAAGCAATAACTTAGAAATCTTTTATTTTAGTAATTTCCTCACTGAATATGAGGACACTGGATGAGTTTCAGAACCTTTTCTCTTTGCTAGGTTTCCAGTTGCTTTGCCATTCATTTTCCAAATTCCCCAACCCTTAAAACAGTATATCTCTACACAGTAAGCTACATATTTACAAAATTCATTACAGATAAAAATCTTCTAAAGATTTAGATAGCTTTCAGTAGTAGCTCTGTGTTACATGCAGTTTGAAGGATTTGCTATCTGTCTTAGTTTGGGCTTTTTTTATTGCTATGAAGAGACACCATGATCACAGCAACTCTTATAAAGAACACATTAAATTGGGGTGGCTTACATACAGTTTCAGAGGTTCAGTCCATTATCATCATGACAGGGAGTATAGCAGCATGCAGGCAGATGTGGTGCTGGAGCTGAGAATGCTACATCTTGCAGGCAACAGGAAGTTGACTGATTGTCACACTGAGGGAAGTTTGAGAAAAAGACCTCAAAGTCCACCCCCACAGTGACGCACTTCCTCCAACAAGGCCACACCTCCTAATAGTGCCACTCCCTTTGGGGGCCATTTTCTTTCAAACCACCACATTTTCCTTGCTGGAAATTTAGCTGCTTTCTCATCTATAACCTGGACAGCCTTGCTTTGGGGAGTATCTTGAAAATTAAATGAGAGTAACTATAATATGCTATGTAAATACTTGCCACATATTATGATTTCAATATATCTAGGGTATTATTTTTATTGATCTACCCAGGCTATTTGGAAAATACCATATTTAATGGTTTTCATCAACAAAATGAAAACAGGCCCCACCATCTACTTTAGTGGAAAGGTGCTGCTTGACTGTGGAATAGTGCACCTTCTTGAGGAGTTCCTCCTCTAAGAACACACAGTTTAGGCTTGGAGGTGGATTACAACAAAGCCATAGCACACGGCCTATCATACCACACCATGCCAAATGTTCAGAAACACTGGAATGCACACTCTTTATGGCAGTGCCCCCTTGATTTTACCTGCAGTTTTGCATTCAGAGAACTACCTCTACTTAGTATGCATGAGGCACCATTATTTCTTACCTATTTATACTGTGATACAATCTGAAAGGATTAGAGCTGAATTACAGAAAGGGATTGGAGATTATAAATCATCTTAATCAAAGTTGCAGAATTAAAACCAATAAAAGCAAAGAAAAACTATGTAAAAATCTTATAAATATTTTGTTTTTGATAACCAGGAATTTTTCATGTAGTTAATTCAGAGTATTTTACAGTCTTCCAATTAATTAATCATCATAAAACCTTTCCCATGGGAAGCAGTCAGAGTCTGATATGCCAGCACGTATATTATAATGTGTTGGTCCAAGGTCATATCTTCCCTAAACACACAGTGTTATGATTTCATCTAACACAGTTTTCAAGTTCTTCATGATTTAATTCAGTAAAAGAGAATAGGCTTAACAGGAAAATAAAATTGTTGATCCATTTGTTGATTTATAATGTGTTCATAATGTGACACTCAGAAAACAAACATGAGGAAAAGATCAGTTAATATGCATAAAATATGTTCACCCATAGTTAAGGCCCAGAAATGATTTCTGAGGAGTTTTTCATTTGGTATTATGGGTTAATCACTTATATACATTTATAGCTTTTGACAATGATATGAAATTGCTGTTTACTATTTGAGCAAGCCAATGTACCATGACTTAATGAAACATCACATTACAGCAACATTTTGGTCATTTCTAATTTTTATTATTTTGAACCATAATCATGACAAAACATCTAGTTTTCCCATCTTCTGATTTCATTAAATTCTCAGATATGAGATGACCGATTATAATGAAGAATGCCAACGTCAATGTTGTTACTTGGTTTCTGCTGCTGCCATCAATGCATGAGTACACCAGCACTGCCCACTAGTTAAACCTTAGCTCTCTGTTCCTGCTTTGATGAATATCCATAGAGGAAAGTTTGCACGTGCAGATACGTAACTTTAAATTTTGCATTCTGACATTCAGGACAGGCAAGTGCACTCTTTCTCATCCTTTATTTTATTATATAACTATTCTCACACGGATGCTGCTCTCTAAAAGTTATTTTAATGAACACAAGCAGATAAACAAAGTGCTTTCAGAATGAGCTGTATTTCCTTACTCCTTCCCAAGCTCTGTCCTCAACCCATCCCACCTCACATCATTTTATAGTCAAGGAACATAAAAATTTGAGGAGTGAAGACAGTGAAACATGACAAAAAAAGGAAAAAGAAAATGATGCTGTGGGACTGGAGAGATGGCTCTGTGGTTAAGAGCACTGGCTTCTTTTGCAGAGGTCCCAGGTCCAGTGCCCTGTACTCACATCTGTATGTAACTCCAGTTGCAGGGGATCCAATGCCCTCTTCTGGCCTCTCCAGGCACCGAGAATGTATGGTGTGCACAGATACACGTGCAGACAAACCACACAAGTAAAATAAAGACACCTCTGTGTAGAAAGTGTCGCTGGAAGAACAGCAGCACACATGCCTGGTGTATCTGAGTGACTGATGTGCCTGTGTGCCTGGGTGTGGCCTGTGGATTTACTGGTGTGGGCTATAACTAAGAGCTCAGATGCTGGCTTCAGCTGGAGTTTGGATTTCTATCACTTATGTTTACGCATGCAGAGGTTTTTGTGTGGCCTTATACAAGTTACTAACTGCTTTGTATGTCTGCTTGTTCATCTGTAAAATGAAGAAAGTAAGAATGGCTACGGCATTATTCAGACTTTTAGTCAGTATGAAAAATAGCAAGAAAAATAATGTAAAGATGGAAGGATTTATTTTGGGTAACAATTTCAGAGTTTGGGGTCTATCATGACACAGAGGAAATGGTGCAGAACAGCTTGCCTCATAGTGACCAGGAGCAGCAGGGGGAAATCTGTCCACAGCCCTCAGGATGGTACCACCCACATTCACACTGGGTCCTCCTTTAAAGTACATGGATCCCCTCTGCCTTTACGGACACCTTCTGAAATGTGGTTCACTAGTCTCCTAGGACTGTTTCAATCCAGTCAAGATCAAGGTTAAGCACCACACAAACACTATGAGACACAGGGTCAGTTCATGTAAAACCACTTTCTAAGTACTACAGGAGTGCTAGTTATGATTACTGTTATTGTCTCTGCCAGAACTGAAATCTCTAAAATGACTTATTTTTCCCAATCAAGAATGATTGAATATTCATTTTGTTCTCTTTTATTGTTTGGTACGTCTTAAATGATCTGAGGTGCTTGTTCAGAGGGTATGATTTGAGCAACATCTGGAAGATTTTGTCTTCAAATACACTCTGATTTGTCAAGCTCCATGGTTACAGCCATCTTGTTTCTGTCCAGTTATGTCTTGCTCATACTGCCACCTTCTGAGCTGCAGATGGTGATACCGCCTTGTGGTCTCCTGGGCGTTGGCTGGATACTCAGTGTATTCTTGAGTGGCAGACGCAGATAGGGGCCCTGTGCTGCTTCGAAAGGTAAACACGAGGTGGGAAAGGAAGGCTGAGGACAGTGGGGCTAAAGTGCTTCCTCGACTGGAGGGAAGAGAGGGGTAGACATCTGGTTCTAGAAGTTTCCCTGAGGTGCACCTGGATTCAAATTGTGCCAGGAATGGATCAGCATCTCTGGGAGGCATGGGGCCAGAAGTGACCACATGGTTTATCTGAATAAGAGTTGTCTGCGTTACACTTGAGTCTTTTTCTAGTATTAACGGGACCTTGGATCCCGGTGAAGATTCAGGTTCATAGAGCTCTGTAGGCAGAACCTGTCTGGTGGCGAAGGAAAAACACAAAAAGGAAAGAGAATTAAATGACATCAACTGCAAAAGCATGTTCTCTCGCTACTGTGGATGAGCAGAAAACTGTTGCCTCAACTGTCGAAGCTGTTTTCTGCCAATTTTAGAGGCAGGGCTATATTTAGTATTGGGGGAAAAAAACCCAAACCAAAAAACCCTGTCATTTATAGCCAGTAAAACTAGTTCGTTTAGAAGCATAAATGGCAACATTTCTGGACAGAAAAAAGTGAATTCTCACAAAGAACAAGTTTCTAGAAAGGTTAATCATATTGTTAGAGTAAAATGGGCCAATTTTTACTGCAAAGAAATATTCCAGTGCTCAAAATTACCAAAAAGGAGATGGTTTCTCCTGATTTTCATTCTGCACTCAATTTTACTGATAACAACTTTCAAATCTCACGTAGAAACAGTTGTGGGGTTTTTCCTTTTTATTTTCTTTGTGCAGTACATATTTAGAGCTCTATTTTATATTGGAATTCATGGTTACAAAGTTTTAAAAATATTTATTCTTATGTTTGTGTGTATGTATGTACGTATGTGTGTATGTGTATGTATGTGTGTGTATGTGTTTGTATGTGTGTATATGTATATGTGTGTGAGTGTATGTGTGTGTGTGTGTGTGTGTGTGTGTGTGTGTGTGTGTGTGTGTTTATTATCACTGTGAAAAACCACCTACCAAAATCAACGTGGGCAGGAAAGGTTTTATTTCTTCTTGCAACTCTCAGGTCACACTCCATCACTGAGGGAAGTCAGGGCAGGAACCCAAGGCAGAAATCTGGAAGCAAAAACTGAAGCAGAAGCCATGGAGGACACTGCTTACTGGCTTGCTTCCTATGGCTTGATCATTCTACTCTCCTCTACATCAGGACCATCTTCCCACAATAATCTGGGCCATCCCACATTAATCATAATCAAGAAATTACACCACAGACTTGTCTATAGGCAAGCTGATAGAGGCATTTTATCAATTAATTGTCCCTCTTCCCAGATTACTCTGGTTTGTGTGAAGTTGACAAACCCCAACTAGCATGGTGTGTGTGTGTGTGTGTGTGTGTGTGTGTGTGTGTGTGTGTGTGTGTATGTGTGATATGTATGATATGTATGTGTGATATGTATGTGTTGTGTTATGTGTGTGTGTGATTTGGATGATATGTGTTTGATGTGTGCGTGTGTGTGTGTGTGTGTGTGTGTGTGTGTGTGTGTGGTGTGTATGATATGTATGTGTGATATGTATGTGTTGTGTTATGTGTGTGTGTGATTTGGGTGATATGTGTTTGATCTGTGTGTGTGTGTGTGTGTGTGTGTGTGTGTGTGTGTGTGTGTGTGGTGTGTGGTGTGATGTGCACGCTGACTTCCCATAGCACACAGTGAACAACCTTGGGTATCAGTCCTTGCCTTGTTCCTTGTTTGTGGCTACTTTTCACACTCCAGGCTAGATGGCCTGTAAGCTTCCTAGAAATTCTCCCATCTCTGACTAGCTCTTCACTGTGGTACTGCCAGGATTCTGGACACATGCCTCTGTGTCCAGCTTGTACGCGGGTTCTGGGGACCTGAACTCAGGCTGTCTGGCTTGTGAACTTTGACCCACTGAACCATCTTCTCAGCCCCTAGAATTGTAAAACTATCAAACCACTAGGTTTTCGAGTTTACTGGTGGCTGGATACACCTGGCAGACTGGTTAGTTTTTGTCAACTTGACACAAACGAGAGTCATCTAGGAAGAGAAGACACTAATTGGTGAATCACTTCCATCTGATTAGCCTGTGATCATATCTGTGGGGGCGTTTTCTGATTACTGATTGGTAGGATGGAGTCTAACCTATTATGGGTAGTGCTATCACTGAGCATGTGGTCCTGGGTTGTATAAGAAGGCAAGGTGATCAAGCCAATAAGCAGTTTTCCTCCTTTGTCTAGGCTTAAGTTCCTGCCTCCAGGCTTCTGTTCTAGGTCCAACCTTGGCTATTTTTTTGATTTTGGATTGCTTTTGGTCAGTATTTCATCATAGCAACAGAGGGCTAAATTAGGCTAACTGCTTTACCCTGGGTCGTCATAGTCTCTATGTATAGGACCTCAGAACTGTGGGCACAACCTAGATGCCCAGTGCCTGGCACTGAGTTGTTACAGGGTAAGGCCTAGTACCCTGCTTCCTAGAAATGTTGCCTTCTTGCCCAAGGAGAACCTTATTGGTTAACAGTCTAAAGGTTAAAGGTCTAGGTACCTTTCTTTCATAGGTATTTCTGAGACCATCAAAGTAGTCTTGCTATGAGTGTCCTATGTTTGTATGTGTCCTTCTGCCTTTTCATAAGAAAAAACAACTCATTCTTGGAAGTTCAAAGCCTTATGAAATCTGAAGTTAGTGGAGATGTATTAACAGAAAGACACATCCAAGATCATGAGGAGAAATTGTCAGTACAAGACAGGATTTTATACATGTTGAATGATGACTTGCTTAAGGGGATAGTGGAGACTTAGGAACATCTAGTATGATGGGCAAAGGTCTGCTTCAAAGAGTAAAGTAATGTGGCTGCATCTTCTCATGGGTTATCTCATTACTGACTGAAATATTCCTGACTGACTTTAGAATACTTGCTTCTTGCATCTGTCAAGTCCAGTTGTCAACAGGGAATTAGCACTGCTGGCTGCCTCCAGCTCTGATTCAGCACTCCAGAGCCTGAGAGTCAGGAGAAATATGTTAGTTCACAAATGAGCTTTTCATAAAAGCAGGTGGTTGATGAAGGCTAGTCTGTGAGAAACGCTGAGTCCCGTGATAATGTGATGAGGGAGGCAGAGTTGAATAAACCCAATACAACCCAAAGGTGGATTTGGAAGTCACTTGATGTGGTCAACAGCGCACAGAAAGCTGGTTGTGATTGCCTGGGTTTTCTGAGTAGGACCGTGTAGGTAGGTTGTCCTGGGATTAGTGTCTTATTAGATTTCCCACTTGTAAGAAAAGATTCCAACACTCACATGCCTCACTAGTGGCTTAGCAATAAAGTGTGCAGTTTAGAGACTTGGTGTTCCTCCCTTCCACAGTGTAGCAAAAATGAACACCAGGGCAGTCTGCTGCCTCTTTCCCTTTCTTCCTGTTTCTCTACATCCCAACCCCCAAACTTCCCTCTCCTGTGTTGTTTAACCTGAGATTACAATTGGAATCTTTACTTCATCTTCTGTCAAGGTGAAGTAATGTTGGAAAGCCTACTCTTTCACCTTGCTTCTGTTGAGACTATCAGTAGATGGAGTCTAGTCTGTAGAGATCTACAGCAAAGGCATCACCTCTCTGTTGCATTCTCTTCCTCATCATTAGCTGTGGTTCTGAAGTAAAAAGACACCTCGCAGAGTACTGAGAAAGCACACTGGCCTCACTACTGTCTTTAGTGTTCAAGTACACTGAAGACACATTAGCTTACCAGTTACTAAAAGTCAAGATACCCAACTTTCGCTTCTTAAGTACTGATGTGCTAACAAATCAAGAGGTTAATAACCATTATGTCACTTCAAGGTTATTCTCCAAGTTACATTCTCTGTCAATCATAACATTTTCTCTGAATGACCATTTATGAACTTCAGTGCTACTTAGAGTCTGTATTTTGTTTCTATGGAGGAACATCTTGGATGTGAAATAAAAGAGAAGATGTAAATGTTATGAAAGGCCCATTGTCAGAATCATTTAGATATAGATGCCAGCCTTATGGAGTGGGGGATCCTTGCCCAGGCCCTTTATCTGACTTGGCTGTTATGCAGAAGTTCCTGCTCACTCTGAAGTCCAGCTGGAACTCTGCATCTATCTGTGCATGCAGAGATTAAACACCTGCTGGTTTCTGATTTCTCAGAAGACCTCTATTGCCTTGAAGCAAGGGGAGGTTGAAATTTGAACAACACACATTTGGGCCATTCCTCCCCCCCCCCCACTACTAAATATATACCATCCAAAATTCATACTCTTGCCAATATGTTTCAATATCCAGTTGCCTTCCAGGTGTTTCTGTAAAGGAAAGAAAGTGCCAGGTGTTGTTCTCTTGTGCCATATGGTTGTAGAAAAGTCCTCAATCAAGCATTTCCCACAAGCCTAGGAACTAGATTTTTACTTCTACCTGATATCCTGTCAATGTGTCCCAAGTTACCATTCTGTGTACAGAACTCAGGAGAAGCCAAGACATGAAAGGCAGTTAGATTATTGCTATCATTTTGATAGCATGGTTTGTCATTGACAATGAAGCATAATGGAGAGTCTCATTCACATTCCCTTTCCCATAATGCTGTGCTATTTGCCTGTAGGATCACCTTCCCATTACTCTGAGCTAGCTGCAATGTAAGAGTCAGAATTATTTGGGTGACCTTTATGTTGTTAGTAATAGCCTTCATTTACCTTAGAGTATTTGTAAAGAATTCAGTAACTTCTCTACCCCTGTCTTGCATTGTTTATCTTTATCAAGCACATTGTTCTATGTTTGGATAGCATTCATCTTTGAAGTGATGTGGACATATGACTGATCCTATTGTGATGAAATAATAAACATAGATCAGTTAAAATACCTCCATGTTTGTGTAATTGTCTTGATTTGTCTTTTTAAAGTTTCTGTGCTAATGTGCATGCCTTGGTAGGAATAAGCCTTCTGATTTCTCTTGGCTTCTGATGTTATCCCAGTTGGAACATGATAGTTATATCACAAAGGAATGTTTGTAGAAATAGAGGATGAAGCCCCATTTCTTCTTCATAACCTCATGCTATGGTTTAGATGCCCTGTGTTGAGCCTTGGGCTCCACAATGGTGCTATTGGTTGGTATTTGGGAAGGTAGGGCCTGATGAGAGGTTTTTTAAGTCATAAAGTTTGCTTTCAACATATATAGTGGGACTCCACCCTCTTTTTCTTCCTTTTCCTCTTGGCTTCCTAGCAATGAGGTAAATGTTTCTGTTCTAATACATGTGTCTGCATGAAGCTTTGCTTCACCATGGTCCCAAGGCAATGGGGTCAATTGATCACAACCTGGAACCTCTGAGTGGTTATAGGGTAAGGCCTAGTACCCTGCTTCCTAGAAATGTTGCCTTCCTGTCCAAACAAATCTTTTCTCTTCATGAATTGATTGTACCAAGTGTTGTCATAGTAACAGAAAGCCAACTCTCATACACTATCTGCTTCTACCTCTCCATTTTTTAAAATTCTTAAAAGCTTACCTGTAGTCATGTGTGTATGCATGTGTGTATGTACATGGTGTGCATGTGTATATGTATGTGATGTGTATGTGCTTATGTGTGTGGTGCACATATGTGCTGTGTACATGAGTGTATTGTGTGGTGTGCATGTATGTGTGTGGTGTGCATGTGTGTTTGTGTGGTGTATATATTTATGGGTATGGGTGCATGTGTGTATGTGTGTGGTGTTTATATATTTATCTATATGGTGTGCATGTATGTGTATGGGAACATGTTTGTGGTGTATATATGTTCATATGCATGGGTACATTTGTGTGTACGTGCATGTGGAAAACAGAGGTTGATGATAGTGTCTTCCTTGATTGCTTTCTACCTTGTGTATTGATACAGGGTTCCCAACTTGAACCCAGATGTCACTAGTTCAGTCACTCTGCCTAGCCAGCTTACCCTGGGGATTCCTGTCCCTCACCACCCCCATACTAGGGTTCTGAGTATCCAAACTACATTACATATGCTTTCATAGCAGGAGCTTTACCCACTGTATTCATTTGCTCTCTATTTCTGTAATAAAACACCATGATAGAAAACACCCTGGGGAGGAAGGGCTTTATTTCAGATTATCTTGAAGCCCATCATCCAGGGAAGTCAGGGTAGGAACTCAAGACAGGAACCTGGAAACAGGAATTGAAGCAGATGCCATGGAGCAACACTACTTACTGGCTCACTCTGCCTAGATTGCTCAGTTTGCTTTTTGATACACCCCTGGACCACCTGCCCGGGGACTGCACTGCCCATAGTGAGATGGGCCCTCCCATATTAGCCATCAATCAAGAAAATGCCCCTCACGCTTGCCCACAGCTTAATCTGGGAGGCGGAGGGGGGGCATTTTCTCAACTGAGGTTCCCTCTTCTCAGATGACTCCCACTTGTATCAAGTTGGCACAAAATTACCAAGCATACCCGCCATGGTCTCTCTCCAGTCCCTGCCATTTATGTACTTTTAGTAAATATTTTCATAAACATAAAATGGAAAAATGCTGACAGATGCATTCTGTTAAGTAAACCAGAAATTTATTTGCCAAACATGAAAGGCTAAGTCTCCTATCTCTCACTAGTGTATCTCAAACAGAACTGGGAGTCTAGAAAAGAACACTGTAAGGAAACATTTACAAAATTTATATCACAGCAAGCCCCTGTTCTGTTCTTCAAGGGGCTTGTTTTCCTACCTTCCTTGATTTGGCTATGTATCTAGAATGTACATGAGGCACTACCAATGCGCTAGCAGCCAGATAACTTTGTGAGGTCCTTAGTCACATGGCTTCGATGTTTTGGAAAAGTAAATGTTTGTCATTAAGACAGTTCTGTTTTTCCTGATACTGTTCCATGTGATCCCTTATTATTCCTCGTTTATCTTTTTTCACTTCAATTAACTTTCTTTTATCTCTAGACCTTTCCTTTCTGTCTCTTTCCTATCCTTCTCTATTTTACTCATCCTTGATTCCAACTGAAAAGAACTATAGTCTTTGTCCATGATAAAATAATGAATATTTGCAAAAGGATTAGAGAAACCACCAGGTGTTTTTGTGTTTAAGGAAGGAAAATGCTTCACTTAGCAATGGCTTACAAATTGAAATGGAAAAACATTTTCCCAAGAGTTAAAGTACAGAGATCTTTTGTGCTACAAAATTTAACAAAACAAATTAAACCTGAATCTGAATCTTTGGATTCTGCACTCAGAAGAAATCCTCAACTCTTAGGAGACAGAAAAGGCTTCCTCCTCTCTCTTCCCTCTCTCTTCCCCCTCTCCTCCCCTCTCCTCTCCTCTTCTCTCCTCCCCTCCTCTGGGGCAATCCATCATAAACTCTTTGGTCCATTATTTCTAATCCTGCCCACTCTTCTAGAGTAAACAGACCGGAGTCTTGTGCGTAGTGAGTGAATCCTGTGCACTAGGGGGATGCATATTTTCTAAACCCAAACTACCCCTTAGAATGAAAGGTTTGCAGGTTTTATGCCACCCTTGGGCAAAAGAATCTATCTGTACGGGCTGGGAACCATGACGCTTGAACACAACTTCCCTAAATGGTCCATCAAAGCATTCTCCTATGTATCTGTAACCTCCTGAGTGGCATGAAGGGATGAATCTAGGTGCCTCCTCCCTGTAAAAGCTGTCATAGTTTGGAGACTTCTTCCAAGTGTGTACTCTCTGTGCCCTCCTATCTCTAGGATAGCCTCCCTCCCTCTGACATAATCTCCTCTGGAGGATTCTAGAAATAAGAGGAAGCACCCTTCTGGGAACATTCATCTTAGTTCCACTTTCCTTCTTGGAAACCATTTCAATACCAGGGAACTCAAAATCTTTTAAGAAAAAAAAATATAGGTACAAACCCATCACTAAATGTCACAGTAAGTTATGTTACCATCAACATAAGGTATGGCCAATTCTCTTTTCAGCCAGTTCTTTTAAAGCTAATATAATATCTCTCTCCGGGAAGAAAGAAATGACCCAAGGTCAGCCTGACCTCTCTGTCACTCCAAGGTAATATATCAGCAACCAAGTCATTAAACAAGGCTTATTCTACCTTCTTCATTTACAGAACTTCATTAAGTTTATCTGAAATGTGCTTTAAAAACAATCTAATTCATCTTGCTCCAAGTAATTTAATTAGAATCCAATTAAATTCAGCAGAATGCATACATCATTTTACATGTTGCACCTTGATTCATTTAATTTGCAATTTTATTTTAAAGATGCAGAGGAGTTACTTGGCCCCACACTATTCGATCCCAAACAATCCATTTCATGCATAAACAAACTGGTTCTCAGGAGCGCTATGGGAAACAAAAATGTGCTCATCTTTATGCATATCACACACCACTCATTTGAATTTCATATCCTGGGCAATGTGTGCTCTTAGGAGAGAGACACTTCATATCAGTTCACTTTTGCTTACAGAGGGATACTTTCTCTCCCTCTCCTTGCCTTTCCCTAAGACACACACCAAAATGGATCAATACAGAAAAAGGAATGGTATTCAGATCCAATTTACATCATTTTCACAGTCACAATGAAAAGTTTAGGGATCAAGGGGACCAAGGATGGAGTTAGAACTCTTTTTCTTTGGAGACTGTGCAAAATACTAAATGGCTAGAAATGGCTTTTTTTTTTTTTTTTTTTTTTTTTTTTTTTTTTTTTTTGGTTCATAGACACACTGTATTTGCTTGAAATTGGTCTTTGTGAACATGATCTTAAAAGGCCCAGTACCACATGAGTACTATATAAATGCCATTGTGAGGAGGCTGGCCTTGTTCATCTTCCAGGAAAGCACAGGACTACTTTTGAGTCATTGGCAAGAATCTTGCTGATGTAGAAGAAATCTTCCAACACTCTGTGCGTCTGTTATTTCAGAGACCAAAAAGAATACCATATCTTTCCTTTAGATTTTTTTTTCTTTTTTGTTTCAGTCATGATTTTTTGAGTCAGAGTCTCATATAGCTCAGGTTGGCCTTGTAATTCTTATATAGGGGCAGTTTGCCTTGGACTCCAGGTTACAAGCAGAAACCACTACAACTTCTTCCTTTGAGTTTTCATAATTTGAAGTTACTCACAGTTAAGGTAACAAATGAATATGGTGTCCTTTCAGTTCCATGGTGTAATGGAACTGGCTATATGCTGTTCTTAGCCCACAGTTACACTGTGGCAACTATTGTACCTTAAGCAGCATTAAACAATTTTAAGACCTTGTTGAGGGTAGTGAAAGAAAAAAGACAGAAACTATATCTTTACCAAAAAAAAAATAGAAAAGAAAAGAGAGAATGAAAGAAAGAAAAGAAAAAGAAAATAGGTAAAGTTAAATTGTAGCATTTGTTTTAGCTATTAAACTATTACTTAATTTCCCTTTACTGGGATTTTAAAGCATTAAGTGAGGCCATGTTTATTTCTCATCAGGTAGACAAAATTGTAACATTCTTTTTCTCATTATTTTGCCATATTTTCACTGAGGTAACTTTTCCTGGGGAGACATGAAGAACTAGACATTCTAGATAGGGCAAAAATGGCAGGCCAAACAAACAACCCCACCCAAATCTAGATTGATGAACCAATGAATTTATTTGGCTTACTTGAAGAATCATGGGTAAGTGGAATGGGGATGATTCCAAACAACTGTATCCCTGTAATACCTCCACCCCAGCAAGGATGATGACCTCTCCAAATCAGAATAGATGGAGTCCCTCTTCAGTTAACCTCCTATCCACTATACATTCTAGGGATCCCATGCCATGAAGGCAAAATGACCTGTAGCTGGGAGGGTGCGAGTGGGACAGAAGAGTGGCTGAAATCTCCGAAGAGGGCCTGATGACCCTCCTTACCCTCTCCTTCTATAAAGGAATGCCACAGGTTCAGTCTTGTTGAGGGCTTCCAGTGGGTAGTCACCACTGCCCTGGTCAAAATGGTGAACAGCCATCTAATGCACAGGAGACACCATTCTATAATGGATGAGCTCTTGGACAGTTTAGACAGCTTGGAAACATTATTAGAGCCTTTGCTGGTGACACAGGTGTGTGGGATGGAGTTTATCAAAGATCTGAAATGACTTTGATTTACCAATCTTGATCTATGAGTAAAGAAAGTAAATGTATGTCTTGGTTTAAGACACTATAACAAAGTGCCATAGATCAGATGGCTTATGCACACAGACATTTATTTCTCACGGTTCTGGAAGTTGGAAGTTTAAGGTCAAGATGCTGGTATGATTGAGTTCTGATGAAGAGCCCTCTTGGTTGCGTGCACACTGCTACTGTACCTCGAATGGTTTAAGAGCCCTCAGATGGCTTTTATAAGAACTGAATTCCATTCATAAGTACTTTGCCCGTTTGACCTACTCATCTTCAAAAGACCCACCTTCTAATATTATTGCATAGTTAAGGTTGCAATATATGAATTCTGGAGAAACATAAACATTTCATCCATTTCAAGGTGGTTTATAAACGATTGATTGCTTCCTCTAAAAAGCCACTGTAGAAGCATGATATACTGAAGCAAGATTATGTTAAGGGACAATGGCTTGTCCTTTTCCATTTTGGAGACAGGATTTGGTGAGGCTGGGTATGTCAGAGTACATCTTGTTATGCTAGCAGGTTATTTTTCAATGACTTCTAGTAGGAAAATGATTAGTATATAATTAATATGCACAAACATGAGCCCTAACTCGTTTTCCATTCCTATTCTTGAAGGGTCAGTGGTCTCCAGCATGTGAGGGTCTAACACTGGTCTTCATGCGTAACCTTAGCAGTGGCTCCTCCTGTTTCTTACGTTACATCACCTGGGACACAGCCTCAGTGGGAAAGATCATTCACAGTAGACATCATTGTTGCACCCTTGGTTCGGAGCACCACTGTTTCTCTTACTTCACTGATGTTCTATCAGTCTTAGTCTTGATAGCTTTTTAAAAGGTAGAACATTGTATATCACACAAACAGCCCCGGGTTATCTTTCAATAGCCATCGGTTTCGTTTCAATGTCTTTGCATACTCTCATCAGCATCCTCCATCTCTAGTCTTTAAATGTCTGCTACAGAAACCCTCCATCAGAGTGGCTCTCCCATTGGTCTTTCCTTCTGTTATCTTCAATCATAGAGGCAGCCGAGAGCCTTCATGGATCTCACACTTTGAATTATCACTTCCATTTGCCTTCTCATCTCTGCAACTGGAGCCTGGGATGACAATAATTGAATTTCCTGTTTTTGTTAGATTTATCCCTGATGTAGAAATTTCAATAAATCATTTTCTTCCCTGTCATTATAATGGTTATAATAAACGCCCAACTTTTATTTCTATAGGAGATATTTCCCTCTACAACAATTTTTTCTTAGTCTATGCTATAAAAATTAAAAATTGACATAATTTTGAGGTGTTTTTAAGGCAATCTGTGAGAAAAGTTTAAATCAAAATCACTCCTTTATTGTCTTATCATTAAAGCAGGGGTACTGGACTCATCTTTTGATGCACAGAAAGAAGAAAAAACTGTCTACTAGCCTCTGTTCAGAGGGCCCCTTTGCTTGGGAGCAAAATCCAGGTGTTTTGTCTTCTACAACGAGGAAATACTTCTTTGTTTAGCCACATTTCCTGCTCATTCTTGCAGGTAAAAGCATAAGCTATGATCTCAGTTGATTACACATTTCTCGAGTGGGTTTTCACCGTGTGTGTGAAATTTGGCATTCAGAGGAATATAGTTTCCTCATACTTCATGGGTAAGAATGTATTACAGATGTAATAAAATTATGAAATCTGACATTGGTTTTTAATGTTAAGACACAGTGAGGCAGTCTGTTTTTGTTCATTCAGTGGATTTCCAAGTTAAACGTTTGCCTTTTGGCCCCAGGGTTCACTAACGTAATTCAAAATGCAAAGCTAAAAGCATTTTGAAATGAAAAATGTCAAAATCATTTAAAATGCATAAAGCAAACAGTAACACAGTCATCCTAAAAGGTTACACTGCCTCTCTGCTCTCCAAGATGTTAGCAAGCATGAGAACTAGTCAGAAGTTCCTGCTGGAAAGCTGCTAAGTAGTCCATATTTCTTTTTCCCCCCTGACTTTCCAAAAGACAAGAATACCAAAGGCTGTCCTAATTAGAGAAAACATTAATTAACTTGTTAACAGTCTTCTGAAAGTATCAGATGGGTTGGTACTTACAAATAGACTCAACGTTAGGAGGGCCGTTATTCTGAGTATTGTCCAAGAATCAGATATTACAGGAGGCAGTTCACATATACTACTTTGTTAAGTCATCTACATTTTATAAACCAGTGAAATAAGTCTTAGCGACCTGATCGGGATCGGGATCTAAGTCCAGATTTGTTCAGTTTCAAAGCATGTTCTCATTTTACTATACCACATAAGTCTCTAGAAGAGCATGGCGATGTCATACCTCTCAAGAAAACAAATAAAATTTTATTTTCTGAGTCAGTTGTCTCCAAAGTGGTAATATATAGCTTCAGAGGAATATCAGATCCTCTGCTAAAGTCTGAGAAGAAAATGTTATCATTACCTTATAGGTGAAGAGAAAACACCATGCCTTTTGTGGGAACGGCAGTAAAACTGAAGTAAGGTGGGCCGATTTGAAGATGTGAATTGACCATCACATAACTGTGTAATCTGTGGGACTGTCCTCCCCACTTCCCTCTTCCTTTTCTCCCCCCCCCCACATCTTCGTCCTTTCCTAATTATTGTGCATTTTTCCTTTTTCACATAATTTCTTTACATTATAATTGCATCTCCTCCCCTCCTTTTCTTTTTCTCCCTCCTAAAACTTCCATGTACCTCCATCACTTTGTTCTCCTCCAAATTCATAACTTTTTTAAAAAAATTATTGTTACACTCATATACACATACCATGTACGTCTGTGTGTCTCTATTTGTGTGTACATACATATGTTCCTAAATATATAAACACAATCTGTTCAGTCCATATAATGTTACTTATACGCATATGGTTTCAGGGCTGACCATTTGATACTGGCAAGCCAATTGGTATTGACTAACCAATCGGTATGCTCTTCCCTGGGGAAGAAGACTTTTCTTCTACTCTCAGCATCCCTCAGTTGCCTGTAGTTCTTTGTCTAGGGCTAATGCCTCCTGAGCTTTCCCCCACCCACATTGGCATGTCCATTGGGGTTGTCAGGTTCTGTTTGGGCAGCCATGCTTATGAGACTTCATGGGTGTAGCATTTCCGACATTTCTAGAAAACACACTCTCACAGCAAACTTCCTGTTTCTCTGGCTTTTGCAATCTTTCCACCCCCTCTTCCAGAATGATTCCTGATCCTTAGGTGCAGGAGTTGTGCTGTAGATAATACCAGTTGAGACTGGTATTATCATATTATCATAACTCTGTATTTTAATCAATTGTGATTTTCAGAAATGGTCTCCATCTGTTGCAAAGAGAAATTTCCTGATGAGGGGTGAGGATTAAACTTACCAATGAATATAATGACACATATTTAGAATATAATTAGGTATTATGCTGAGTCAGTAAGGTGGTTGTAGGTTCTCCTCCAAGATCATGACATTACTATCCCTGGGTAGTTGGCTACAGTACCAGGAATTATTTCCCTCTTGTTAAGAGGGTCTTAAGTTCAATTAGAGAACTGTTGATTACAAACAAGGTATGTGGGCCATTACTGCACCCTTGGGTTATCTTGCCAGGCTGGTCATTGTTGTGGTCCTTAGGTGTCATAGCTGGATGAAACTATTGGTTGTTTCCCTCCATAGGAAGCTTACTTAGCACCTTCTCGTACCATGAGAGCTAGTCATCAGGGAGAAGGCTTTCAGATCTGTAGCTAGAGATTTTCTGCCTGGCCCACAGTCAGGACAAATCTCTCTTACCTGCAAGTCCCACAGCCGCTCAGACCCAACCAAGTAAACACACAGAGACTTATATTGTTTACAAACTGTATGGCCGTGGCAGGCTTCTTGCTAACTGTTCTTATAGCTTAAATTAACCCATTTCTATGAATCTATAAGTTGCACATGGCTCATGGCTCACCGGTGTCTTAACATGTTGCTTCTCATCATGGTGGCTGGCATTGTCTCTCTGACTCAGCCTTCCATGTCCCAGAATTCTCCTCTCTGCTTGTCCCACCTATACTTCCTGCCTGGCTACTGGCCAATCAGTGTTTTATTTATTAACCAATCAGAGCAACACATTTAGCATACAGAACATCCCACAGCACAGGCCAGATCCTGCTGAGGATGGGGTGGGACTGTCTCTTGGCCTTGTGTCCAAAGTACATAGTTTTTTTTTAGCAATAGGGACTTACTTTCACCTGGGGTGGGTGACAACCAAGAGCAATAGCAATAGCCTATAATGTTTTGAGTTTCTCTTGTACAACCCTGACCACCAACTTAAAAGATGGATTCTCATGCCTGGTGTTGGCAGTTTTGTTAGATGGTCTATGCTCTTGAGGTAGAGGGTGGTGTATTGTCAGTCCAGATGGAAAAATTTCATGTAACTATGTATGTATGTTTATATACTGACTTAAATGTATTGGTATTTTTAGGTAGATAGTTAATAGTATAACTCCTCATGACCTTTCCAGACATCCTTACTGTTATTTTATGCTCCTACCTCTTTCTTCTGTATTTATTTCCCTACTTCTTCCTAATTAGCACTCCCCGTTCTTCCCATTTCTCCCCTCAGATAACTTTCCCTTTAGGTCATTTCTCTCCCTTCCATCACCCTTTCCCTTTAATGACAGATTGATAGACATATATCTCACTTCTGATAGAGTTCATACGCATAGGGTGTACAGTTCAGTAGCTTTTAGTATAGTGGTATATGGTGTTCAGGAACGCACAATAAGCACCACATCCATTTTAGAGCATTTTTATTACTGAAAAATAGCTAATTATTCACTAGATATCAGCTCTGTTTCCAGCCCCCTCATCCCTCTCTTAGTATTTGACTCTTCTAAACATTTTCTACAAAGGAAGTAATTTAACACAGGATAATCTGTGCGGCTGTGGTGGGTTGGTAGTTCTTTTAAGGTATATGTGACTCTCTGACATAAGAATGGATGCTCTGCTCTCAGAAGGGGTTCTGTTCTCCTCATGTGGGTGCTTAGTGAGATAAATGATTGTATTTCTTCAGTGACTGAATTTCATAAAGAGAAATTTTGACTTAAGAATGATCCCTGAGTCATCAATAATATCAAAAAACATACAAGTAAATTACAAAAACAATAAAAATAAGCCAGGTGTGGTGGCATATACCTTGAATTCCAGCACTCCGGAGACAGAGGCAGATATATCTCTGTGACTTGGAGGCCAGTCTGGTCTCCAGAGTGAGTTCCAGGACAGCCAGATTGTTACACAGAGAAATTCTGTCTCAAAACAAACAAACAAAGCAATAAAAATAGATATTTCTATTATTACTTTCTCTTATTAATCTGGACTTTATGAGCTATGAATTAATTATATTTTCATTTTAAAATGTTAATTACAATTTGTAATTATCAGCAAGACATTTCTGTAGACTTACTTCTCCCCTTTTATTCTAAATGAACCCGGCTTTCAATGTATAGATTAGCTTGAGGTAGTTCCTGACAGTATTAGCTAATGATTCTAAACTTAAAACAGCAACAAAACAAAACAAAAATACAAACAAATAACCCAGGCATGGTGACACATACCTCTTATCCCAGAAGTTAAGAGGCTGCAGTTGAGGGATTGCAATGAGTTTGATGCCAGCTTGGCCTACATAGTGAATTCTAGGTGAGTCTAGACTACAATGTGAAAGTCTGTCTCAAAAAAAAAAATTGTTAAGCAACTATAAAATAAAGATAAACTGTGCAATTTGCGGTAGGAGGGTGTGTTTAAAGTATTTTAATGCATCACTTTACATTTTTTCCATTAAATGTAGCAATAGTTGTTTAATTAGATTTTATTGGTATTATTCTATTGGTATTTTACACAGTAGTAGATAATTAAAATGGCATTGGGGAGATCTCTTCTTCTCATTATTATAAAGAGAACTGTAGCATGCAAACAAAACAGTAGCAAAAACAAAGATGGCAACATTAAAAATGCATTCATCCATTGACCAAAACTACTGAAAAATGCATTAAAGCCATGCAAATATTTAGAGAGAGAAAAATCAAATTCCTGCATACCATTTGCTGTGTTTGGGTTAAGGACAGATGTAGCATCGTGGATTGTCCAGAGCTGGTGTAGAATTATGTCAACGTAGTCAGTGAGGGTAGTTCACTTACATAGCCATCTCTCACGTCTCAATAGTGCCTTTTGTTGATTCTGTTTTAACCATAGTAAAATGATATCTGGGCATTAACAAATAAAATGAATGGAGAAATATAGGAACATTGTGGCTGATGTTTAGTTCATGTCTCTTGTTCAGAAATATAGAATGCTTTCAACCAAATTAAAAGTATGTCTATGCCACTTTTGAATTCTTTTATCACCTACTTGTATATATATAATATATATATATATATATAATAAGAGTATATATATAATATATATTATATATATACTCTTATTATAACTTCTCATTGGCCAGCCAAGTGAGTCCACATCTGTCTCTGCATTTAAGCAAGCATGGCATTCCCCTCCTTGCAATGATGCATCAACTTTCCAGTACCAATCCAAGCCTTTACCATTAGAAAAAAGACTCTAATATTTGCTCTCCAAGAAATGCTTTCATAATAGGATCATCCAATTTTAAACATTAAAATTATCCCAATAACTTCTGGCCTGTTTTAAGATTTACTTGAGTTCATAAGTACTTTATGTTCTCTATCTTACATATTTATTTGCCTTTCTCAACATCTGGAGGTAGAGCAATGGATTTGTTCCTCCCTATCTGTCTGTACCTGGTAGGGCTTGAAAAATCTACAGACTTGTTTATTTCTCTGTGGATCATAGCAAAACTAACAAATAATAAATGCATGGATATTTATGGTAATCCAGCAGCCACCAAAGAGTTATCAGTGGCCTGATTGCTTTAAGGTTAAAGATATAAATGTCAGTGGTTGGTATACATATACTGCTACTTTTTATAAATGTCAGTGGTTGGTATACATATACTGGTACCTTTTAAAAGTAAGTCATAATTGTGGAATAGATGAAAATGTAAAGCTTATTAATTTAACCCGAGTTCTCCCATAAAGCAGAGAGAGATGTACATATTGCTACTTTATTAACAGTGCATTTCCAGCAATAACAGCAATGAGACACAATAAAGAATAAAAGAAACCTTTGAGAACCTTAAGATGTAGCCATCTCTAGAGAGCCCATATAGCTTGCAGGAAGAAGGAAGAGTTTCCCATTGTTCAAATGCACTAATTCCATTTTACGGTTAGCTTTTTCATGAGTGGGTACCAAACAGGTTGCCACAAAGGTCCAGCCCTCCACATCAGCTGAGAGACCCTTCCAGGGTAGAAGGCACAAGGTCCACAGCATGAGCCTGAGGCGCAGGGCCACCAAGTTGGGCCCACATAACTTTGAGTGAAGTCTATGTAGAGATTCTCACTCTAACTACCACTGGAGCTGGATTAAGGGGCTAGGAACCCTACAGATACATGAAACCAAAAGAATCTGAAGGATTGTAGAAGAGGTGACATACACACAGGGCATTCACATATCCTTATTTTACCTAGAGGATCTCAAGCCTAAAGTGGGAAATAGTCAAAACCGTGGTGCTACATAGTAGAGCTGACAGGGCCAGAAAGTTCCAACTGTCTCCTCAATAACTTCTCTCCTTCTCTCCAGACACAATTGATGAAGTAAGCATGAGCATCTGTGTTATCTTGTCACACTAAAGTTCAAATATCTCCTGTACTTAGTATATCATAGATAGATGGCAGGAAGGCCTCCTGGTGGCTGACTTGATTTCTTGTAGTTAATGGTAAATACAATTCAAAATGATGCCACAGAGCCAAAGAATAGATTCAAGCCCAGGCATTCAGATTTGAAATAAAAAGAAACCCTGGTTGATGTTAAACCTCTCAGAACATGCATTTGTTCTTGTCCTAATAATCACCTTATAGAGAAGTCAACTAATTGTCGAATACAGTCAAAACCTGCTTAGCAGAGAGCTTCTCAGAGTCAATGGTCTACCAACAAGAATCTTACAAAAGAACAAAGTAGTAAATGTTTCTCCCACATTCAAGTGGCATTGTTTTTATACCAACCTGTATACTCAAGTATTCTTTATGCATGCATCTCTAGATGCTTGTACTAACTCAAATCTGATGAGACTTGCCTGAGACTCATTATCAGAAGGAAGATGCCTCCACATTGAAAGGGGGATTTGTTCTAATTCAAGATGATGGCATAATTATTCCACTCTCACGGCAAAGAATTACAGAGTAATATAATTATGTAATGCTGTGTTGACATTCTTCATACCTTTTAAAAGAATATATTCTTATGATTAAAAGAAAAGAACAGGATACAATTTATGCTTTATTTTTAATTTTATTTTATTTTTAATTTTTATTTTGAATGTTTAATTTATAAGAGAAACTTATCCCCCCAATCCTAAATTCTATTTCTTTAACACAACACAGTGCTGTTGATAATGGGCATGTCAGTATTTATGAGTACAAGTTCTGTTGTAACAGGTACTCAGCTCCTAGCAGCACCATTTTCCTGAGACTCATGCATTTTTCATTGTCTAGCCTGTCTGAATTTAAAGTGGATGAGATGTCCTTTTAAATGCGCAAACAAAGACGATGAAAATGTGTATCATAGCCTCCTCTCCATTTCTGCTACTAAAATTATGGGAACTATGTATCTTATGTTAGAATGCATCTGCTGTGCTATTCTATGTACTACATGAATAACCAAGAGCTCACTGTGCAAAATTTCACCCAGCACCAATTTTAGTATCATTTTTTTTTTTTGCAAGATAGCACCTTTCCGGGCTTGCTCAGAAATGCACAAGAAAATAGCTTATTAATCTCAGTTTCTAACTGGCAGTTGGGTTACAGTAAAAACAAAACTGTCTTCTGTTTCATTTTGGTAAAATTTCCAGCTAGGACAAGGTGCCACCTTGCCAATCTTCTAACACTTTACCCTTTCTGTACATAGACACTAGCTCCCTCAGAAATGCCTGCATTCTTCATTGAGTATCTATTTTCTTCTGTCCAGCAGTCATCAGACCTTAGGAACAGAACATAGAAATTATTAAAGGTCATTCATTCCCTTCTTCTCGGTAGCTATGCTATATATTCAACATAAGTAGACATAGGAATACAGACCTGAAGACACTCGACTCAGCCTTGGGGATCAGCAATGGCCAATGAAAGGCTTTCAAGACAAGTTAGTATGTTCAGGCCTTGAAGAGTTAGGTAAAGGACCCACACAGCAATTGCAGTGATGACTCAAGAGAAAAACACAAGAGGGACAGAATGACAGAAACCAACTCGGGGGATCCTTTGAGTTGGAAAAAACAGGTTTCTGTGCCACATGTTGCCATATGCATTCATCTTGTACCAATGAAGAGTAAAGAATTTGATGGGGGGCAAAATGGCAGGGCAGAGGTTGGGGTTAGTAGAATACCAGCATTTAGATGTCGAGAGGCTTTGTATTTACTTTATTTTGATGCCTCTAATAAGTCACTCAAGCATGTAGGCTCCAGTTGCTCTGATCTCTAGCTCCTTTAGTCAAGAAAGGACTCATGAGCTGATTAGTGTCTGGTAAGAGATTCATTGCACCTTTTCCTGATCCACATCATGTTTATTAGCATGCCCTATAAAATTATAATTTGCATTCTCAATCCAATCCCACCAGCAGGGCTGAAAGATATGACTGTTAATTAAAAGCATATGCTCAGCACAGTGGGTCTGTGACTTTGTTCTGATAAGGAAACAAGGGCAGGCTTGTTTCCTTATCAAGACCTCTTGTTGAAAGGCACACATTACACGTACCTTGGTGGAAAAGTTCTTGTCAGTCAGTCTGACTAGCTGTGTTTTTTTTTCTTTACTGTTTCAAGTATGTTCCTGAAAACCAGCCTGTTCGGTTAGTCTGTGCTCCACACACTCTCTGAGAACAGAGAATATTTCGGGCAGCTAATGGTGGCACAGAATAGTAATTCAGAAGTTAGGATTTGAAATCAGATCACCTGGCTTCCACCTAATGTCTTTCCAGTATCTACATTCAAAAAGATCTTGACCTTTGATCTTGAACTGATGCTTTGCCTGTCTGTGACTTAGGTCCTTATCTATCAAAAGGCACAATAGCAGTATTTAAGATTCCATGAGTATTAAAGAAAATAGTATAAACTAATCCAAGTGCTTTTAAAATATGAATTAATAGGGATATTTCCCTTTAGTTTCTATTTCTTCAGTTTTTTGTTTGTTTGTTTTCTAAGTTTCTTGGAAATCCAATGTTAAAAGTTTGGTTTAATGGCCTCTCAATGACAGACTATATCTTATTCATTTTACATGACTTAATACAGCATATAGAAGGCTATTTTATAGTATGTTGGATATAGTCACAAGATAGATTAAAATCTTATTTTTGTGTGTAAGTTTTCTGTAATCTTGTGTGGCTTGGTTTGGTTCAGGATGCTACCAAGGTTTTAAACATCGTCATTATAATTTAAGTAGGTCATAGTATTTATTGTTTTAGCCTTCTCTAACAAGAAGGTACACTCCACACATAGCACTTTCTAATGCATACTCAGCATCAGAAACAGCCATTTAATACACTCGCCGTAATTTTACCTATGTCTTTCCCACTTTAGTGTGTATAAAGAATGACCAATCATAGGGTTCTTATCCATCTACTGTAAATTAATTATGTACTGTGATTAGTGTTATGCTACATGGTGATTAGATCAAACATCTTCAAAGAAGCCTTCAAAGCTGACATTTTTATTTCTCACCACTTTCTACCCATGTACTCACCATTAATGATCCCACCTAAGAAACTCTCTATGCCCTGAGTTCCCCAGGCAAGAATTGACAGGTAGGGTTATATGAACCTAAAAAGCTTCCACACAACAAAGGAAACCATTAACAGAATGAAGAGACAGACTACAGAGTGAGAGAAAATCTTTAACAGCAATACTTCAGACAGGGGACTGACACCTAGAATAATAAAGAACTGCTAAAGTATTTCCAATCAATAATTGAGGCAAGGAAGCAAACGGAATGTTCTCTAAAAAGGAAATACGAAGCTGGGGTGGAGCTCGGTTGGCAGAGTGCTTGTTGAGTTGGCATGATACCCCGAGTTCAACTCTTGGTACTACAGAGAAAAACAAACAAACAAACAAACAAACAAACAAACAAACAAACCCTGGCTATGTTAGCATACCTAAATTCGGGAGGATCAGAAATTAAAAGTCATCCTTGACCACATAACGAATTTGAGGCCATCCTGGGATACATTAAACTCTATCTCAAAGAAGAAACAGCAGGAGGAGAATGCTTTGTCCAGAGTGTCTTTTAACCCTTCTGTCTCATAATCCTCTGAATGGCATTACCTGGCTGTAGGAATAGGAAACTTAGAAAAGTCATTAGTCAGATGAAGGCAAAAGAGGTAAAACGAGCAAGCAGTAATTACAATGCAATGAGATCAAAGTCATCAATGAGCTGTGTCCCGAGGGAAGGAAAGCAGCAAAGCCTCGCAAAGCAAGTGGCCAACGAGCCAAACGTTGAAAAAAAAATGAATAGGACTCAGACTGGAAGAGGCCTGATGCACATTCTGCAAATGATAACCCAGTAAAGGAATACAAGAAAAGAAGACCACCGTTCTCTGTTGAAATATAAATAGCTCTAAAAGTCAAGAACACTGGCTTCATGGAGGAATGCCACTGGGCTGGGGAAGCAGGAGTTAACGGCCTAGGGGCCATTGGAGGGGGAACATTCAGAACTTCATTTCAGTTGCCATATGACCCTTGGAAAGCCACATGCCCCAAAGTAATGCCGTTTCATTTTTCTCATAACTCTTCTCCTTGGGCAGCAGTCTCTAGGGATTCCTCATTTCTTCTCCTTTGTATAGGTTGGCTTAGTATGTTGGAGGCAGGAGACTCCCAAAACCTCATTCCATTCAGCACAGAGGCTGCCTGGATCTCTCTCTTTATTTCCCAGGTGCCCCTCAGTATTCAGTAGGACACCTCAGGCTCCTTACTGGGGAGCTGTTTCCTAAGAGGAAAACATGAAATGCTGCAAAACTTCTCAAAGGTTAGGTCCAGAAGGCTCATGGCCTTCATCTTCTCTGTACTCTAGTGGTCAAAGCAAGGCAATATCAACCTAGCTGCCAAAAAAGGGGAGAACTAGACTCAATCTCTACACAGAAAAAATAAAAGAAGAACTTGTGTTTTCCATAAGTCTTTGTGTTTATACTACTGCCTTCTTATTCTATATTGCTGTTTCTACAAATAAACCAGAAAGATGATCAAAAGAGACTTTCAGAAAAAACTCTGCCTCCTATTTCCAGAGGCTTTCCGTGTGTGTGTGTGTGTGTGTGTGTGTGTGTGTGTGTGTGTGTGTGTGTCTACAAAGCTTGTGTGGGCATTTCATTTCCATAACTGAACATTCTGACCCTTGCCTCCAGTCCCCACTTCAGTAGTCTACAAGAGCATTGCCTAGGAAAATGGCAATGAAAATATTTGCATAATTATTATACTTCTGCAGTCCTGAATCTATTTCAGGAATAATAGTTTTAATATACAGTCAATTGCAACTTGAGAAGCAAAGAATAAAGACCCAATGCGTACTAATGGTTCTTAGATCCGAGTTCTGGAGTCTAGGAGGGCATGAGAGATGGTCCTTCTGGATTTCCAGAGGCTCATATAGCCATTTCATCCAAGTTTCTAGACCCAGGAGTTTGATCTGTAAAGCAAAGCATCTCCCTTTATTGCTTTATTGTAAACGCAAATGATGTTGGAATATACTTCCTGTTTGTCATGGTTGGGCATGCTCCCAGCATCACTAATGCACAGTACTGTGGTAAGCATCAAGATGATAGTCCTTCCACAACAGCCTCTGGAGTGCAGTGATTGGAAGGCAGCAAGGTTCCTATCCAGAGACTCGATCTCACAACCTGGTTTTGCTTTATCCTCATTATGTGTTCTGTGGCAGATTAACTAACCATGTTAAGCATTCATTTCCATTCCAAGAAAGCCTCAGTAATAACTGTACAGTCCCCCCAACATCACTTCAATGGGTTACAATGGAGAGTATTCATTGCCCTTCACTCGGTGTCTGCTATGAATTATCAATGGAATTAAGTGCTGTTGTTTTCACAGACTTCCTGTTGACACCCCTGTGTTTCTCTTCATTTCTCAGGGAGATGTTAATCTCTGTGGCTTTAGGCCAGGTGTTATCCCTTCTTGTTTGTGGAATCGGCTTGACCAGCAAGTACCTGGCAGAAGATTTTCATGCCAACACACCAGTCTTCCAGAGCTTTCTGAACTATATCCTCCTCTTCTTGGTCTATACCACCACCCTAGCTGTCAGACAAGGTAAGCTGTCCAAAGCCCAGGAATATGACATTTACAAACACATAGAAGAATATGAGCCATGCCTAGATATCATTTTATCACTAGTAGCTTCAGTAAGATGATTCAAATCTCCAAATCTCATTTTGTTATTTTGCAGTAACACTACAAAGAAAATGAATGAATATATCACAAAGAAATATACATTGTGTGAATTCAGCAAGAAGTCGGTGATATATGCATTGGAGAAAAATACAACTGCTCACAATTTGAATTCCTTTTAAGGTTTTTGTTTCTCTCAATGAATCTAAATAGAGTACCTCCTAAAACCTGAAACAGGCCCAATGCAACTCTTCTAAAGATGCTGGCCCTGAGCTGTCTATGGGAGCTGCAGACCAATACATATTCTTGAGGAAAGTGACACAAATATAAATATACACAACTCGAGCAACAACGCGAGAGGAATAAAGAAAAAGGAAACTCCCACAAATGGCCAGGTGTGGTCCTATTTTCAATTTAAAATAAATAAAGCAATAAAAATAAGTTTTCCAAGGGTCAATATAAGAAAATGCCTTTTAAAAGAGTAGGTCCAATAAAAATTACTTGGGAGGGGACCTATCTTAGAGGCCTTTCAGTACCTTGTGACTACACTATCAAATTTAATATAATCCTTTCACCTATGGCCCTAGAAAAAAACAAAAAATTCCCCCTAAATTGTAGCTTTTGACCTGGATCTATTGAAAAATAATCATTAATAGGTTTGAAAACAATCATATCCTTTAATTAGAAACAAGAACATGTATATTGCTAAATATATGTTTTAATAATTATACTTTTTAAAAACTTTTATAAAAAAAACCATCAATATTTCATTCTCACTTGTCCTCATCTGGATTTCTGTCTAGAATAGTACTGCCCAGTTATAATGATTTAGCCAATAGTAGACTTCATCTGAGAGGATAATAGATCAAAGGTGGCTGGCATGAGGGTTGTAGCTTAATTGCTAAAGGGTCTGCTTTGCAAGTATGGGAGCCTGAGTTCAGATCCCCAGAACCTACCTAAAATTCTGGGCACAGCAGCATGCATCTGAATACCACC
The DNA here is from genome assembly GCF_049852395.1 of Peromyscus maniculatus bairdii. Taxonomy (NCBI): domain Eukaryota; kingdom Metazoa; phylum Chordata; class Mammalia; order Rodentia; family Cricetidae; genus Peromyscus; species Peromyscus maniculatus. The sequence continues at coordinate 22,461,163 of NC_134867.1, forward strand.
ACTGGGGAGGCAGAGACAGGCAAATCCCTGGAGCTCACTGGCCATCTGTCTGAGCAGAACTGACAAGCTCCAGATATCGCACAACACTCTATCTCATAAATCAAGTTGGAGAATAATTGAGCAGGGTACCTGCCATCAACCTCTGGGATTTACATAAATACACACACTCACACACATACACAAACACACATACACACACACACACACACACACACACATATGCCTACCTATATATGTGTGTGAACACACCCACAAAAGCACATATATAACCCCTCTACACACACACACACACACACACACACACACACACACACACACACACAGGAAATTACCACACTAGTACTCAACTGATTTTTCAATTTGTTGAAAATACATTAGAACCCAATTTAATTTGCTTTCCCTAAGTTGATATTACTAGAGGTTTTTTTGTTTTTGTTTTTGTTTTTTGCCTTAATATCAATAGCTGTACTTAGTTTTAAGAATCAACTGTCAGCCTACAAAAGTTACAGACAATAAAGCTCAGCTATGTTTGCTCAGTGTGAGTTGGAAGCCGATGAATTTGAATGATAGAAGTGTGTTGTCCAACAGTTATCCCACTGTTTCTTGAATGGTGCTTCAAGCCAGGAAAAGACTCCAGGAAGTGAGGCAATGGGGGAGGCATACAATTAGTAACTCATTTCTGAGACACTGTGGGAATGTATCAAAAAAGGAGAGATAAGGGATGAATGTAAAAAATTCGTTTGATGTGAGCTTGAATCAACATTAAAAAGAATAGTATTATTTAACCCAGTATAAAGAGTATAATTAAGAATAATGGGATTAAATTGGGAACAATTTTGCAATAGCCTAATACTGAAAAAAATTTTCATGTGAAAATAGTGAATTCATCTTTTGTGATCTTTAAGCACCACTGGATTTTGAGATCTCAAATTGTTTCTCCTCTTTGGGTTCTTGTCTCTATTGTTTCCTAAGAGTCCAGAGATTTAGTAAGAGTCTGTATCTAGGGAAAATAAGCATATTAAAAATCAGAAAGAATGATTATAACAGTTATAGGTAGAAGCTAGAAAACTGAATGTATGAAAAGACTCGTGTTAATAATACTAATCACACCATTTACAGAACCTTTATAACGTGCCAGCTACAATGCATGTGACATCCCTTCTTACTGCTTCAACCCAAGGAAAAATAAGTATCCAAAATTTTACAAGTGAGACAACCAAGAATGCTGCTCGAGGGTGTGTGCTAAGAGAGGGAAGCTGGGCTGGGGAGGGGGGTGCTGCCTAGAGGACCCTTGCTTCTTCTTGTGAAGTTCAGAAAAGGCCGCAGGAGAGATGGGAGACCCTTTAGAATAAAAGGAGAGGTGCACGTTTCTTGAACTTGAAAGTCCTGAACAGGAATCTAGCCTAGGGTGTAAGGTGCTGTGAGACCAGCAATGAGATCAGCGGAGACTCTTAAAGATGATGGGAGGAACATCGGTGTGGACAAGGCAGAGGAACAAAGAGGCGAAGACCAGGCAGGAACTTGGAGGCTCTTTAGAAGGAAAGATTAAAAAGGGCCGAGGAAGTCCTGTCTTCCGAGTCAGTGGAGGAGAGAGTCAGTTCACACTACGCAGCGCTCTTTCTGGAGATTTTTACCATTGCCCTGGCTGACCACTGAACTTGTGCGTGTGCCTGTGTCTGTATGTGGTGTTTATTCATGATATTTGTTTTAAGTTTCATCTTTAGTATTTTAATAGGCCGGTATTAAGCTAACATCTAGAAATCAACATAGTAATTGAGTTATGTTTGTATACGCTGAGTCACTTTGGTATTCTGGAAATACAACCTTTGTGTTCAGGAACCTCCAGATTAGGAGGGTGTGAGCTAGAGAAGAGATGGGAATTCTGTATGTAAGGGAGTCTTTCACAGCTAATCTCTCCTTTCTCAGTGTTCCTCACAGTCTGCAGGTTGAATCAAGAGCTGGCCTTCCCATCTCTCCTAGCATAAATACCACCTACCTAGTTGGGCCTCCATATTCATGGTATGTGTATGCCTTGGACCAGTTGACAGTAAGCAGTTTCCTGGCTGTGTTGTATTTATTTTTTAAACAGATCTCAGTCATTGTACTCATACAGCTTCTAAAACTTATGATTGTCAATTTGAAACCCTCTGAAAATATTTAAGTGTGATTAGTGTAAGTAACCTTGCCAAAAATCTGCCTTCAAGGTTAAGGCAAATTCTCCCTATCAAATTTACATTAGATCAATCCCCAAAAGATATAGAGGGAACAGGTTCCAGTGTGGTTGTGAACTTGCCCTTGGGTATTAACTAATTCCTGGGAAAATGAGGGTGGTGTTGTCTTTTAAAATAGTGTGTCCTGCTGAACAAATTCTCAGTGTGGCCTGGAAGGCTGAAGCTGTGCTTTCTTCCAACTGTTTCTGAAATTAGGAAGATAACTACTGTTGCTAGCAAAGTCCTTCAGTGATGGCATTCCACAGGAGAAGTGTAGTTCAAAGCTGTGGTTTGCACAGACATGTCCAGTTGGAGAATTCAAGTAAAATTGAGCCTGTTGTTACTTTAACCACACTAAGAGGTGTCTGGGAAGTGGAAAGTTCCATAAAGAAACTCGAAAACAAGGCCCTTAGGACTGTAACTAAGAAAGCAAGTGAGGCTTGAAGCCTGATGGTCTGCCCAAGAAATACACAAAGACTCTCCTTCATCTCTACATACTTCGTCTATTTAAAAAAATTTCGTGTAATGCTAGATGAAATTCAAAGGCCAAGAGACACAAAAGAGCAAATACCATGCAACAAGGGAGGACAGGGTGGAGGTCACTGAAGACTGAATTCTTGCTTTTTGTCAAGAAGCAAGAAATATGACCAGCTTTTAAAATTAAAAGTGACATGGGATACATTTCGTACCGAGAAAATAGTTATCATCATTTTTCGCCCATAATCATTTCTTACTGATTGTAATTATCTGCCAGAACTACTTTCGGTTGTTTCCTACATAACAGATGAAGTCAGTCTATTTACTACCATTTTTCTGTATTTGTATCCAATTAAGGGGAATAAAGAAAGCGGAGTAAAAATGGGCTGCTTAGGGAGAAATGAACGCGTGTTCAGAGCTTGTGTTCTTTCTTCCGTCATGGTGTGGAAAAGGACATGAAAGTATGAACAGAACCAGATGTATCAGCCACTGTGTAGACCCTGGAGTATGCCTAGTGACAGATCTTACAAGGGTTGCTTTTTCATTGAAAAGTACTTTTTTAAGCTCTTCCAATTTTGAATAAAAAACAGCCTTTCAGCTAAAGCAATTTGTTAAATGTCTCATGCTTGAAGATAGACTCTCACATACTTTCTATCATGTCTTGCTTTGTGATAATGAAATAACTCTCTAAGAGTAAAATTTAACACTCATAAGCAAGTCTTAAAAGATTCATGTAGTTAGAAAAAATAATATATAAAGGGTCATATTAAAAAAAATAGGGTTCTTGGCCATAAGGAAGTCTTGGCAACTTGAGTGTCTGTATCTTGAAATACATCGGACTGTGATATTGTCTAAGAAACTCTCTCTCTCTCTCTCTCTCTCTCTCTCTCTCTCTCTCTCATCCTGGCACTACACTACATTTGGGAATCTCTGCCTTTACCTGCATTGGAATGTGTTTAGTGTTTACCATAGGTGGTCAAAATCCCAACTCAAAGCAGTAAAATTAATTAAAGCAAAACCCAGGGTTTCCTCAGGGCAGAAGACTCCCAATTCCTTACTGAACCACTGAAGAGAAGGGACTGCTCCTGGCTTGTCAGGGTAAGAGAGCACTTGGCAAATGTAAATATGGAATCACACGTCCCCTGGGAGCCATAGGGAAACTAGCACCATCAATCTCCTAAGACCAGTGAGGTAATTTTTATTGGACTCTCTTAAAATCTCCCTTGTGGGAAATTACTTGGCGAACTTCCATGCCTATTCCTTGTCAGGTCACATTTATTTTTACTTTTTAAGTGTGATTGGAGAGCTGTAGCCACTATAGTATAGAAAGATTGTACTTGAGAGGTTCCGAGATGAATCCTTGTAGACGCTCCTTGAGAAATACTTAACATTGCCACGGAGAAGGACAAAACAGGCTTAAGGTCAAGGAAGCAGATGCATCATGGTAGGAAACTGACAAAGAAAAAAATCACACACAAGAGTTAGAACCCACTTCTAGCAAAGCTGCCTGTCAACACACACAGCTCTTGTGTAATACTGGTAGAAGTGCGAATTGGCCACACAACTTTCGAACACAGCTCGGCATTTTCTTATAAAGTTAAACTTGTACTACATGATCCAACAGTTAGTCTCCTCCATCATGAAAGCATAATGTTGTCACACAAAACTGTTTGCAAATGTTGCTTTGTTTATAAGTGCTTTAGAATCCTGTGAACAACTGGAATGGGATGCCCATTAGACTATGGAAGGGGAGAGAAAGCTGCTTGTGGTGGTGCACCCCAGTGATCCCAGTATTCAGGAGGCTAAGACAAGAAGATTGTCACAAATTCAAGGCCATCTCTGGCTAAATAATGACTACCATGGCAGTCAGAGCTACACAGTAAGATGCTGTCTCAAAGAAAAGCAGGGAGGGGTGGTGACGGTTGGGATGGCCAGTGAGTTGGTTCAGGGTAAAGGCACTTGCCACATAAGCCTGATGACTTGAGTTCCATCCCTGGAGCTCACCTGGTAGAAAGAGACAACCATCTCCTTCAGACTGTCCTCTATCCTTCACACACACAGCATAGCACACGTGTGCTCACACTCACACACATACACACAAAATAAGAAATAAATAAATAAGAAAGTGTAATCAGTGTATATAATCTAGTACCACTGCCTAATAAGAAGGAATAAGGTTACTGATACATTCAGCAATATGGACTAATTTTAAAAGCATTATGCTACGTGCAAGAACCAGAAGCAAAATTTGTACTCTGACTGGATAATTGCATAGTTGGAGAAAGCAAAATAATAATGACAGAGAATAGATCCATGGTTGGTGGAGACTGAAAGTGAGGGCAGGCTGCAGAAGGCACCAAGGAAAATCTTCATTGTTCTCTGTCTCTCAATTGTTTTAGGCATTATATAAGTATAGACATTTGTCAAGACTCTTCAAATTGTACACTCAAAGAGATGAGATTTATTGTATCTATATTACACTTGATGGGAAAAAGAAAATAGTCTATTCCAACGCTATAGTTGCCTGGCTGGAATAAGATATTGCTGGGTTTCCAGTAGGTGGCTATTCTTTGGTCACTGACTGATGTCAGGAAATGCCCTTGAAAGCATCTTCCTTCATTGTGGCATCCTTCTAGAATACCAAGGAACTTGATCCATCTAGTTCCAAGTTATGCATCAGATGGTGCCAAAAACACACATTTTATGCGTATACAGTGTATGCAGGATAAATGTATAACAAATTAAGCATCCCACAGTCTTAATAATACTTAGAGCACTCAATATTTTATATATATATACATATATATGTGTATATATATGCTATATAATCACAAATACAGGGTGCTATACACAGAGCCCTCAATATCAGCTCATTTAATGACTTTCAGATTGTAAGAAAGTGACAAGAATATGCAATGCCATCTTCTCCTTTTAATGCATCCTCATATAAATTCACACACACACACACACACACACACACACACACACACACACACACTTCATATCACATCCTCCTGCATTTCCCCATGCTAAATACTTCATTAATGAATACCCCTCTGATTCCAAACAGCATCTAAGCTTGTAGGAAGGGATTGTCTCCCTGTTGTATCTGGAGTCCATGTTGACTGTTAATTCGGGAAATCTTTAAGCATTCATCTTTCCATGCTGAGAGCTGGCGAAGGGCAATACTCATTCCTGGCACGGAGCTCCAGTGTTCATGTGGGAGACTGAAGGGTGGTTACAAGATGATAACTGTATTGCCTGGAGCAGATAAGTCCCCTTCTGCCAAAATAGTGCTTTGTATGTAATTAGTGTAAAAATTCAGAGGAATAGAGTTTATCCTTACAATCATCTTTCTCATTAAAAAAGAATCATAATGGAGGAACAAAGCCATCCCTGCAGTGAGCTGAATTGCTTTCCCTAAGTTTTCATTAAATCAAAGACTCAGCAGTTGGGACTCTTGCAGACACTATTGCAGGCTGCTGCATGGGATCTGCAAGAGAAAATGATTTTTTTCCCCTCCAAGGATTAGAATTGCATTGTGATTATCTTCAGATCAGAATTCCCTGCCTGTGCATTTTGTGAATGTTCCTGTTCACTGGTTTCTATTTTTGAGGCTTCCCAGGAACATGGGGAAGATCACTCAACTAGACACATTTAAATGCAATACATGGAAACAGGGGTTCTGCCGTGCAGTACCTGTATGAGGAGAAACAGAAAGAAAATAACCCCAAATACGAAAATGTTCAGACCTTATTTTGCTTCTCATCATGCGTTGTGTTATTATTTAATAATTCCAAGACAGAACATACTCATCCCTCTCTTTTACTTTTACCTCCTTAATCAGTCATTTCTAAGAATGTCTTTTTTCCTTTAAGTTTTCTTGTGATGTATTTTCCTTAGAAGAAATTACAATAGCTCTACATTTTATAGTAAAGAAAAATGTCCCATTGTGCATTTGACTACATCACATATTATATTGCTCACCCTTGATTATTTGATTAAAAACTTTTTCCCTTAACATAAATTGAGCATTGCTTTTCTAATTAGTGGGAATATGATTTTTTTTGTTCAATTGTATTTGCATTTTTTATAAATTGCCACTACATACCCATTCTTTTTACTATACTATTGGTGAGAAATGTTTACATGAGCTTCTCATGAGTGAATCTTTTCTATAGTCATTTAAAACAGTTGCATTCATTTATATGATTAGTTTTTTTCCTTCCCATTCCCTTCTCAAATGCCACTGCCTCTTCCTACAAAAACCTACAGGTCCCTTTCAACTTTCATGACTTTTTTTGTGTGTGTGTAAACCACTAAGTTTATTTGGTATCTTGTCTGAGTATCTCTAGGGATCCAATGTCTCTAGCCTCCTTGAGCCCTTACACTCATGTGTACATACCCGCACACATATGCTTAATCAGGTAATTTAAAAAATTAAAAAATATATAATTTTTAAACTATTGCAGTTGACACCTTTTGTGGATTCAATTAAATCGAAATTCAAGAACCATTGCAGAGTTTATAGCTCCCTGGGGCTGTGCTGCTTCACTTTACAAAGCTGGATAATAATGGTAATTGTCTTAGGGGTTTCATGTGAGCTAAATAAGGTGTGGTATAGATGTGAGCCATACAGAAAACATTTACTGAATGTGACACATGTCAGCATTAATTTACTTAATAAATCCCGAACCTTCCGCCCATCAGTTTGGGGTGTTAGTTTCTTGTTTGTTTTTGAGACACGGTCTTACTCATGCTGGCTTCAGCCTCCCACATGCTAGGATAATAAGCATGAATCACCATCTCATCAGTTTGAATTTTATATATAAACCTTTAATTTGAAGAAAATCCCCAGGGGGACTCTGGCCAGGAGTCCTGCATGAGTGGTTTCATCCATGTGATCTTGAATGTCAAAGATGCTACTAGTGTGATTTATAGAGGAATCCGAGAGGAAAGAGTCCAGATGTTCTCTTCCCACTGTGGTGGCCAATGTGAAAGGGAGTTCACTCGTGTGTTGTACAAGTGTGTGATAATTATAAAAAAGCACATGTTCAAAACCACCCTACTAGTGCACAGATGGAATCATTCTACCTACGCCAGTCAAGCCAAGGGAAAGAGCAGGCACCCAGCACCTTTATCTAGAAGGACCCAGAGGTGTCTTCAGTCTTTTAGTGAGTGCATCTACACAATTCACTGAGGCTGGGGAAGACAGCCAAGGAAGGAGCTAGATGTCAGTGAGCATTTGTTTTGTTTAAAGAGCTTTCCTTAGGATTGGCATGACATTGTTGCTGTTTGTTTGTTTGTTTACAGATAGGCAGAGCTTCCTTTGGAATCTAGGCTATCTTAAATGTATGGCCACCACCTTCTCAGTTTTGGGATTGTAGTTAGCTGCCAGACACACACCCAGCCATCAGTGTGAAATATAGAGGCACAACTCCATCCCATCCTGCCTCTCACACTTGTCTCTGCGTGTGCTTCTTATTTCCTTTGCTTCCTGTCTTTAGTCTAGCCTTTTCCTTTCCAGGTAACCTTAACCTCGAGTCAAATAGACAGAAATGGGGGGGAAGTATTCTCATTCCCTTGATGGAAACAGAAATGTCATGACAAATCCTGAACAAAGGAGAGCAAACCCAGGTTCCATTCCCAGCCTGTCTGCAGATAACCTCTCTAAGTCACTCTGCTTTGCTCAGTGAAAAGCTGCAAACACATGATACCTGCTAAGGTGTGCTCTAAGCGAGGCTGGACCGTTTTCTTTCCTGGATGGTTTTCTTCCACCACATGCAGAATGCATCTGTGAACTGTGACCAACAAACACTTCTGTGGAAATGGAAGTGGATCCAGAGCAGCTGGGAAGTCAAACTCCCCTGCTGACGGAGGCTCATGGCAGCTTGAGAAGTTGAAGGAAAAGAAGTGTGATTTGGTCAAAGCCAGGGGACTGCATGTCGACAGAAAAGAACCAGTTCTTGGGACAAGGACCACGGATGCTTTTAAATAAAGCTGTCACCGTGAAATTCTCAATGGATGCCAGCATGGAGAACCAGCTCATTGTTTTATAATCAAAAACCCCACATTCCCACTAACTAATCGGAATAGCAAGGATCCTATCTCATTTAAGGCCATTTTAATGAATACCACAGTAAGAAATATGCAAGCAGTAACACAGGCTTTCTCCAAGAATCAGAGTTGTTCTTGAATGAGCTCATTTAAAAGACTCTTGGACACATAATCCCATTTTCTTTCTTTTCTTTTTTTTTTTTTAATTTTTTTGAAGGAAGGGCAGGGTAAGTCAGCTCTTTCTGTTTTGGAGTTCAAAACTAACATCTGGGTGGGAGGGAGGAAAAATAATAAAAGAATCCAAGATGAAAAAGAGCTGCAAAATGCCCTAGGAGCCCATAAAGCACCGGGGATAAAAAGCTAGGAAAATGGCCACCTGTGTCATCTTCTGAGAAGAGGGGGAAACCATGCTCTTGGGGATCACGGAGCTATTGTGTAGCCACTGTTGAGCTGGGGGACATCACAGACAAACTCAATGGAACAGTCCCTAGCCCCTCCCAGATTCAAAGCCCAGCTGCCCAATGGCCTCCACTGTCTTTCCTTTGATGGTGTATATGCCCTTTGCACCAAGACCCCAACTTTGCTTGAAGAAAAGCACCCACCTGCTTTTCCTCTACCTACAAGCACATTTCAGCTTTGCCTTTGGTGGCTGAGGTCGAAACTTCCAGCTGTGCGGTGTTAAACTCACAACTATTATAGCACAGCTTTAAGCCAGCTATTGATTTTAGACTTTTGTTAGACTCAGAGAAAAGTAAGGCAAATCATCCAGGAGCAAGCAAAGAATGTCTAAAAATAAAGCCCAGGAACTTGATAACTAACTTCTCACAAAGAAGTGTGTGGGCATAGCTTATGTAAGTAGCATGGATGGCAAAGTCTTTGCACTGCTAAAACTGTAAGTTGTTTACTATATAGAGTCTTAGGAATCCATAGCTCCGGGTCTCTACTGTTTTGACTTCAAGTTATGCTGATTATCTGTAATAACAGAGGGGAAAAAATCTATGATAAATGTGTCCCTATACTGAGGGCGGTGGCCCTTGAGGGTGTCAACCTGGTGTACAAGGCAAGAATGTGACCCCCTCCCCAGAGGTGTTCTATAGTATCAGTTCTATCTATGATTCCTTTAAACAGAACATCCCACAAGTCTCCCACTGAGCACATCTCATTCAAATTTCTATTACATAACGTGCAGCTCTCTTACCTACCCGGTCATTCTTTTTCATTCCGTATGGATACTCACTCATCACTCCATTCATTATTCATTTGTTCAGCAAGTGTTTGGGGGATGCTTTCTTTCATCAGGCACTGTTCTGCTCAGTGTTGATGGCACTTGACTGAAAAAAGGCCGTCTTCCTTCTGTTGTGCCTCCAGACTTTCGGGCTAGAGAAGACCAGCAACGAAGGATGCCTATGAATGTACAAGCACACATCTGAGGGGCTTCCTTTCCTTATTGCCTCCAAACTTCACTGCAAATGCCTTTACTTCTACCTTGTCTTTTTTCCATTCACCCAGAGGCCTTCTGTTTCCTAATCATTCAGAGTACAATTCATTAGAAATGGTTAGAATCAATCCATTGCTAGGCTGGAGAGACAGCTCAGCAGTTAAGAGCACAGACTGCCCTTTTAGGAAACCTGACTGTGATTCATAGAACCCAAGTGTCAGCTTGCAGTGGTTTCTAACTCTAGTTTGAGCAATATGAAACCTTCTTTTGGCCTTCATGGGCATCAATGTGCTTGTGATACACAGACATAACTGCAGACAAAGCAACTGTACACACAAAAAATAAAAACAATAATTAAAAGAAGAATCAATCCATTGCTGCCCAGTGACCTCTCCTTGGCCTTCCATATGACATACAAATGTGCTTTTCACCAAGAACCCAATTTACTCTAAGAAAATGGGGTTCTCTAAGAATCTGCTTCTCAAGTCCCTCAGCCACTCCCAGCCATGACTCTCTCCCCAGAGAATGCTACAAAGACATCCTCACCCACCTGCTCTACGCTCCACTTCATCTATATTTATCTGTGGTGACTTCTTATCCACTGGTCTTCTTATGAGCTATACTTTGAAGTATATTAATGGCTTCCCACACTTTTACAGGTCTTCTTCACCCTTACCAGTGGTTATATATGGATCACGGGTTTATATTATCTTGCCTGACTTAAGCGACCTCTTCACGAAAAGACAATTAGTCCTTGATTGTTATTTTAGCCCCTTTAGGATGCCTTTGTCATCCCCAGTGACTTAGACAAATACCTTCAAGTTCTTGCAATCATGCTCAATTAAAGCTCTTGCCAAATTTCTAACAACCTCATAAAATATTAGAAGCTAAAATAATTCTAAATTATAAGGAGAAAAGTGACCAGTGGAGAATATCAGAGTGCTGGGGCTTTGTGTCCCTTTCTCCTGACAGAACAGACAGTTTGAAACCATTCACTGAGACGGTGAGCATATTCAGGGAATCAGGAAGGGAGAACAAAGCATCAGCTTTGGCATTGACAGGGTGTATTATTTCCTTGGTCTACAGCACATTCTGTTCAGCAAATGGTGAAGACATCACTCAGAGCATTCAGAGTCCTACTTTGTAGTATTCTGGAAATGTATCTCAAAGGTTCCCTTGGTGGCAACATTACAACATACACAATTACCAATACTTCTCTTTTCACAGGGACATTCAACTAACTGCAGTAATGTGTATGATTTCTTTGAAGATGCCTTTATTACATTCTTTCAATTTTATCCCCAAATCTCTGACATGGCTTCACAAATCTTTGTCAAGCCAGGTTATCTCCAACCACTTCACCCTGTGCATCTACATCTCCTCCCCAGTTAGCACTTCAATGCACTCACCATGCTAACTTAGAAAACAAACTTCATGGAGATAGAAGTTTAATTTGTTTGTAGAATACATTGACAGGTGTACGAAGTTGTCTCCAGTTAAATTTCACTAACATCTGTTGATTGCACTGTGTGCCCAACACTGTATGAAACCCTCCAGGCTGCTCCCTCTGTGTTCACATTGGCTCTAGCTCTGCCCTAAGTCAAGCCACGGCTGGCTCTCTCCTTAAAAGATGCCACCACCCCTTGGATGCTTTCCGTCTCTGTTGCCTGTTGTATTTGCATCTCAGTTATCCCACTTTTAAAACTCTTATCTACTCTAAGCCAAAGTTGAGTGACAAGCAGACACTGGATGGCCATGTTAGCCCTTCTTTGTGATTCTGATTACACTCGGGATTTGAACCAACAGTTGGGGAAGGAACTGGTTAATAAAAAGCTTTCTCCATCCAGTAAAATCAATATGTATTTCACTTCTTTGTCATTCCGGGAAGGAAATGGAGTTTTATCAAAAGAACTCAAAAAGAAAAAAATCTTGCCGGGCGGTTGTAGATGTTATCAACCGTCTTATTAAATAAGAAACACAGAAACAATGTAAAAGAGAAAGCCGAGAAGTCAGAGCTCAGAGCTAAAATCTCACCCTTCCTCCTGCTGTCCCAGCTTCGCGAAAAGAGACCTACTTCCTGTCGGCTCGTTTTTTTATAGTATGTTGTTCTGCCTTCTCATTGGTTGTAAACCCAAACACATGACTGCCTCGTCACTGTCTGAATGTACAGCCCCCTAGGTCTTAAAGGCATATGTCTCCAATGCTGACTGTATCCCTGAACACACAGAGATCTTATGGGATTAAAGGCGTGTGCCACCACCGCCACACTCTTGCTATGGCTCTAATAGCTCTGACCCTGAACACACAGATATCTATGGGATTAAAGGCGTGTGCCACCACCGCCACACTCTTGCTATGGCTCTAATAGCTCTGACCCCCAGACAACTTTATTTATTAACATACAATCAAATTAATATTTCAGTACAAATCAAAATAATATTTCAATACAATTAGATTACCACCACAGGCGGTGGTGGCGCACACCTTTAATCCCAGCACTCGGGAGGCAGAGCCAGGCGGATCGCTATGAGTTCGAGGCCAGCCTGGGCTACCAAGTGAGCTCCAGGAAAGGCGCAAAACTAAGCAGAGAAACCCTGTCTCGAAAAAAAAAAAAGAAAGAAAGAAAAAAAAAAAAACTCAAGATCAAGCTAGTGAGGTGTTGCTACTCTTGCTTCCTAATTAACATGCCTACTTCAGGGAAAGATGCCAACGAAATAACACACTAATTTTTAGCCTTCTAGCCAGGGGCCTTTTCTCAAGCATAAGCCAAATTTTCTTGATTTTCTTGGATTTCTGAGTAGATGACTCTGATCCAGAAGTAAATAAATAAATAAAACTTTAATATTTCAGGTGTACCAATTCCATTTGAAATAATTTGAGCTGCTACTATACTCTGCAGTGTAGCTAGAGTTTTCCTGCCTTGCCCACAGTCAGGACGAATCTCTCTCACCCGCCAGTCCCACAGCCGCTCAGACCTAACCAAGTAAACACAGAGACTTATATTGCTTACAAACTGTATGGCTGTGGCAGGCTTCTTGCTAACTGTTCTTATAGCTTAAATGAATCCATTTCCATAAATCTATACCTTGCAACGTGGCTCGTGGCTTACTGGCATCTTCACATGCTGCTTGTCCTGGTGGTGGCTGGCAATGTCTCCCTCACTTAGCCTTCCACTTCCCAGAATTCTCTTCTCTCATTGTCCCGCCTACTTCCTGCCTGGCCACTGGCCAATCAGTGTTTTATTTATTGACCAGTCAGAGCAATTTGACATACAGACAATCCCACAGCACTGCAGACAGACTTGGTGCTAAACTCAAAGAACCCTTCCATGGCTTAATATAGAACTTCCATCAAAGTTGATTAAATCCGGTTTGACTTGAGAGTTAAAAGAATGAGAGACTTTAATAATAATGTATCTCAGTAAGAAACAAATATCTTTACCACACTGCTTCTAATGCACACATGCACTCTACCAAAACTGCTAAATACGAGGAAGATGCCATGAAGAGCTAACAGCCTAAAAGATAATGCTAGAGCCCTTTGTTTAATTTTTATTTTTAAGTTACTTGGGTAACACATTAGTATAAACATTACTTGTGTAATATAAACATTTCAAGTACAAGGCATAAATATAGTTAAAATGATTGTATTCCCCGTTGAGCACATAAATACCCCTATATTCTAAGGCAATCTCTGTTAAAATACTGTTATTTGTTTTCCCTGGCATTTTTCTATGCATTTGTAACCATATGCAGAGTTACTGTGTGTTTTTCATGAAAGTGCTGGAAATTACAAGTTGCTTTGCAACTTGGTTTTTCTCATCTGTTAATTACTATGTCTTGGAAAATTGTCCACCTCAACGCATGCACAATTACTGTATATTTTTAATTGCTGCAACAGTGTAGATAAGCCCCCAAATTAATGGTCATATGGATTCTTGCTAATTTTAAATTATCCCATCTAGTTTTTGAAAAATTTATTTTTATTTTTTGTGTGTATGTGCATGCATATGGGTGGATGTGTATGTCGTGTGTGTGTGTGTGTGTGTGTGTGTGTGTGTGTGTGTGTGTATGTGTGTGTGTTCTGTGGGGGGTACGGGTGAGAGTGTATATATGCCATGTGTGTGGTACCCAGTGGGGGTATAAGGCGGCATAAGATTGTCACCTGAAGCTGGAGTTGCCAGTTGTTTGGAACTTCCCAGTGTGGATGCTGGAAACTGAACTCTGGTCCTCTGGAAATGCAATGGGTACTCTTAACCACTGAGCCTTCTCTTCAGCACCATACACTATGGATTTTAGAAGAAAAATCCTTATAGATAGGTCTGTAGACACAGATGATAGATAGTATATTGTAGTTTACACTTCTAAAAATGTAAAGACTGAGTCAATGGACAGTCTAGTATTGATTAAAATTCTCCCCTACCTTACTTGACAACCCCAAAAGACAGTAACAAGTCAAAGCTTGCTAGTAGTGTCTGAGAGTACCTTCTCCCTATTTATCTTTTGCCGTTGGACATTATCATTAATTTTTGTCATCCTGAGAGGTGGGAAATATCACAGTCTCAAATCTCCCTTCTTTAATTATCACTGAAATGTTTATTGTGATCCTGACATAACTTTTCAATGCTGACGGTATGCAGCAGCAATGGCCCCTCACAGTCTGCTCTTGTAAGTACACATTCCAACGGCGGCATGCCCTTTGACACTCAGCCTCCAGTTCTCATTTCCTTGTGTGTCAGGGCAAAGAAGGAAAAAGAAATGAGCCCTGTGATACCTTGCTTTGGAAGAATGCCATCTGACAGCATTAGATAATAATACTGAAATTTATGTCATCCATAAGCCTTTTACAGTGGTGTAATTAGTAGGGCCATTTAATACTAGCCAAGCCTAGCTTTATTGCTGTAAACACAGCTTGTAATCACATAAATGACATCAGTAATAATCCTTCAGGGTCTCATGTAAACCTAAGCACTTGAATCAGTAGCACTAGGACTTCATCATAATCTTCATTAAAAAAAAAAAGGAGCTTAGAAAGCAGAAAAGGAGGGGGGACCACTGGGTACTTGGCAGCACTGTGGGTTTTGAATTCAAGGGGAGAAGCTCTCTATTATTAGATGGAAACAATGAGTTGGAAGGCACAGAGGAACTGTCAGTATCAGTGCAAAGCTATGCTACCTTGGCCAAATACTGCCTGTCTCTGCAGCTCCAAGCCCCTTGCATGTGATCTCTGTACTCGTTGGATGCTTTTATTAAGGCTCATCCAAAGAAGCCTTTGAGTATACTTGCTTCTCATGTCTTCAAAACATAATGCCTGTGCCGTAAAGACAGTTTCCAAGAATCCCATGCTGCAAATGATAAGCATGCTTCAGATGAAAACTGGAGATCGGGAGTAAAAGAGCAGCCAAGAATGGTCTCCAGTTTATGTTCCTGTCTTAAGCAAGTCACCTTCTTCTCTCTGTGATGCAGATTTCCTGGCTCAGTAAATGGGAAAGTCTATCAAATAGAATTATTTATTAGCCTGGTATTTCTAATTGTATGTGAACTTATATAAATTTATAATTGATGATTCTATTAAAATATCCTTCCCTAATCATATTGGAGAGATGGTATTTGATCGTCTATAGCATTTTAGAGTTGGGTATTCACTTACTTAAGCCAAGTATCTGAATAAATCTAGTATATTCTACAATAAGTGGGACTTCTGGAGCAAGAGTAAAAAGTTGATTCACTCAATTGAACATGGACAAAGAGAAGAGGCCACTTAGCAAGTGAGAAAGAAATGGTGCACAGTGAGATTTTATGACCACCCTGTGAACTCTTTGAAGGGTCACTCAGAGGGAAAGCAAAAGGAAATGCAAATATACAGCAGTCGTACATCATCTTTAGCCCCATGACAATCGAGTGCTTTTTGACAGTTGGATAAACTAAGTCTCAGAGAGGTTAATTGGCTGATCAAAGATGACCTAGTGACTTCTGTTTAGCACACCAGGTCCCAAAGATTACCATGCTCTAACAGCAAAAACATGCCTGGTAAGCTACAAAACTATAGTTTCTCTGAAACCTCCACCCCGAGATAGCTAAAGGTGAAAGGAAGTTTAAATATGCAAAATTATAAATACCAAGAAATCCACTGTAGAGGAATCAGCGATAGCGATATCCATGGGTACCGGGAGCTTGGTACAGACTGAGGAGTGAGGAGAATTCTTTAGCAATGAATTAGCCTGCTGAACTGTAAAGGCACATTGTTAATATCTCAAAAATGTGCTGGAAAGTGCAAAGAGATCTCCAAAACTTCAGCAGTACTTAGACTCTGTGCCTGAAGGAAGACAAGTGTTGGTTGTGCTCTCCAGGGCCTGAAAACCATTTGGGAGGATGGCTCAGTGGTTAAGAGTGCTTCCTGCTCTTTCAGAAGACTTGCCTATGGTTCCCAACTCCCATATTGGTTGGCTCACAACCACCTATAATTCCAGCTCCAGGTGGTCCCACAGCCACTTCTAGCCTTTGAGAGTCCTTGCACACAGCTGGCATCCACTCATACACACTCTCTCTCTCTCTCTCTCTCTCTCTCTCTCTCTCTCTCTCTCTCTCTCTCTCTCTCTTTCTCTCTCTCTCTCTCTCTCTCTCTCTCTCTCTCTCTCTCACACACACACACACACACACACAAAAGCAAAAAATAAAAATAGATCTTAGAAAAGTAAATAAGCAAGCAAACAAAAAAACCCATGAAAATAATGATGAGCTAAGTAAAAATGAAATGGAAATGGCAAGAAATCTCATTTTCAGTGAACAGATTGAGTTCCCATTCAAGACATTTGTTACAAGAAGAGAGATATACCTTTTTCTACTGTTTTTTAAAATATAAAATATTCAGATGACGAGATATGTAAATAAGTAATAAACCATAACTTATGATCAAGAAAGAGCAGAAACATCAGAAGTAGACTTGGAGGTGCCATAGATGTTATCAGAAAGGTATCACACTTCAGTTTTAGAGGAGGATGCTAGCTTTCATGAAAAGTGGGGAACGTTATCACTGGGAGGGAGGAAATGAGAGAGACCACGGATTTGAATGAGTGGGGATGAACATATGGAAGGGTCTGGAGAAGGGAAAGGGAAGGGAGAAATGTTGTAATCAAATTATAATTTCAAAAAAAAAAACCCATAGCAAAAGAAATGAAGCATATAGGACTCTGTGGGAGAAAGAATGTGGACTTGAAGGTAGGTGAGTACAAAGTATCCAACCAGGAAGAAAAACACCAAAAAACAGGGAGCAGTGTGGAGCACAACAGAGTGGGTGGTCCAGTGTGAAGGTGACAACATGAAGTGATCCAATGTAGACAGAGGGGCAAAGCAAACATTTGAAGAGATGGTAGAGGAGACCTTTTCCAGTGTGTTGTAAAGTGTCCTATGGAGCCACGAAGCTTGTCAATACCCAAGAAGGAGAAATGCAAATTAAAGATCACACCTGGGTACCTCATGGTGAACCTGCTTTAAAAAAAGAAAAAGCAAAAATAAAGTCTTGAGAGAATAAAACAGATCATTATGTATGGAGAAGACATACTTCTTACCAGAAACAATGGGAAAAGAAAGCAATAAAAACAATTAAAGGATGAGGATTAAATAAAAACTGCCATAAGTCTATTAACAGTGAGGTTCCCTTTAAGAAAGAAGGGAGGCAAGAATCATATAGTTAGTATGAACTAGCAAGAAGGAGTGAATTAAGGGTCTAGATATGGTAAGATTGCTTCTAGAGTGATGTTAGCCTTTCAACATTTGATTTTGACAGTTCATTTTTATTATAAAGTAAGCTTATTAAAAAATTCAGGTTACTTGTCAGCACTTTTCAGTTACAGAAAATGCTTACAGGCAATGGCAGTGAGGAATTCAATCATTTTTTCCTCCCTCACTCAAAAATAGCCATCAGGAAGAGTAGAGTATTCCAATCAATATGCCACAACGGCCGTAAGATGGTTATTTGGATTTCAACAAGTCTTAGTGGCTTCCTGCAATCTATAAATGGGCTGTAATCTACTAATCCACCAGCCATGACTCAGGTGTTTGCAAGCACAGGTCTATCAATCAGCCTCTTCCGCACAAACATCACTGTCGCCCTGGGCATGTATGTATTTGATGCCAGCAAACATGCTTGGCGTTCTTTAAAAGGAATGTGGCTCAGAGCGGCATTTTTGAGGCCCCAAATGAAAAGTCATGTGGGAAGGTCAAGGAGGAGGTGTGAAGAAATGTCTTATCTCCTCCATCTGTGATGGTGAATCCTGATGGCCAGTTTAACAATCTGGAAACACTAAGAGCCACCTGCTATGACTGTGACAGATCACGTAGATTAGGTTGATTAAGGAGGAAGTCCTATCCAAATGGCGGGTGGCGTCATCCTCATGGGCTGGGGTTCTGGATTGTGTAAAGAGGAGAAAGCAAGATGAACACCAAGAGTCCCCTCTCTGCTTCTTGACTGTGGATGTGATGCAACCTGCTCCTGCCACCTTGCCTTCCCGGCTGTGATGATGATGGACTTCGTGTTCTTGAACTATAAACCCACACAACCCTTCCTCCTTTAAAGCTGCTGCTTCTCAGGTCTTCTTTCATGACAATGAGAAAAGGAAATAACACAGTAATTGAAGTCACGCTCTCATTCCAAATTTGCTAATAGAATTGTAGACAGAGCCGAAGGAGAAAATAAAATATTGCTCTGCTCTAAACTGAAAGTACTTTAAAAAGCCACTGGTAGCCGGGCGGTGGTGGCACACGCCTTTAATCCCAGCACTCAGGAGGCAGAGGCAGGTGGATCTCTGTGAGTTCGAGGCCAGCCTGGGCTACAGAGTGAGTTCCAGGAAAGGTGCAAAGCTACACAGAGAAACCCTGTCTTGAAAAAACAAAACAAACAAACAAACAAACAAACCAAAAAAGGCCACTGGTGAGGATTTTAAGAGTCATTGTATTTTAAGTGGAGAGTCTCTACTTCTACCACACGTGAGCCAGCATCTCAGAGTAGATTTTAGTGTTTTGACCTCGTCATCTGTAGGAAAGGCATCCCTTCAGGGTAGCTCTGGTCATTGTGCTTCTTCCTTACAATGAGTCAAACTACGTTTCCCTTCAGCTCATGTGCATTTGGACCCCAGGACATAGTAAATTGTCTTTATGAGGGAGTTATTAATTTATTTGAAGGCAAATTATACATGCATTTTCTTTGTTAAACTAACCATCCCAGGCCCCCAAAAGTCACCTGCTGTCCATTCCCAACAGCATCCCTTCAGCATCATCCTTTAAGACCGCTTCCCTGTAAGATGTGCCCACGCTCTGCCCTTCAGAGTAGGAACGGGATCAGGTCTCTTCCCTTTCTAAACATACCTCAGCTATAAATTTAGACTTGTACTTGATGATTCTATTTCCACTCTCAATAACTGTGCCTAACCACTTCCAGATGAAAAGGTAATTGATGTCTTACACATTCCTGTACTCTGAACGCAGGAAAGAGTTTTCCACAAGCAGTTAACTCTCTATCTTTTGATTCTTTAAAACATGCCTGACCACCATGGCTTCCTTGGTGTTACAAATTCATTTCTTCCTAGTAACCTTTTGTGTCTCTCAAAGTCACTGTAAGTCCTCTTAAATCACCAAAACTTTTCCTTTTTAAGGGCCACTGCAGATGTTAGATCTGTCCTGATGGTTCCTATTTTCTATGCCTATCAGCTTTTTCACACACTTCCAGACTCCCTTTCATCTCTTCACACGCTCTAAAAATGTGAGACTCTAAATTAGATACTATTAAATATATAATAACCGATAGAACTTCATCAACTCCGAGCAAGCCTCCCTAGCTTTCTGTCATCTCTGACAAGATGTACTTTGTACTTCTTCTTCATGAGGATGGTCAATAAAACAAACTAGAGCATCCAGCATATGCACCCGACCTACATTTCAGCAGTCCCTTCCTGATGCACCGAACAGTTATATGTTTTATCCTGAAAAGCCTTGGAATAAAAAGGATGGGTTGAGTTTCTTTAGTAATTTTCTCTCATAGAAGGCCCATTGCTGTATGACTGTAGTCACAAGTACTGGGGAAACTGAGGCAAGAGGGTTGTTTGAACCCACAAGTTCAAGGATAGCCTGAGCAGCATAGCAAGGTTCCACCTCAAAAAAAAAAAAAAAAAAAAAAAAAAACCTCTCAGACCTGCTTTTCTGTTTTGTTTATTTTAATTTAAAAGGCTCTCACCTTTTTAATTGTCCCCTAACCTCTTCTCATTATTCTCATTAACAGGTGGCTACAAATGACAGAGATGTCTTAGTCTTATTGTTACAGTAACTATTTGTGATTTAGGAAGACTTTTCTTCAACGGTAGCTTTGTTATTCTAGGTAAAGATTTAAAAAATTTGCTACTATAGTTTCCAAGTCCCTTTGGACTTGACCATGAACTCTGAAAAAAACAAGGCTCTGCCTACATGGGAATGATCCTCCTTGTTTCTGTGGGAGGGAGCAGTAGGCATGCACAATGCATTAGTCTCTGGTAGAAAGGAAATGCCTAAGTCCAGGGCTAGCTTTGAAGGCATGTCTCACTCTTTACTTCTTTGCTTTCTGTCTCACAAATTAGACATCCCCCTATCACAGTACTGGGGTGCGGTGAAAGCTGACATATCTGCCAAGTTCTGTGAGGAACAGAGATGTTCTGCTTCAGCAGCTTTCCCCATCTTCCAACTCGTCTATCTATTAGTACCTGAAACCACAGCTGGTTAGTTAGCCCCTGGTCCCTGCTCCAAGTGTCTGTGGTCCAGATTCCTGGAGATGTCTACATCACAAAATACTGGCATTTCCTGGCTCAGCGACTGGAGGTTTTGGCCACTCCCTGAAGGATGGCAACTCTTCTTTGCCCCTCATTCTCTACCTGGAGTGTTTGGTCTCGGGTCTTCCTCCTCCCATCTCTCCTGTTAGAGTTCCTTGTGTTTAGGGTACAGCTACTGACCCATCTGTGGGAAGATCTGTCTTCTGATAGCTGCTCTCAGAATGTTCTCATAGCTTTCTAATTTGGATACAGTTCAGTTGACCATCCTATTTAAAGAATTCATTCTTGGCAAATGTTATGTTTAACATTGCAAGCAAATTTTACCATGTTTTATCTTTCTAATGAGACTTTTTAAGCTATCCTTTACTTTTAAGGAGGTGTGAATTATAAGTAGTTTAAGAGAAGCTATATGAATAAAACAGACACATGTTCTACCCATTAAACTTTGGATACAGGGGGAATTTGTTCATTCACTGAATGTGAGGAAAAACTCTGCTCCTATCCAAAGTCAACCAGAAGAGACTGACAGTACCTGCAAAGAAACCCAGCTGGTCTCAGGACAGATGTAAGATTTATCTCAGTGATAACTCTTATCTTTCCCCCAGGTTACTTTGGTCCATCTGAGAACAGATTTGTGTACTAAACACCCAGGTCTGTGATTGACAGATAATCAGATTCACCCATGGAGGTTTTGCAGCTCATTCTCTCACAATCCAGCTTAGGTCACAGCAAAGCAGTTTGGAACATTCTCTTTACAGGGATATCTCCACAGGGGCCATAATCAAAAGGCTATATCCATAGTTAAGGGAAATTAATGAAGGTTTTTAAATGTAGAAGGGACACAACTAACTTGATTCATCTCTTTTGTGAAGATTAACCTAATCTTCCTAACACACTATGAAACAATATTTTACTAGCTATTGGCAACTCTAAGTCTGGTCACATTGAGGCATAAAATGAACCATCACAGAATTCTGATTTTCGTCATTGTTTATAGATATACTGTATGATATGTGTTCCGAGAAACCTTGTCCAATAGAGGAGTCCTACCTGGTACATGATGGTAATCAGTGGTGGCTGGCTGCTCATACTTTTACCTTTTACCTTGAGATATATGGCAGCTACTCACCATGGTCTGGAACTTGGGTTTTAATAGTCATCAATATGATTCATAAGCAAAGGCCTGGAGCACAACTTAGTTACGTAGAATCAGCCACTCGAGTAAAAGTAGAACTACAGAGTGGAAGCAACCCCCCCAGCAATAAACAAGAATAAATTTTGTTCTAAAGTACTATGTACTTGTTTGATCTGACTTGAATCTGTCAATAGAAAATAATTCTCTTCTGGGAGTAAACTTGTATGTGTGCATATTTGAAATTAGAAAATATATTATTTATATGAATTAAAAATCATGAGCTAAAATTCAAGTGGTTATAGACTGGCAGTTTCCCTGGGTATTTGGCATAAACAATCATATATCTGCCGAAGGGTGTGCTCTAAACTTAGATATCAAAGAATCCCTATAGATCCAGTTGTGAGAATTACGAATTGAGCTGCTTAGCTTTTGTTTTTAATGATAAACCAAGTGCAGAAGCACCATGAGTAAAATCCTGCATAATAATCAACCACAGAAGCAGATCTGAACAGATTATGGATTTTGGAACTGTCAAGATTTAAAGTAAACGTGTTGAGCAAAGCAAAACACCAAAAATAAAGAGTTCTCATTATATGACAAAGGAAGAGGCCATCAAAAATTTATCAGGCAGTATAAATTCTTAGTTTTCTAAGGAAAAATTACAACTGTTAAACAGAAAAAAAAAAAAAAGACCATCCCTAGACATGGAAAGCAGTGGTTTAAGTTAAGTAGTCATCAGTGGTCAAACAGTAACATCCACTAAAGAGAATATTAGTAAACAAGGTGATTTCTTACAAATGCTTTGAAGTTTGCTTCACAATAAGGTAAAAACAAAAATATGAAGCAGCTATTCACTGACATGGGCATGAATATGATCCTAGAAGGAGAGTAAAGAGATGGCAACATCCTTTGTTCATAATTTTCCAGAATTAACAAAATACTCAAATCTTTCCATTCTGAAAGTCTAGTGAATAACAAGTCAGGAAACAAATGCAAAGCCACGTCTAGATACATCATAATGATACTGTAGACCACCAAAGCAACGATGGCCAGCAAGACAGGAGAAGAGACCAGCTACATGCCAAGAGTTAAAGTTTATGGAGAGTACTAACATGTAGAAGCTAGCACAGTAATCAGAAAAACCTGCTGTTACATATGGGTTTTGAAAAGAGGGTACACTTTGGATACTTCCTGACAAATTACAATAGAGTTTGCTATTGAAAGACTCAGAAATTCAAAACCCATGCTTCAAGAAGATAAAAAAATGGGCTTAATAAGATCTACAATTGAAGAAGAAAGCTATGCAAAGAATATGGCCCAAAAGGAAGGCAAACCTATTAAAAAAAACATATTAATTGTGAAAAGCAGAAAAATACTTTCTTCTGAGGTTTTAGTGTGAAAAAGAAAGAAAAAAGAGAGAAAGGAATGAAGGAAGTAAGGGAGGGAGGGAGGGAGAGAGGGAGGGAGGGAGGGAGGGAGGGAGGGAGGGAGGGAGGGAGGAAGGAAGGAAAGACGGACAACAATAGCACCTAAATCAGAAAGCAATGTGGTTGTGGTTGGGATTGAAATGTTCCGCATCTCTTGTATTCATTTAGACTAGAAGGAAACTAACTTTAAACACTGGAACATTGTGTTTCTTAGGATAATACTGACGAATAGAAATAGAATGCATCAGGGCCCCAGTGCATGATTCCACACTCATGTTAAATGGGCAGCACTAATTGGATTCAGTAGGTTAAAAAATAAAATTTATTTTTTAAAGAAGAAAATAGTACTAGAGAGAAGGAAATACAAAATAGGAGGAATATTTAATACATTCAAAAGACAGCAAAGTGTGCAGCAGGGAAGAAATGATGCACGAATCAGATAAGTCTACTATGACATCACAAGTAGAAATGGATCAGGAATTACAATTAACACAGATTCATAACCCTCTCCAATTAGAGCACCATCAGAAGGAATCTTTAAATTAGTTGAAAACACATTTACCTAGTGTAGTGTGTGTGTGTGTGTGTGTGTGTGTGTGTGTGTGTGTGTGTGTGTGTGCATGTGGATATGTGTATGGCCACACACATGCTACAGCATTCATGTGGCAGTCAGACAACTTATTGTAGGAATCTGTATTCTTTCACCAAATTGGGCCTAGGAATCAAATACAGGCTGTCAGATTTAATAGCCAGTGCCTTTATAAACTGAGCCATCTCATGGCCCAGAATGAATTTTGTTTGGTTGGGTTTTTTTTTTTTGTTTGTTTGTTTGTTTTTGAAACAGGGTTTTTCTGTGTGACAGCCCTGACGGTCTTGGAATTCACTCTGTTTATCAGACTGGTCTTGAACTCACAGAGATCCACCTGCCTCTGCCTCCTGAGTGCTGGGATTAAAGAAGTGTACCACCACCCCTGACCAGAATGAGCTTTTAAAATTATAGATGTATACTGACTATAAAAGGTATGCTCAATAATGGAAATACTTTTCTAAAATTAAAAAAAAAATTAAGTAAGAGGGAAAAGACAACTTGAAAAACATTTTTAAAAAAAGGAGAACTACTACAGGTGTATTTGACAAATATTTTTTAAAAAATCATTACCTAGTGAAGTTAGTAAATATATTACTAACTGAAAGTTTAGCTCATCTAAGGTTCCTATGACTGTAGGATCTTTTCAATTAAATTCAAAATGCCTAAAATAAAAATTGGTCCATCAAAATGGCAGATATTTAAGGTGACTTCAATGATTAGTAGGTCAAGATATAAATGACCTTGTTCATTATAATTTTTAAGAAAGCAACTTTTGAATGGAGTGATGCTTCCTATTATATCTTCTTTAAAATGAATTTTTCTGTACATACTTTTTATTACTTCTTTGTGGTTTGTCCTTTGGGATTTAAAAATTTAGTAGAGTCTGACATAAATGTAAGGCATCAATAAGCCCAAGCATGAAAATTTAAAGATAATCACATGGGTGTTCTAAATTATTTATTGTAAAAAATGACATTATTGTTCTTATATATACTATATTCACTATGCACCAAAACATTCGTAAGACCTTTGTAAACTTATCAAAGACACACATTGTAAAATAACTTGGATGTTATATATTTTTTTTCTGACTGACTTAACAATGAAAGGCCATTATAGTAGAACTTAAGTAGCCACAGTGATTTCCATGGATATGTTGAGCCCTGTTGTGTCTTGGAAATGCTCACCTTGGAAAGATTTCTCTTTGGTCTGGCTCTAAACTTTAAGTGCATTGCTCAAAATATGTTTTCAAAATGAGAAATGCTATGTGGCGCAGATTGCTGTAATTCACCATGATCTCTCCAGACATCTTGAGATCTTAGCCACAGTGGAGGCTTCCAATTTCTGAAGCTTCCTCAGTGACCTTGAAATCCATCACAGAAGGCCTGTGATTGGGTGGCATGTTTGAAATCCATCACAGAAGGCCCGTGATTGGATGTCATGTTTGTCTTTTACGGTCACAGTTTAAGCTGAAGCTCTAATCCAGAACTAAAGTTAGAGGTGAGTTCTGTTTCCATGGTTGAAAGGCATCATCAACGACAGGGGAACACTCTTCACACTATACAGGATCTCAAAGTGAACCTAAACAGAACCTATGAAGTGACAACCCTAGAAACTGTCAGTCACTGCTTGACAGTGGCCATTAAACAACAACAACAACAACAACAAAATAAAAAACAAAAGCAAAACACACCACTCTATTTCAAAATATGTACTTGGAATTTAAAGCGTGCATTCCCCCAGTAAGCTCTTCTGACTTTGAATGCTTAACTGGTTCATTCCAGAAGACACAGCCTCACTAGAGATGCCATCTAGATAAGCTTAATGTCTGTGACTGCAATTAATTTAATATTAGCAGAGGTTTTTGCACATTACCACAACCCAGCCTTCTTCCTGCCATAGTTTGCTTTGTTTTGGCTTCCTCCTTGCAAGTGCAATACTTGCTTATCTTTGACTTCTCATTCAAATTCATTGTCTTTCTGAATCAGAACTAAATTTTGTTCCATCTCCACCTACAGAACAGAGGATCTTCTCAACAAACATTTCCATTGGATTGCTAGTGAACCAACACATAGCTGATCCAAATTCTTCTGAGTGATTTGGGTATTTCTAGCTCTTTCTTGAGAGTGGTATTTAAAAAAAAAGTCAGAAAACACAAGTTGTAACATAATATTTGTGAAGACTGGGTATGGTGCCCACACATGCCCATCTGCTCTGCTGTGCACATATCTAGGAGTAATTATGGAGAAGTTCTCAACTGTCTCAAGACAATGATGTGGCTCCCCCATGCCTAAAGGGGGACTCCCAGAGGTCTCATGCCAGGGTCTCTAAGTGCTAGGCTTGAGTAGAGTCGTTCTAATCACTGAAGGAGAGAAACATTTTTGGTGAAGCCTGGTACTCAGAGACCATGACATGGCAGCAGAAGTTCCAGCTCCTCTCTCCCTGCCAAGCATTCAGCTAAATGTCTACACAGAAGGGCCACAAAAACTGTATTTAGAGTATTTCAAGATTAGGCTATAGAAATGTGAAGACAAAAAAAGGGAAAGTATATGTCATACATCTATGTATTAAAACAAAAAGAAGGACTCTGAAAGGACTTTACATGGAAACATGGGAAGCCTGAGTAAAAACCATGGCAGGTTTCAATGTCAAGCTACAAGTGGAGGAGACAAGATTCTTTTCCGTATCTGTGATGCCGCTTGTTGTAACGTTAGCCGCTTCATAGCGGAAAACTTCACCTTGGCCATATGTTGGGCTCTTGCTTCCTGCCTGCCCTCCGAGAACTTTTCCTTTGTCAGGGATGAGGCAAAGCTTCTGTGGCCGTGGTCACAGGCTCCAGTAGGCAAGAGACTACCCACTGTCCTGTCTGATGCCATGCTTGGTATACACACATACTTGTGAAAGCTGCTTACAGAGCCCTCTGCTTGGATGCTGTAGCTATAACATTAGCAAGAGGTACAGAGCCAAGATGCTCACTGCTTCGAACACTGTTTTTCTTCTGCCCCTGGCAGTCTAGGATTGAACCTTAGGCCTCATGCATGCTAAGCAAGCGCTCCATCATTCAGTGACATTCCCAACTATCTTTTTACATTTTATTCTGACGTAGGTTCTTACTGAATTGTCCAGAAGGCCTTGTCTTGGCTTACGGATTCGTTAGGAGCACAGGCCTGTGCCACCAGGCCTTGCTAGTAATTTCTCTCTTGGCTATGGCAGGAAGTAAGTGCTACTTTATCTCTTGGCTATCCCAGAATGCCTACCTTGAAAAATCCTTCTTCCTTTACTTCTGCAAATGACTTCTATAGTCTCAAGCTTGGGGAAAATAAAAGCCAGAAAGATTTGCAACTACTTTTGTACTGGCCCTGCCCGACTTCCCGAGGCTCTAAAACAAAGTTGGCACTGGTTTGAATTAAGAGGAAGCAGAAGGGAAATGCAGAGGAGGGAAAAAGTCTCAAAAGAGCCGCTAGACACAAAAGGAGCAGGAAAAGCAAACAATGTACCTAGTGCTCCTTATCCATACAGCAACTTTAATGCAGGCAATCATTCCTTATAGCTTTAGGTATTCTCTGATTATCCATTTGGTCAAGATCTATCTGTTTATCCATCTGTCTATCTATCTATCTATCTATCTATCTATCTATCTATCTATCTATCTATCTATCTATCTATGATACCTTAACGTGGAAGTGGAAACTGGCAGTCTACAGGCCAATTCTAGACTATTGATAATGTTGTGTTTGACTTGCACAATGTTTATATAAATCCTGATTAGTTGGAAGTAGTTTTAAAAGGAGGGCATTTCACTTCAAAATATAGAGTTCCAGATTCTATTGAAAATCAGACTTGAAACAGTGGATCTGAGAGACTAACAGTAGGAACCCAGACAATGAGTTGAGTCTTATTCTTAGGCATTGCATGCATCCTTCAGTTGGCTACAGCCTCTCTCTGTTACTCATCTGGAAGGCACGTGCATCTGGCAGTACTGGTCTGTCTAAGCTCCTGTGTCCTAAGTTCTAAATACACTTATTAAAATTTGATATGTATTGTTGTCTTAGTCAAAGCTCTATTGCTGTGAAGAGACACCATGACCACAGCAACTCCTATAAAAGAAAGCATGTAACTGTGGCTTGCTTTCATTCAGAGGTTTAGTCCATTATCATCATGATGGGAAACATAATGGCACATAGGCAGACATGGTGCTGAAGAGGTAACTGAGACTTCTGCATCTCAGCAGGCAGCAGGAAGAGAAAGAGAGAGATAGAAAGCCCAAAGCCCACACCTAATGACACACTTCTCCCAACAAGGCCACACCTCCTCCAACAAGGCCACTTGTCCTAATCTCTGTAAAGTGGTGCCATTCCCTAATGACCAAGTATTCAAATCTATGAGCCCTATGGGGGGGGCATTCCTAGTCAAACCACATACCACCACAATTGTCTAGTATGAATAGATTCAAATTATCCTTCCAAAAGAGGTATTTCATTTTCATGCAACTCTCTGTTGAATTCTATCCCCCTACACACACACACACACACACACACACACACACACACACACACACACGTAAAAGATTTATTTTCATAAAGACTTTATTCTCACATATATATGCAAGATGCAAAACTGAGCCATGTACATTTTATTCTTGGTGACTTCTAGTCAGGGGCGTATGCACCTGACCTACTCAACTTCTTTGTGTAGCCATGTCTGCAGCTGTCTCTTCTATACATATATTCCTCACATATATGTGTGTGTACACACATGTGACAATACATGCCCTGCTGGATCTGGAGTTGCTTCTGTGTTCAATGCTAACAACCATCTAGGATGTGAGTGCCAAGAGAGGAGAAAAATCTTCTGAGTTCAACGTACCCCCACCAGGTACAGAAAGGGCACTTTCTGTTCTTTATCAGTAGAATCAAGCAGGGCAGAGACTATCTTATTCAACCCTCAGTTATTTCTCAGGAGCTCAGCTGCAGGAGGGTACCACAGTGGACTTTGCTTCAGGTTCCTTTATCTTTCATAGTTTCACATCTGCATTAAAAAATCATTTATTTCTTCTCTGCCATATAAATCACTGTCTTCCCCACTCCCTTTCCAATCTCCACATTTAAAGAAAAAAAAAACTATCTCTAAGATAAAATAAGTATTTAGTTTTGACTAAATTTACTGGGAATGAGTCTGTCCACATTTCAAATAATAAATATGTATTGGTTAGTTGTTCATGACATTGATTCACAATAATTTGTTTACTTGGCTGCTTTGATTTGTTAGGTACCAAACTGGTTTCTAGAAATTTAAACATGGGCAAGAGGGAGTTACCATGGGTGCCTGCCTGTGGTACCAGCATCAGGGAGGTTTTAGTGAGAAGACTGAATTGAAGACCACCTACAGTCACCTACAGTACACCATGGGTTTCTGTCTAGGGACACACACACACACACACACACACACACACACACACACACACCAGAGAGAGAGAGAGAGAGAGAGAGAGAGAGAGAGAGAGAGAGAGAGAGAGAGAGAGAGAGAGAGAGAGAGAGAAGTATTGTCAAGAGCAGTCTATTGACTGCCTAAATGAAGCCACGAGCAATCCATTCCCAGGATATGTGATGAACTCAGGGGACCTGTCTGCATCACCCAAACAAAGGTTTAGCTCTTCCTGTCTCATGAACTTCTAAGGCTCGGTGATAGGTTTTCTAGTTGAACCAAACTAGTTTCCCAGGGCCTGGGCTATATATTCTAAAGTCTAAGTGGGCAAAGACTTTCTATAGCCACTCATTCCCCAAAGACAGCCTATTTCCGGTATCAATCCCATCATGTCCAGGTCTCATCGCGTCTCATTCCATCTCAGCCAGCAGCCTTCTGAAAAGATCTCATTTTCTTCAGGGGTGCACAAGTTGAGATTGTTCGCTACCCGTGCTTCCTGTCTGAGTCAAACTGTGAAATGAGATAATTCATGTAACAACACCCTGCACACGGCAAGCGTGTGAATCTTACCTCTTTCTGCCCTTCCCCTCCACTGAAACGCACAAGCTGGAATTGCTTTTCTGTCAAATGGAGCCCTCAGTGTTGAGAGTGAGAGTATGGTTTCATTTCCACACCTTTCCCCCTTACCATCTGCGTGGAGACCGACAAGTGTTCCATTAATGTCCAGCCCTCTCCCCAACATGTAAGCCAAAGTGGGGGTGGGGAGGCACTTGAAATTGTGACCAACTCATGAAAGCAGTTTTCTGCTCTGTATGTGGAAAAGAAATTACAAATACAAGTTGAATTTTTCCTGCTCTTCCTGCTCCTCCCAATCACTCTCGGGTCAGGACTGGCTTTCTCAGATGATTACAAAGTTTACACTTCGCTGTTTGGGTTTTTTTCCTTGACAGCTCAGTAGTTAGGTTTCCTCTCATTATCCAGGATGTGGGTGGCTGGAAAGCGTTTTCCAGAAGTGTCCAGATGAACCGTCTCTCTTAGAAATGTGTGAACCAAGCCACCAGCCCCCTCAAAGTACAAATTTTAATGAGTCACTTCAATTTTAGGAAGCATATTAATCTAAACGGTGCCTGAGCCAGAAAGCAGGATTTTCTCAACTGGGAGTTAAAATAGCTTTTGTTACAGGCAAGGGGGAAGCTCTTCTGACTGTATATGAATCATTTGCCAGATCCTCCCATGGAAAGAGGCTTAGGCCACTCACTGTTTCTGACCGATGCCAGATACAATAGTTTCGAGAATAACAGCTTGAATTCCTATTGGCTGGCTCCTCTGTGAACACTGTACAATGTGTTTAATTCACATTGGGTCAAGACATTGAACAGTCAGTCAGCTCCCACTAAAGAACTCACTTCTTATTCTGATTGCTTCATTGTGCTGTTCTCTTGAGCAATGCCACAGGAACACTCAAATCTGACAGGACTCCCCAACTCACAGAGTCCCTACAAAACGTCCAGCTCTATTCTAGGGTTGACATTTACTGATCCCCCCCGAAAAATGCCTTTTATAATGTCATGTTTCTGCTGTCTTTCAAACTATTCATTTGCTGAAGTCCACACCAAAGAAAACGACAGTATAAAAGATCTACAACTCTCCTTGAAGTCCCTTGAGCTGTGGAAACATGGGTAGCCCCATGGAATACGAAAAAAAGGTCTTTTAAAAAAAGAAGCTAAATAACATACTTATAAACACGTCTCTCCTGGGGGGCGTTATTTACCCACTCATTTAGTGCTGGACACTTAGGTTATTTCCAGATATTAGTTTTTAGTTCATTTCCTACACCTGTTGTTCATGTCTAAAAACTCATTCTGAAGACCAAGGGCTTTGCCTTTCTGTCCTCTTCTAAGAGTTTGCTAGTGTCTGTCTTATATTTAGTTCTCTAATCCACTGGAATTGGTTTTGTGTGTGGGATAAAGGGTCTAATGTTACTCTTTTGCTGTATTCAGTTTTTCCAACAGCATTAATAGAAGAGAAATTTTCTCATTGTTTCTCTTGGGTACCCTTACCAATATTATTTGACCATATACACTTGGGGTACTTCTGGACCCCAAGTCCTGTTTCACTGGTGTTTGTATCTGTTTCCATGCCAATGTTGCTTTGACTAATATGGGTTTGTACTGGAACTAGAAATTATCAAAACATATAAAATGGATATTATTCATAAGCCAAAGAATGAAAAATACTATATGATGTCACTTGTAAGTGAAATACTTTTTAAAAGAGGAAGAAAGAAAATGTAAAACAGCAACAGAAAGTAGAATGGGGGACAAGGGATGGGAAGACATAGGACAAAGAATACACAGTCAGGTTTATACAGGATTGTCATGGCAGTACCATCCAGAGACCCATCCAGGAGGGGAGTGTCCAACACAGCAGTATCAGCCATTAGCCTCAGAAGGTTAAATGAAGAAAAAATTATAAATTGGTGATTACGTGGAAAGGGGGTTTATTTTCAATACGGCTGTATGGGGAAGACAGAGCTAAGAGACCGATAGCTTTGTGTTTATACTGAAAAGGAATAGTGACAAAGTTCAAGGCAGGTTACACAGCTAGCATGGTCATATTATGGGATGGTTGACTATTAGCCTGGGTTGATCATGATACAGAGTCTTATTTTACTGCTGGCCTGAGAGTGTGCTTTCAGTTACCATTGTAAGGTATTTATGCTAGGTTTGTCAGTTAACATCATGAGGTATTTATTTTAGGTTTTGATGCTGAAATTAAAATGCAAATAAATCATAGCAATTATTTTTTATTACTATGACTAAAAAAAACCCTCAATGAAACAATTTAAAAGGAGGAGCTATCTCTACTCATGGTTGCAGTAATTTTGGTTCATAGTCATAGGCTTTGTTGATCTTGAGCCCATGGTAAGCAGAAACATGTAACAGGGTTGCTCACCTCATGGTGGGCAGAGAGCTGAGAAAGATAGGGGCTGAGGACCGGGTGTAATCAACACAGACATACGGGTCACTTGTTCTCTGTGTTTTGATCAGTTGTGGATTTCTCTAATGGTCTCTATTTGCTACAAAACAAAGCTTCTTTAATGAGGGGTGAGATCTACACTTGTCTGTGGGCACCAGGACAAGTATTCAGAAAGCACTATAATAATTATATTAATGTATTATTCTGATTTAGGAAAGCAGCAGTAGCAGGTTCTCCTATCGGGTTCATAGTTGTACCAGCCAGGGGTAGTTGGCTAAGTTTATAGTCCCAGGCACGAATTCCCTCCTATTGAGTTGGCCTTAAGACCAATTAGACTGCTGTTGATTATCACTAAGACACAAAAGCCACTATCGAATCCTTGGAATATCTTACCATGATGATCATTATTATTTGTAGTGTCACAACTTGGTAGGATTACAGATTATTTTTCTCCCCTGGTAGCTTGCATAGCACCTTCCAGTGCAATGAAACTTAGTCCCCAGGGAGGAGGCTTCTAGATCAGATCCAATTTAATTCCCCCAAATCCTATGTCCAAAATGTGTGATGTCTTCAGCAATAGGAAGCTCTCTGAGGCAACCGAGGGCAACAGCAATAGCCTTGATAGTCCCATGATAATGCAAAGGAGGTTTCTCAATCTAGCACAGAGGGTTTTTTTTCTTTTAATTTATGATTCTTGAGAGAAGCATTATCATCCTGGGGGGGCATACCTGTGTGTGTGTGTGTGTGTGTGTGTGTGTGTGTGTGTGTGTGTGTGTATGTGTGTGTTTGCACATATACTTGTATATTATATACGCATTTTAAGTAAACAAGTGACCAGGGTGCCCAAGCCCAGTTGTCACATCTACAACAGCCCCTATACCTAAGATTTGGGGGACATCGTGGGCAAAGACACAAAAAGCAAGGGGACCAGGACTTCTGTTGGGGAACTGTGTCTTCTGTATATGACTGAGAAATTTCAGGACTGCCGCTGCCCAAACAAGACCTGCACAGTGATCACAGTAGTTGATATGTTAATGTGATTGGGGGAAATCTCACAAAACCCAACCCTAAATGAAGAGCTACAGGCAATATTGGCTATGGAGAGAAGGAGAGCTTGTCTTCTTTGGGGATGAGCTTCCTGATAGATTATCTAATCCCAAGTGGTCATCCCTAAACACAGACACACACAGACCCACACTCTCACACACATACTCTCTCTCTCACTCTCTCTCTCTCTCTCTCTCTCTCTCTCTCTCTCTCTCTCTCTCTCTCTCTCACACACACACACACACACACACACACACACACACACACACGAACAACACTAAA
Organism: Peromyscus maniculatus bairdii; assembly: GCF_049852395.1. Taxonomy (NCBI): domain Eukaryota; kingdom Metazoa; phylum Chordata; class Mammalia; order Rodentia; family Cricetidae; genus Peromyscus; species Peromyscus maniculatus. The sequence continues at coordinate 22,495,020 of NC_134867.1, forward strand.
GAGACTCAGCAGGCCATATTTATTTATATATGTGTATGTAAAAATAATTAAAGAAGATATCATGAATTTGAGAGGGAGTAGAGGGAATGCTGTGAGGAGTTGGAGGGTAGAGAAGGAGAGGTAGAAATTATATAAAAGCAGTATTCAAGTATGAAACCCTCAGAATGATTCTAAAAATTAAGATTAAAAAAGTAATTCAGAAACCAACAAGCTCGAGAGAAAGACAACATGAATTTAGGCTGTAGGTGGTCCCCCACTAGGATGAGTAAGTCTTGAGAGCTAACGTATAAGGAGTGTAGGGGTGTTTTTTTTTTTTACTATTCCACACCATTTCTTAATTGAATCTTTGGGAATTTCACATCATGCACCCCAATTCCGCTCACCTCCCAGTCTCTATACATCCTCCCCTCCCCCTTGCAGTCCCCCCCCACATGAAAATTAAAAAAACAAATAAATCATACCAAACCAAAACAAACAAAAAGAAAAAATAGCCAAAAGAACAACAACAAAACAAGACAAAAATATGTCTTTGCTCCTCCAGCTTTCCTGCCTCTCCAACGCTCATTCCAACGAACATTTGCAAGTAAAGCAGAAGGGACAAAAGGGTGCACTGTGTGACACACCTCGGCTCCCAACGCCACCAGGGAAAATGAAGAGGCGGCGGAGTGTAGTTTTTAAAATAATAGACATTGGAAATTTGTTAAGTGACTTAGCTTTTCGATGCTCTTACCACTCCAAAAAGAAAAAAAAAGTGATTAAGAAATGATGTCTATGTTAATTTGCTTGACCATGAACATGGATTCACTATATACAAAACATCATGTTGGGGTTCAGGGTTCGTGTAGATCGGTGGCAGAGCAATTTGGCTGTTGGGCCTGAGGCCCCAAGTTTCTGCCTAGCACAGAAACAATCCTGTATTCCTTACACATGCACTATAGAAAACTGCTATATATATATATATATATATATATATATATATATACACATATATATATATACACACACAGTTATTTAACCTCGTAAATGACTCAGCTACCCCCACCCCCTTCTTTACTCTTCATGTCTTTGCTTTTCTTCCCTACTTTTCCCTACTTCTTTCTCCTTCACTCTCTTCTGCTCATCCATCCTTCTCCACCCCTTTGGTTTTGTAAGACAGGGTTTCTCCGTGTAATATCCCTAGCTATTCTGGAACTTGTTCTTTAGACCAGGCTGGCCTCCTCTATCTGCCTGCTTCTGCCTCTGAATCCTGGAATTAAAGGCATGTACTACCACGCCAGGCTCCTTCCCACTTTTTATCTCCAGATAACTTAAGACCTTCCCAGTGTGTGGGAACTGTGCTTTGTGAGAAGCTCCTCATGATAAAATTGTGCTCTTAGAAAAAACAAACAAACAAACAAACAAACAAACAAACAAACAAATAAACAGTACAGCAGCCTGCAGTGAAGGTCTGTTCCACCCTGACTGTACAACAGTTGAGTGTGACCTTATTATGAAGTTGGTTTCTTCTGAACTTAGTCCATTAAACAGATAAGCTATATGAAAAATCTGCCTCCAGGATAACATTCCCAGAGGGAAAGGGGAGTCAGGGAATGTAGAACTCGGGGCTTGTAACATATCTCCTGATTCCTGGGGGCTGGGACCTGAACAGAGGGGCCTTTGCCCAAACTGTACTCAGCCCTTCCAATTATCCATGTAACAATTCAGGGTTGAATTTTTAAGACTTTAAGTTTCTGCTTTCGGAGTGAAGAACATAGAAAAAAATCCTACTTTACATCTGAAAGACTCTGAAACAGCTGGTTTTGCTGGAGAGCCAGGCTTGCCTGGCGGTGGCTTTGTGAAGGCATTCCACGAAGAAACTTGCCCACACAGACAAATGCTGCTTTAATGGAGGCCTTTTGGTGCCCAGAAATCTGTTGTTTGGAGCAACGGAAATTGTACAGAGGGAAAAAGAGTTTCTTCTATTATGAGCAATTCTTTCAGCATAGACACTGTCTGTCTGGAGTGCTTACCTCTGGAAGATCCCATTGCCTTGCAGGCATCCCATCTGTAGGAAATGCAGGGACTGTTTTATTTTCTCCTGTAAACAGTTAGTTCATCTTGAACTTCAATCATGCAATCTGTAAAGACATGCATCATTTGTTTTTAGAAAATGCTAGATTAGAAAACCTCAGATTTTTGAACTGAAGGATTATAATAGTATTCTAAAATACTCTAGTTTCTTTTTATAACTCTTTACTTACAGTACTGAGACATGACTTTATTCAGGTCTCACAAATGCATAGATTGACTATAAACATTTTTTCTTTTAAAAGCTGAAATATTGCTGACTGAAAGGAGGCCTTCTTATTCATGAGGGGTCGAAAGAGAGAGATGGAGGCTCTTTGGACCTAACTTCAGCACGAAGAACTGTGTTTTTAAAATATGAAAACGTATTAGCACAAGATAATACTATTGTTTGTCAATCATTTTCTTAGTGGCTATATTTAAGGAAAGGGAGAAAGTACATTGAAGTATAGAGTATTTAAAACTACTTCTGTTCTCAGAGACAGACCCTCATTATGCTGTGTGCCATTCAGGACCTGAAACTGTAACACACAATGGAGCTTGTTCATGTTCATGTTCATGTTCATGTTCATGTTCATGTTCATTCTCTCTCTCTCTCTCTCTCTCTCTCTCTCTCTCTCTCTCTCTCTCTCTCTCTCTCTGTCTCTCTCTCTCTCTCTCTGTCTCTCTCTCTCTGTCTGTCTGTCTCTGTGTGTGTGTGTGTGAGAGAGAGAGACTCTCCCCTTTCTCTGTCCCTCCCTCTTCTCTCTCTATCTCTACCCCTTCTCTCTCTCTCCCCCGCTCCCTCCTTCTCCTCCCTTTCTCCCCCTCTCTCTTTCTCATTTCCTGGTATCAGTCCCCAAGACAGGAACCTTTTCTAGCGCTATCCATCCTAGAGGTGACTCTAAGCACCATGTCAGTTACTACTGACTTTCTCGGATCTGGCAGGAAGTTTTGCACAAACGTAGCTGCCAGAATATAAGTCTGAAGACACTGAACACTCTCAGAGTGTGTCAGGCAAAGTAATAGAAGCCCAGACCCACAGAGCCTGCTCCCAAGGCTTGGGAAAGCTGCCCGGTGTCAGGGTAGTCTTCACTGCACATGTCACAAACCTGAGGGACACTTGAAGTATTTTAGGTCTTATGGGGAAGATGCCTATTATGAGATCCCTGAGGACATGGAACATTCCTAATGTTAAGGCAAAACATTTGTATTAGCCAGGGTTCCTTAAGGCACATAACATAACATGTGTGTGTACGCATGTACATATAATTTAACACACACACACACACACACACACACACACACACACACACACACAGAGGATTTATTAGAGTCACTTACTGATTGTGGTCCAAGTAGTTCAACAATGGCTGTCTCACAAGAGAAAGGCTGAGAATCCAACAGTTGTTCAGTCCACAGGGCTGGATGTCTCTGAAGTCCCAGTCTAGTGCTGGAGTCCTGGAGGATTCCTGGAGAGTTGCTGGTTTTCAGTCTATGTTGGAATCCTGAAGGATTTAATTCTGGCCACAAGAGGATAGATGAACTTGCTGGTGAGAGTTGGGGCAAGCAGGTCCAAAGCAAAGATGCTTCTCCCATGTCCTTCTATGTGGGATGCCATCAGAGGGTGTGGTCCAGATTTAAGGTGACTCTTCTTGCTTCATATAATCTGATTAAGAATATCTCTCACATCAGTGCTGAGCTGCTGGGGTGTTAGTTGATTCCAGATGTAGCCAAGTCCATAACCAAGATTAGCCATTACAGCGTTATAGTATACCTTGCACAAGGAGAGCACAAGGCCTGAGCTGTTCCAGACAGCTTTTCCTTAGCTCAGAACTATCAAAGAGGAGAGAAAAGCTGGATGATCCAAGGTCCTGTGGAAACCATCCTGACTAGTTTTATGTCAATTTGATACAAGCTAAAGTCATCTCAGAGGAGGAAACCTCAACTGAGAAAATACTTCCGTAGATCAGGCTGTGGGCAGGAAAGCCAGTAGGGCATTTTCTTAAATAATGATTGATGTGGGAAGGCTCCTCCCATTGTGGGTGGGGACACTGCTGGCTGGTGGTTCTGGGTTCTATAAGAAAGCAGGCTGAGCAAGAGCAAGTCCCCGGCAGAGCTTCTCCATGGCCTCTGCATCAGCTCCTACTTCCAGGTTCCTGCCTTGACTTCCTGCCCTGACTTCCCTGGATGATGGACTGTTACCTGGAAGTGTAGATGAAATAAACCCTTTCCTCCCCACATTGCTTGTAGTCCTGGTGTTTCATCACAGCAACAGTGACCCTTATTAAGACAGGAACCTATGCTCTGTGTGTTTATATTTACATCTCCCTACAAAATGAAGTCATATCGCATAGTTAGTTCTATAAACTATTCCGTTGACATAGTTTCCTTTGTAGCCACTTTTAAAGCTGTATAACCTTTTGTTTCATAGCTATCATAATTTATTTACGAAATCTGTTTATCAAATACTCAAATCTAAAGGCTACCATCCTGACTCCTGTAAAATTTTAAAGAGCAGACGTCAAAGATTTTACTTATTTCATTAATTAATGAAGGAACCAATAAGATACTTTAACCAGTTCCAAAGAAACCTCAATGTGTCTCATATTTAAGAGTTGATATAGAATTTTGGCAGAAATTTATAAAGGGACATGAAAGTAGTATACCAGTCAGTATCCACATGGAGAAAAAAAAATTACATTCTACTAGAAATAATTTTCAATCAGTGGACAGCGACTGCCTGGAATGTACTTAAAGAATGATAGGCTGAAGCCAGCTTCAATGCTGTCCAGTGGGCAGGGAGTAGCTGTTGAAGGAAGGAATCACTCAGTTTATCCTGGGACAGCCAGGAAGAAACAGGCTTTTGAGTAATGAAGGGTCTTTCAAGACTTTTTGCAACTTCTAATAAAAACTTTGTCTCTTTAAAATATTGGCAGTCTTTTTTCTTGGGGGGGGGGGCCATGTTCGAGACAGGGTTTCTCTGTGTAGCTTTGCGCCTTTCCTGGAACTCGCTTTGTAGACTAGGCTGGCCTCAAACTCACAGAGATCTGCCTGGCTCTGCCTCCTGAGTGCTGGGATTAAAGGCGTGCGCCACCACTGCCTGGCAATTGGTGAGTCTTGAATGGACTTTTTATGAAAGGTGTCTAAACAGCTACTTACTTCATTGTCCACTAGAAAATCACAAGTTAAAATGACAATAAGCCAGGCATGGAAACCTATAATCCCAGCTGCCCTTGGGACTGAGGCAGGAAGAACCACAACTTTAAGCCCTGTCTGGGCTACAAAGAATTTCATGGCCATCTAGGATCACTCAGTGAAGTCCTGTCTCAATGTTTACAAAGAATTTCTTTCAAAGGGCTGGGTAGATACTTGCCAAGTGTGTTTTCAGTCCTAGGTTCAGCTCTTAGTATCACAAAAACAAATGAATTACACACATATATACATCTATCAAATATATATCCATCCTTACTTCCACACATAAAATAACTAGATCTTTGACAGAATGGCCAAAATTTAAATGACAGAAATATGTGTTGCCAGATGTAGTGGCATATGCCTGTAATACCAGCTCTTTGGAAATTGAGGGAGGATTCCTGCCAGGTTGGAGCCAGCTGGGGCAATATAGAAAATGAGAGGGGGGAGAAAAAGAGAGATAGAGAAAGGGGGAAATATATTGTTGAGGATGTGGGTGGCAGGTGAAAGGTTTCAAGTTTGGGGCTCAAGGGGGCACCAAGACAAACTGTTCTTTTATATAACATATCTGTTAGAAGAGTTGTTAATACCACAGACAGCCAGACAACAGCATATCAGGTCCCTAAGGAAAGCTCTACAGGTTTCACAGGAACAGGTTGGGGGGGAGGAGATTGAAAATTTTCCTTTTCTGAAGCCGGGCGGTGGTGGCACACGCCTTTAATCCCAGCACTCGGGAGGCAGAGCCAGGCGAATCACTGTGAGTTCGAGGCTAGCCTAGGCTACCAAGTGAGCTCCAGGAAAGGCGCAAAACTACACAGAGAAACCCTGTCTCGAAAAACAAAAAAACAAAAAAAAAAAAAAAAAAAAAAAAAGAAAATTTTCCTTTTCTGGCTCGTGGCTGTCTCTTGCTGGGGTAATCAGTGGGTATCCATTTAAAGAACGTTAAATGATGGGTAGTCATCTTTCTTGGCACTATAACTTGAGGTCAATGGGGCAGGAAAACCAAGAACCTAGAGAACAGGTAGCTTTAGTTCTGGAAAACAAATTGCTGTGGTTACAGGAATTGTCACAATTTAACCAAAAATAGAGGATCTTTCCAAAGTAGTGTGGCTCTAGCTAACCCTCTGATATTGCTGTATACTAGTGAAAATATAGATTAATATTACTCTTTGGGAAAACTGTTGTGGGTTATCTACTAAAAATGAGCTTATGTATTCAAGGCTGTGACATTTTTCCTAGTGATGATGAAAACTAAACTATTTTCTCATTGTTAGGAGCAATACGGTTAATATTTAGATGTTTCAGAGTATCTGGGGCGATTGATACTCAGTGGATTTGATGCTTGTTGTTCTAGCAGAAGAACCTGAGTTTGGATCCAGAGCACTCATGTAAAAAGCTGGGCACAACAAGGTGTGTATATACATCTTCAGCTGGTAGAGTGCTTGCCTAGCATGTATAAAGCCCTCTGTTCAACACCCATAAACCAAGTGTGGTAGCACACACCTGTAATCCCAACACTCAGAAAGTGAAGGCAGGAGGATCAGAAGTTCAAAGTCATTCTCGACTATATAATGAAGTTAAGAAGAATCTGGGGGTACGGTACGTAAGACCTTGTGTCAAAAAAGAAAAGAAAGAAGCAAAGAAGGAAAACCAGAAAGACAGGTAACAGAACCAGGCTCACACCTCTTATTCTAGAACTCAGGATACTGCAGCTGAAGGATTATAAGTCCAAGACCGCCTCAGCTATACTAATTATATTATACACCATTTAGACAAGATTTAAATTAATACATAGTATAGTATAGTATAGTATAGTATAGTATAGTATAGTATAGTATAGTATAATACATAAAATAAAGCAAACCCTTCCCTTTGAGGACTGAGGTAACGGCTCTTCCCAAGGTGAGACACGTGTTGCCCCTGCAGAGAGGCGATGTATTCCTTAGAAGAAACTAGAAACATGAAGGGAAATAGTTGCGCTCTCTCTCTCTCTCTCTCTCTCTCTCTCTCTCTCTCTCTCTCTCTCTCTCTCTCACACACACACACACACACACACACACACACACACACACACACACTCAGCCCTCTGATACGGTGGTCCCCTCCTTCTGTTCCCTCCATGCAGAACTGGCCTCTCCTTCTGTTCCACCCACCCTATGCCCTGCCAGTGCCCTCTGCTATAATGAGGTCCCCAGGTCTTTTTTTCCCAGTCACATGTAACCCTGGGAAATCATTTTTATCTCTAATTCAGGAATGCCTACCAATAAAATGAGAGCCCACCACAGAGTGTCAACAATGCTCCTTGTGAAATCATGACAAATAACTTTGCAATTTCCTTTGACCAAGACATTGGCTTGGTATTATGAGTTAAGTCATTCTCCGGTTTCCTGGTTTCTTTATAAATCATTTAAAACATGAAGAGTTCAAATTTTTGTGAGGAAAAATTCATTGTAAAGTACTCCCCTTTTTTTACTTGGGGCACACAGATTTTTACACATAACCAAAAATGCCATTTAATTATGAAAGCAATGCATGCTTATTAGAAAAAGAAATTGGAAAAATGCATGCAATTAAGTAGAAAATTACCCCTTGTGCGACCATCAAACCACAAACACTTCTGATAATATTTTGATGTTGTATTTCAAATCTTTTTCTTCTTAGATTTTTATTATTTTTATTTTACATAATTAAAGTCATACTGTGTTTACAATTTCACACCTGCTTTTTTTTATACTTCATATTTCATTAGAGACATTTTTACATTGTCTTTCTCAAGATACCTTTAAAAGCAATTATTTCTGCCTGTGGTGGTCCATGCCTGTAATTCCAGCATTTAGAAGGCTAAAGCAGGGGGTATCAAGTTCAAGACCAGCCTAAACTATCTAGCAAAACCCTACCTCAAAACCAAAACAAATAAACCCCATCTTCCAAAGCTCAATATTTTTAAGGATGTAGTAAAATTGTCCTTGATAGTTTGGCAATGTGTAAATGTCCAGAATTTCAAAAATTAAGTCTATCACGTCTTAGAACCTAAATCTATTTTTCTACTTTTTAAATGATGATATTTCAGATATTTTGATAGTAGTTTTAGAATCCTGGCCCCTGCTCATAGAGAAGCGCAATTACTTTCAGGAGTCTCTCTGCGGAGTCTATGTGTCTGAAGGGCAGTGGCAAGCTAGCAAAGGCCTGTCCACTTCTCCACAAATACTTAATATCTTAAATATTTAATGCTTACTTCCCAAGACTCCTCTCTCTTCCATCTTCCAAGACAATCTACCTGACCAAAAGAAACAGAGCCCATTTCTGATTTTACTTTTTCCAAAGGTTTGATCTGCACTGTTGCTATTTCAAAGGAAAATCGGCACATATCACCTTAGTGGTCTGCAAAGACAGTGGCAGTGGTGCCCCAAGATGCTTAGCTAAAGCAAGAAGAACAAAGGGAGCTTAATTATGCAAATGAGTGCCCGCCCATTTGCAGGAGCTCCTCTGCCTGGAGGAGCCTGGTGGGGTAGGAAAAGTTGGCAGTTTAGTCTACTGCCTTTCTGGGTGATTATCGCGCCTTATAATTAAATTTAGAGCTAACTATTACTGGAATAATGTCTGGAGCTGCCAAGTACTCAAAAGCCAATATTAGGGGTGAGGGTTGGTACAAAGGATTCAGGTTTTTTCACGGATCGTCGTCTTGAAAAGGGCTGTCAACCTTAAAGTACTATCATGGGGAATTTGGGAGCATGAGGGGCTTTTATAGGAAAGGAAAGCGGTACCATAAGACAATGTATAGGAAGGCTATTAGAGAGTGGGGTCTCTGTCTCCAGCTCTAATCTCCTTTTGTTTCTCTGGCCAGAACATCCCAACTGACCTTGACCTTCCAGGATTTGTTTCTGTATTTCCTTGAAGCAGACATATTGCTTTTCTATACATTCGACTTCACAGCAACTTGATTGCTCTGTATTGGTTGATAGGGAAGTATTACAAAAGTCATCAGATATTCTGTGCTATATTCTGTAAACCCAAAGGAAGGCTATTTAGCAATTAACTTCTTTAACTACATGGGATGAATGATATGACTGATATATCCAAATGTTTCATATCCGCCCATTTTCTTTTCTATGTCATACTATACAGCCCAGACTCACCTTGAATTCTTTATTTGCCTTCCACGTACTGGGATTATAAGTGTACACTGCCACACCTTGCATCATGTCTATTTCCTCTAATCCTAGTACTAAGCAGGCCCAACCTCAAATAGCATCCAAGATCAGATGGTTTGCCTTCAGGGTACGCATGGTGGTACACGTGTCTGCTAGTTTCTAATTCCTTTAAAGACATTTTTTTTTGGTTTGTTTGTTTTTATTACCTGATCTATAGGAGATCTTGTCTGGTGTATGTACCAACTAGCACCTTGTGGTGACAAGTGACCAAACTTAATTCTAATTTTTTTTTAATAAAAACAATGTAAACCAACAAAATAGAATTGAAGTTCAAAGGGAAGAATAAAAATGAAGTGCAGCTGGTGTGGTTTGCTCTTTTCTTGTAGAAAATCCACCAAGAAATTTACCATAGGCCAAGCCTTTCTTCTCTGGTTGAAGCATTAGGGGGAAGCAATTCTTTGTCTAGTCTACTCTGAAGGCTGTTGTGTAGATTATATGTTCAACACACACCAGCCACCTTAACCAGGGTAGTTAGATGTTGACTAGTCTCTACATGAATTTTAAGTGGAGCCTAGCCTAAGTGCTGTCCTTTCCAAGTTCCTCCCTAGCATCCTCATATGGGGTAAATTCTATCTCCCCCAAATTCATATTTTTAAGGCCATCCCTTCAGTATTTCAGGAGCAACTTCACTTGAAGATTGGACCTTTTGAGAAATAGTTAAGATAGACCTATGTGGAACTTGATCCAGTACACTGGTGTCCTTAGAAGAAGCCATTAAGACACAGAAGAAAATACCATGCAGAAGACATGGGGACAAGATGACCATTTCCAAGGCAGGGCAAGAGGCCACAGGGAAAATGGATCCATTACAGATCTCCAGTCTTGGAGTTTTAACCTCCATAATTGTGAGAAAATACATTAATCTTGTTAAAGCCACAGAGTCTGTGATCCTTGGTTGGGACATCCCAAAGAAATAAACACACTGCCATAGTCAGAACTAAGCCCTTTGCTTCTGCTTTCCTATTGTGTTTTTGCCTTACTTACTTCCTGCCTTGTAGTTCAAACATGCATATATCCATATCTCATATCTTTCCTCTAGGACTGTAAAAATCTTTGTGCACAGATCTAAGTTAAATTCGTTTTCAGAATACTTATGAAACACCCATCAATTCATCAAATGAATATCACATACTTACTATAAATTATGAATATAAATACACTAGGCACTTAACAATTTTTGCCAAGTTAATGTGATGCCAAAAGAAACAGTTGACAGACCTAAGTTTGTTATGGAATGTCAATTCTTAAAGGACATGTGATTAATTGAAGAACAACCAAAAACATCTGGGCATATTCTTCAGGAAGAGAATTTGTGCCATGAACACATGCCGTACAGACTACATGCTGCTGGGTTTTTTTTTCCCTGTAGTGCTAGGTGCTTGAGTGATACTAATAGGGCATCACCATTATAAATTCCTTATTTGACCTTAGCAGAACTTTGTACAACTGACTACAAAGAGGTTTTAGAATTTAGCTGATATATTCCCCAAACAATGGATTCCCCCATGTAAGAGTATTAACTGTATTTTTTCTTAATAATTCAAACACACCAGCACCTACAGTTTATAAAAAAAATAGAACTGTATAGAGTAAAACCTCTAGGGGATACACTACTATTTTTATTCAGCAATTATCTATACACCTTAGTTCCTACAGAAACCCACATTTGGTCAGGAATCTACTCCATCTCTTATGATAGGCTGTGTGGCTCTCAGAAAAAAACATTCTGCAGTCCAAGGGCAGCTACAGCTTCAAAAGGAAGCAGGTCCCACGCAGGACTTGGAGCCTTGAACTATGTTATGAGAAGATGTAAAGTGCAGGAGAACAGAAACAGTTAGAGCATCTCCATTCTATCTGTAGTACCTGCCCAAAGAGGTCAAGTGTGCTCAGGCTGCTTGGATTCTTGATGATCTGATTATCTAGCAATCCACCAATCCAGTTCCAGGAGATGGAATGCTCAAGAGGCGTAGACCAGACGAATTCTCCCCAGTTGTCCACCCACATATTCTCACAGAGCAAAATGGATCAGGCAAGTGCTGATCAAGAGAAAATAGGAAGCATGGAAGACAAGACACAAGAGAAGCTTCCTGCAACAAAAAATGCAGCAGACAAAATTGACCTACCCAAAGTGCTTCATTCTCCATTCTAAAAAGTGTCTACTTCCGCAAATGGGAGTTTTGGTTCAGGATTCCTTGCCTTTGTCCCCTCCATTGATTTCTCCAGTATGTCTAGGGTGAATAGACCTATTACAGGCTGGAGCTGTGTATTCTCAGGCTGAATGGAAGAATTGATCAGTCCATGGGGATTTTTTTGACTTAGATATAAATATATATTCAACTTTAACACTAGCAATAGTTATTCCAGCAATGAGTCTTAAGAAAACTTTAGCCCAATAACAGACATTTCATTGTTTTTCCTTTGGGCAGGGAGAATAAGTTTTATTTCTCTGTGGAGCTTTTGTAAATAGAATAAGAGGAGAGGATTTATAAGGATGGATGGGAGTTGAGAAACCAAAAGACAAGTGATAATAGGCTCATTTTCCCTCCCCTTTCTTAAACAGTGTTTTCAGAACAAGTAATTTAGCTCAAGTATATAGAGTGAAACTCTGTGGTTTAGAATAAGATATAGGGGTATCCACTAGAAGACAAGCATGAGAGTGTGGGTGGGTATCAGTGAAAAATTTAACTAGATTTTATATGATAGGGATGAGATGTGTATGGCTAGAGATGAAATCATAGAAGGAGCAGGATTCAAAACTAGTAAGGAAGTAGAGAAAAGTCAAGGGTGGTTCTGAGGCTGAGACATTTTACGGTTAGTTAAAACTGGGAGGTTGCTAGAAAAAAAAGAGAGAGAGCTTCTGTAGGACAAGGATAATTGAGTTCACATTGAAAGAAATCAGTTCACAGGGCTAGAGAAATGGCTTGGCAGTTAAGAGCAATGGATGGCTGTTCTTACCAATGACACTAGTTCCAGTCCCAGCACCGACATGGTAGTTAACAACACTGTATAACTCCAGTTCCAGGGGATCTGATTGCCCTCTTCTAGCCTCTGTGGGCACTGCATCCATGTGGTGCATAAACATGTATTCAGGCAAAACACCCATATAAAATTTTAAAATAGGAAGAAATCAGTTCACTTGTTTATAAATCACTGTCTTGGATACTTAAAGGAGGCAGCTGGCTTTTTTGGCAGACATTAGAAGTCATCCAAATTAGGTTTTGATATCATTGTGTTGGTCCATTGGGGTACAGAAGCCACACCCACATTGGTCATTCCTGGCAGGTAATAGACAATAGATATCAGTGATGCAACCCACGTGTTGTCTTTGTCCACTCAACATCTATTTATCTGTAGTTGAGCAATATTCCCCTTCTTTTTCCTCAGGGCAAAGTATTCTTTGCCTGTGTGTGCCTCTTGGTGTGAGTTTACTCAGGGAGCCCTGACCAAGAATGTGATCCAGGCTAGGTCAATGTTTCTTCCTTTCTGGGTCCTGAATTTGAACATAATAATTAAAACTTTAAAACCAACAGGCCTTGATTTGTCCTAGTAACACTGTCTTTAAAAGATTATCTTTACTTTCCAGTGCTGGTGATGGGATCCAGGAACACCCTTGAGCTGCATCTCTGGCCTTGGTTTTTGTTTATTTTCTTTCTAGATTACATTTATTTATTTATTTATTTATTTATTTATTTATTTATTTATTTATTTGTGTGTGTGTGTCGTGTGCCATGATGATGTCGTGTGCCATCTGGTCTTGTTTATTTCTAGATTACATTTATTTATTTATTTATTTATTTATTTATTTATTTATTTATTTATTTATTTGTGTGTGTGTCGTGTGCCATGATGATGTCGTGTGCCATCTGGTCTTGTTTATTTCTAGATTACATTTATTTATTTATTTATTTATTTATTTATTTATTTATTTATTTATTTATGTGTGTGTGTCATGTGCCATGATGTTGTGTGCCATCAAGTAGAAGTCAGAGAACAAATTGCAAGAGCTGGCTCTGTCAGTCTACCACGTGAGTTCCAGAAATCAAACAAGTCATCAGCCTTGAAGCAGCCTTACCCACTGAGCTATCTCCAAGCCTTTGCCCTGGTTTTAAAGAGAGGGTCTCACTATGTAGCCCAGACTGAACTTGAATTCTCCATTCTTCTACCTCTGACTCTCGAGTGCTGGATTATGGTTGTGAACTACCATACAAGGCTAACGATGACCTGTTTTTGCTATATAGGTATTCTTTAAGTCAGGTTTTCTGAATTTCTTCAAATCCACTTTCTCACCCTTCAGAAGTTTTCTTTCAAAATTACAACCAACACAGATGTTGATTTCAATTGTGAAAAGCTTTATGTTGAAATGATCATAGAGTTAGTACATTCTATTGGTGGCCTTGTTCCAAATCATTTAGGACAACAGTGTATCTAATTTTCTTAGAGTTATAGATACCAATTAATTTTGGGAAACCTCATAATATTTGAATGCCATTCTTATTAGAAAGCAATTTGTATCTAACCTGGATTTTGTCTATAAAATGTTAAAACCAAAAATATTGAAAAAGATGTCATAAAGGTGGAATATTCTATCACACTTATTATAAACCTACTAGAACAAGTTAAAACAAGTTGGAATGTGTCTGGCCACTGTTTTAAACTCAGCAATGCATAACAATCCATTCCCCATTCTGTTGAAATGATCGCTTCTCAACTCTAAGTCTTTTCTGTAGCTCTTAATTAGAATCTACTTTTCAATATTAATATCAAAGAACCAGAATCAACAGTGACAGCGTATTCTAATTATCACCACTGTACTAGCATTTATTTAAGGATTGTTGGATCTGATTGCCTTGGTTATCAAACACAAAATGGGTAATAGACTACCCTCTTTGCAGAATGTGTTTAGTTTGTGTTTACAAGCATGGAGAGAAGGGAATTTCTCTACAGAGGTAAATCATAAATTTGTACAGGCACTTTAGGGAGTTATTTGGTTGTAGCTAGGAATATGAAAAATGCAAACACTCTATGAGCCAATAAGTTGGTATACTGGCAAGTTTTACACAAGCCACAAGACATATTTATTGTAGTACTGTTTATAGTAGAAGAATTGAAATAACCTGTGAATTTGGAGACGGAAAGAATAGATAACTAAAATGTTTCGTGCCATGCTGCATATGTTTTAAAATGAGCCAAATTTATTTGCATATAACATGGATAACTCACAAACAATGGTGAGTGAAAAAAAAACTCAAATTACAAAGTTATGTATTTCTAGAGCATGACACAAACACTATAAACTTCATAAAACCCTTACAAAACACATTATATGTGAGGATGAATACATATACACACTCATGTATAAATATGTATAAGACAAAATGGCTTGAGATCCAATTCACAAATTCCTTCTCATTGCTTATGAGAGCAGAGGAAAATATTGGAAGTGAAAGAAAATGAAGAGTTGAACTTCAGTAAAAGTTCTAAAATTTTACTTTATTCTTTAAAGTGACTTTGAGAAAATTTAAATGGCCAATTCTTTGTCATGGAAGCGTCAACACAGTCAATTATCCTTGTATTTTTCACTTTTTCAAAATGAAAGTCTTCAAGTTTACTACAACCTATCCTGCAAGATGCTTGATTTATCTGTTCATTCTTCAATGAATGCATCATTTGCTGTTATGTATACGATACTATATTTGGTACCATAGGAAGAAACAAAAATGATATGACATGACTGTTCTACACTCAAAGTTCTTGTAATTTTAGAATTTGAAATTTCCCATGGGGGAAGAAAGTATTTGTGAGTTTGAGCATGTCTCATTGTGCAATTATTATAGGCTTATGATATGAAATTATTATATTTGCCATAAAATTACATGTAGGTGGGCTTCAGTATATAAAAATGTAACAGGAAAATCACCACTTACAAAAGGTCAAATTAGGGTGTAATTGTCAATTTAAGAGGGAATTAGTCATTTTTAAAAAATGATTCACTGTAGGTCTCTTCCCTGGATGCACAAAATTGTGGTTTTATATATATGTCTCCTTATGTTAGTCTTTTGTTTTGGTTGATGTGGTCATTACATAAAGTAATGTATAGGAGAAAGTGTATATTGTTGTTGGCATACAGTAGGTTCAGTACTCATAGAGACTTGAAGCTGAGTACGTTTCTAATCACTCAGAGGTGAAGCGGGTAATTCTGCTTAGCATGAGCTAGAGATTCACCAGTATTACCTTGGGGGTCTCCATTGCAGATGCCACTAGCAACTATTAGCCAATATGGCAGGGAACGTGCAAAAGATTGCAGATGGCTACAGAAGGACCGGGAAGTGATGGAGGTGGCTGAATGCTGCCTCCGAGATACTGAAGGACAACATCTCTGTTCTGACTAGAAAGGGGGTCTTAGAAGAAGGGACAGGATTTAAAAGAAAGCCTGATTTCCTTGTAGAGAAAAGCCAGGTCTGTCCGTGAAAGAAGGGGAAATAGTGTGGGGTTAAGATCAAATGAGCAGAATTTCAAGCCTATCGCTAAGGGATTTCTCAGAAAGACCGACATCTCCTATAGAAACATATTTGATGTGTGTGTGGATTAAATGAGCTCTGGACTGACTATTGGATGCACTGTATGCACCTGAATCTTCTGGAACATCAGTGGGGGTTTCAACCTGCAGTGGGCCCAGCTCACTAACTCTGGAGGTGAGAGTGGAGGCAAGACCAGGGCTGTTCCAGCCCCTCCATCAGAGGGCAGTCTAGAACTTGCTGTACTGGGTTTATTGTCTCAGTTTGCATAGGGCCTTTGACTCCACTTAGCAGCACTCTCCTCTTCATGGTCTCTTCTCTGAGGAAACCAGGTCCAAAACAGCTAAGCAACTGCAAGGAGACAATAAGGGCAGACAACTGGGGACAGGGGTGACGACTAAAACAGAGAGGGAGCCAAAGAACAGAGAATCAAAGACATACTTGGCCCATTTTATAAGTAAGCCTTATCCTTTAATTTCCTATCTCTTAAAAAGCCTGATAAGCATCAGGTATTGCTTCTGTATCTTTCATCAAAAACACATGGCTTGAGCCCTTTTTCTAGGAACCTTCTCCCTAATATCAGGAGGGAAAAAAATTCTAGGATACCTCCTGGTCCAGTCATGAGTATCCTTAATACAAGTAAAGTGGACTTTACAGTATGAGTCCCCAAGTCGCAGGAAGGAGCTGTCAACCACAGTGCCCTTTGCTGTTAGGACATGTTCTGCTATCTGAGGGTTTCTTTGTTTGGCCAGACTGTGAGGCACTGAGGAAAACAGTTGAAGCACAAAGGATCTGAAAGGCACATACATTTCCTTCTTATATCTAAAGAGAGAGAAAAAATATAGGTGAACATGAGAAAAAGAATTTCTGGAAGTTTTCAAAAATAAAACAAAGACCGCGAAGTGGTTTAAGGTATACATAAAAAGCAAGTCGCCTGTAAAGATAAGATGGTCTTGTTGCTAGGCAACAGGCACAAGACAATGGTGAGCCATGAAGGTAGAAGTCATGAGTGTTTTAGTGTGAATTCCTGTCACAATGGGGAGCCTGCTAATAAGCTTCTCCGATAAGAGGAAATAGCTGAAATGGAGATATTACAGACTAAGAGAGGTGAGTCATTTGGAGTTTTGTTGGCTACCATGTGTGATACAGCTAATACCTCTGTTAGCGCGTGGAGTGGCCTGTTTACCCTACTAGGCGTGTGTCTAGTTTCCCAGTTTCTATGGATGACTGCGAGATTTCAGATGCTGGTATCTGGATAGAGTTGGCAGCTACCATGGACAGAGGCAGCGCTTCCTTTCCTTAGCCCTAAGAATACAGTGTATTCTGACCATGAAGCAAGAAAGTGAGCCCTCACGCACCTAGCAAAGAGGTTTAGTTGTCCCTCAGAAGTGAAACTCATTTGACAGGTGATGGCAGACGCTAAAGTGACTTTCGTACCATAGCCCTCTTTCCATAGGAGTATGAGCTCTTCGTTTGCTCCCCACTGAAGTTTGGGGGAAATTGACAAGGAACTTTTAAATTAGTCTAAGTCTATGAAGCAAGGCTAGTCAGGAAATGCCTGCACTTAGCTGTCAGAGGATGCAACGATAATTTATTTAGAAGAAAGCTCACATCATAAAAATTGATGGCATGTGTTAACTGTCAGGAAGATATTTATTCCAGGTAAATTATATTCTTACCATTTTAATTGAAGGTTCCAAAAACTCTGACTGCAAAACAGCACTGCTTATCGTTATGAACTACAGTTTACACTCACACACGGGTGTATTGCTCGAGTTTACACTCACACATAGGTGTATGGAAGAACTTCAGTTTACCCCAAATAGTAGATCTTTGGGGTTCTGATAAAGTACAAATGTAAGACGGTATAAGATCTACTCCCATACCTCATCTTTTTCACACACAGTGGCTTTGAGTTAGATTCCAAAGTGATTCAGATAGACTGTTCATGTACTCTCCAGTGCTCCAGCCATCTGAAAGAACCAATGAGAAGCCCAAGAGGAGCCTAGACAACTGGGAAAAGATTTCCCATTAGCTCAGTTCTTCACATGACTATTTATAAAAGATTATTACCTCAATTTAATGTCTTTGTGGAGATATGTTGTGTTATATTTGCGTGTGTGTGTGTGTGTGTGTGTGTGTGTGTGCCATATATGTGCAGGGTTCCCTGGAGTTGGAGTTATAGAGAGTTGTAAGATGCCAAATGTGGTGCTGGAAACTGACTTGGGTTTCTGGAAAGCAAATGGCACTCTCAGTGGCCATGCCATTCTCCACCCTCTGTCACCTCCATTTCTATTCTTATGTATATCTTCTAAGAAAGTGAAAATAGGCTTTCAAACAGATAATTGAATAAACGGCATTATTCATAATACCCAAAGGTGGAAACAACCCAAGTGTCTGTCAGTAGATGAATATGTAACTAAAATGTAATGTATATATACATTGGAATATCAATTTTTAAAATGAATGAAATTCTGATATGTCATGAACAGCATAATGAACCTGGGAAGCATGAAAAAGTAAAGGAGTCAGACACAAGAAAACAGATAATGTATGCTTCTCTTCAGGTTAGATACCTAGAATAGTCAGATTCGATGGGTCTACGCCTGTTGATGTCCTGTGATAGTAGAACTGGCTGTTGTTCAGTGGGTGCTAAGCTTTAGAATAAAATGATGAAAAGTTCTGGAGCTCAATTGTAGTGATGGTTGAATAATAGTGCAAATATTCTTAATGTCACTGAAGTGTTCACTTAATGCACAAATGATAACTTTTACATTATGTATTTTTATTATAAAAAAACAATAATCTTGAAAAATATCATTGCCTTATCTACACTCAACCCTTGAATCACTCCTTGCTGACACTGTACCCTTCTGCTTCTTTCTCCCCTGACCTCAGGTTTAAAAATACAGCAGTGGCATCCCCACAAGCCTTAATTTAAACTCTAATGGAATGCTACAGGGTTAGTTTAGTAATTTCCTCTCCTGGAAATGTAACTTTTTTGATATATTATTTATATGCCAGTTTACTTGCCAATGCCAGCCACATACTTGAGGCATCACGGGTACATCAAAAGGGAAGTCGAATTTTTCTCTGCTTAAGTTAGAGATTCAAGGGCAGATGGCATGGTACAGATGGCAGAGCCAGAGACTGGGCAGATGGCCCGATCTTCATTCTGAAGTGGAAGGTGCTTTGGGGGATTTAGACCCAGTTATACCAGATCATGGGTAAGTCACCATTTCTATGCAGAAAATAAACAAGAAGAATGAAGGAACTATCAAACGTGTTTGCAGGCATGGTGCACCAGACAAGTGGAACGAAGCCCTCTGAATGTCATGATGCCACTAAATTTATCCAGGTCAAGTTTATTACTAAGGCATTAGCAACATCACAGCTAGATGTCATTTCTCAGCTAGATGAACACCTACAACCTTTCAACACCCTACGTATTTCCAGCCACACCCTTTACAAACAAACAAACAACAACAAAAACAACAAAACCCAACCTATTCTGCTCATTGAAGTCAGATCTAAAAATAGCCTTGATTTGGTAAATGTGGTTGTATGAGTATATACTTCAAGCTGGGTCTTTGAATTAGACCCAAGACATAAGTGAAGAGACCACAAAAGGTCAATGGAAGTACTGTGGAGAATAATGTGAGCTGTCTCCTGGCTGCAT
Source organism: Peromyscus maniculatus bairdii (assembly GCF_049852395.1). Taxonomy (NCBI): domain Eukaryota; kingdom Metazoa; phylum Chordata; class Mammalia; order Rodentia; family Cricetidae; genus Peromyscus; species Peromyscus maniculatus. The sequence goes on from NC_134867.1 coordinate 22,514,663, forward strand.
ATTAAGAATCCCAATTTTAGCCCATGAGTCTCCCTTTCCTCGTGTGTTGACTGCTAATTGGGAATCTAAAGGCTTTCTTTTCACTCACATACAAGCTCCCAATCTTTTTCTATATCCAAAGAAATACATGGACAAATTTAACATCATTTTAAAAGCTGCTGAATAACTGGTGAAAACTGGGGGACACATTCAAGTCTGTTTTGGTTCTCAAAAGTTCATCTCATACCAGGGATTGTCCATATTAAGCCTGAGTCTAGGGACTGTAGAGGTAGGCTGTTAACAGCTCTTGGATATTGTTGACTTACCCGCCACCTGCAATGTATCAGGGACAGTTAGCCTACAGTGATACTTCACCTTTCAATGTCTAGAGATATCTGGCTTATCAGTGGATAAATACCTGAGGAAAAGAACCTCATGTTTTTAAGAATGACAATTAGTATGGATTGCAAGTGATTTTATTTATTATGTTTTATTTTAGGATTAAAAAAAAAACCTCTTATATTGTAAAAGGGACCTTTTGGAAGGTATGCTCTTCTATGAATTTTAGCGTGGCTCGTTGTCACATTTCAACGGGTAGACATTGTCAATATACACATGCAGAATCAGTGTCATAGTGATACATAATAAATAAATAAATGGATCAGGGGGAGGATGAAACAATTGCTATATGTAAAAATATAGAAGAAGCTAACAGAAACAGAGGTTTTAGTGTCTATGAAATTTGCCTATATAGTATATTCTGACAATTTGTTTGTAATAGAGTCAGTAAACATTTGTTAAGCAAACAACAGTGTATTTCTATAAGTGGATAGCAGAAAAGGATTGTCAAACAGCGTTTGGCTTTGTGGTTGTTTCTTCACTTACTTCCCTATTATTCATTACAGAAGTAACACACTGAAAAATTTTTACAATAAAAGAAAGGGTATGATTAGGTCTCCAAATCAAGAGACCAGTACATAAGAACTATGCGACTTTATAAAAAAAAAAAAAAAAAGCCTATGGTTCAAATTTGGAGGAAATTTCTCCGTGAATGGAGGGGTTGGAGGAAAGATCCTCATCATACTTTTGTGGATAGTCTCGGTCACCCTACACACACCTCAGGGGTTCTGACCACTTTAGAACAGGGGTACACAGATTCCTATATCAAAAGTTACCTTGTTAGCAGCTTCGAATTACCAGCCAACAATTAGCAAGCGCCAGAGAAAATAGCTGAGGGAGAAACGTGTCCAGATTATTTATTAGTCAAAATCAGACTGCCAAAATGTAATCAAATACAAGTAGCCTCATAATCTCTAAGAGGCTTTCTAAATTACTACAGATTCTTGAGTCCCAGCCCAAACCTGTCTGAGATCAAACCCAGAAATTGGCACTTTTAAAAGCATCCAAATTTAAGGAGCAGACTAGACAAAGTTTGGGAGAAAATGACAAAAATATGATGTAATTACAAAATACACAAATATGTATATAATTTTATAGGCAATGGAGTCCCTAATATTATAAACAAGTTTGAATTGTCTTACTTTTTTGTTCTCACTTCCAGAATGTTTCATCATAGTTAAATGCCCGTTTGTATGACTAGGGCTTGTAACATCATTGTACTGTTCTCTGTGATGTCCATACCTCCCATGTGTTTGCTTTAGGAGGCTTTTCTTGGGATGCTGGGTCATTTCTTGATATCTTTTCCTCTTTCAGTATGGACAGTCACATTTTGAACCATGAATCTCTTGTCACCAAGCTGGATACACCCTTGTTCAGCTGCTTCTATCTTCCTAGCATCCTGCTTCAAGACAGCAGAGCCAACCACTGAGAGGGCAATACTCCAGCAGTATGTTGAATCTCCTCCAGCTACTTTAGAAACTGCAGTGCACAAAGAATTCCCTATAAGGACTTTTGTGGTCCACACATAGACAGACACTTCCTGTAGAGCATGCAGCAAGGACAAGACACTACTTCCCATTAGCACAAGGGCAAGGTACCACCACAGACAATAGGAGGCAGGGAAAGAACAAGAGGTTCTTCGCTATGAAGGGCTTGTCAAGGTTTGTGCCAGAGGAGTTGTCAAATATTCCTCCTGACCTCCAAGACCAAAACAAGGGCATGGACAGAATGCAGTTCAAAGCCCTGGATTTTCTAGCTGTTAAAATTGTGTAGTATCTCCTAGAATTCAAGGCCACAGTAAGGAGGAGTGAGGTCTACTAAAACAAAGACAAAGGCACTGTTGGAATTCATGTTCTTGCTGGTGCTCTGCTGTCGGCAAAAGCTTCCCTTTGCAATGGCATTCTCTTTGGTTTCTTCTGTAACTTTCTTATTATGAGAATTCACAATACTAGAGAAGGAGACAGAATATTATATAGAACACCATCAGCCACATTTCAACTGCAACAAATTCAACTGGTGGCCAAGCTAATCTTATCCTTACTCTTACCACTCACTTTCCGTGAGTACAGTTTCCCGCTACATGCATTTTATCTGTTACTCTTTCCGTCTGTATTTCTGAAAGATGATAACATAAGAACAACAGTACAATAGTGCCATAGTCACATTGAAAAACCAGCAGTTTCCAAATGGCCTGTGAGTATTCAGATTTTCTGTTGTCTCACAAATGCGTGTGTTTTTAGTTTGTTTGGGTTGGGATGCAAACAATGACCATGTAATTCAGGTGGCTGATATTTCCTTACGTTCTTTCAATCTATAGATTTCTTTTATTTTTATACAATGTTTTCGATGAAAAACTTTTGCCCAATATGACAACTTCCTTTCAAACAGTAATTCATGCAGGTCCCCCGGGTGGACTGAGCAAAAACACATATTTCAATCAATCAACTGGTTTGGGTGGGGATGGGATTCTGAATTTCTAACAAGCTTTCAGTTAATATCATTGAACAGAGCAAACAACATGTAGAAAGGTTACGTCATGTCTGGATTTTGCTGATTGAATTTTCATGTGCTTTTAATGCGTTCCTTGAACCCCTGTTCTCTGAAGTGGTGCCTGAGTACAGATGTAACCAATCGTCTTATTAAAATAAGAAACACAGAGCCAAGGTAAAAGAGAAAAGCCGAGAGGTCAGAGCTCAGAGATAAAATCTTACCTCCTGCAGTGCTCCTAGCTTCCCCGAGAGAGGGAGGTACTTCCTGTGTCCCTGTTTAAATAATCTTTCTGTTCTGCCTTCTCATTGGTTGTAAACCCAACCACATGACTGCCTCATCACTGCCTGTAAGTACCGCCCTCCAGGTCTTAAAGGCGTATGTCTCCAATACTGGCTGTATCCCTGAACACACAGAAATCTACCTAGCTCTTCTAATCACCACGCTCTTACTATGGCTCTAATAGCTCTGACCCCAGGGCAACTTTATTTATTAACATAAAATTAAAATCACATTTCAGTACAAATAAAATATCACCACATTTCCCCTTTTCTATTTTAATAAAAAGAAAAAAGGCAAAAGGTTATAACTAACAAAAGAAAAACTATATACAAAAGTACAATAACTATATACAATATATACAAGTAACAAATACCTAAACGATGTCTAGTCCATTTGTATTTGACAAATCAGAGAAAATAATTCCCTTATCTATCCTATTTTAGTAAGTCCAAAATGTATCTAATTCACTTTCTATCCTAATTAATCTTCAACTATAACTAACTAATCTTCAACTCCCTCAGAGACCCAAGAAGGAAATAATATTAGCTAACAAAAATAAAAACAAGAAGTGCACAAAAGCAACTTCCAAAAAATTTGTGAGTTGACAGAAACAGCCAGCTGCCTGGACAGTCACCTGAGGTTTCTCCACAGTGTTGGGGCATCATCTTCAGCCTATAGGCTTAGTGTATCTGACAGACTCATTTGTGAAGTAGGATGTACACAAGGTCAACAGTTCAACCTCACATTGGGTGAGAGCAGTCCATATACCAGAAACACCTGAATTCCACTGGTGTCCTGTCATGATTCAGGATTTTAAATTCTGGAAATTGTTGATGGTTTTTGAATTCAGCTGTCCATTCTTCTTGGCTGTGTATATATGGCTTCATCTAAGCATCCCCTTCTCCACATCCCTCTATTAAATGCCAGTCTACTATTGAGAGGCGTGAGCTTTCAGTTGCTGTTCCATTGCACAACAGAAGCCATCGGCCCACTGCCTGTTCAGCTGCCTTCGAAGAAAAGGACACTGTACCTTTTCCGGATTGTGAAGTCCACTTCAGGGATGGTGCCATATTGTCCTGGCCTCAGAAGATGCCTTTTGATAAAGCCATAACCACACTTGTTTTGGCAGGAATCGGTAGTCCTTTGTTTCGTGTTCTGTCTGTCCATTTTTTCTGTTGATTTGAGGATACTTTGTTTTCCAGTGGCTAACTTTTGCCACAATGAAAATTAACTCCATATGCAGTTTCTTCAATGCCCATATTTTCTCTGAAGTAGATTGGTACTGCCAGGAGCCGACATGTCTCAAAAAAGAAAAATTTCTAAGTTATTAAAACATTTTAAATGCCATATTCTGTAGATCTCTGAAGGGTTTGAAGATGACCTGTCTAAAATACATCTGCTCAATTTTTAAAACATATCTAATATGACTACAATTTCTATTGTAATGTCTAACTACTAACTTTCATTTCTTTATATCCTAATAGTTGGTAATAATGTAAAGTATTTAAAACTAGTAATTGTCTTTTTCTTTTCTTTTCTTTCTTTCTTTCTTTTTTTTTTTTTTTAAAACAAGAACCTTAAATCTAATCTCCTTTGCTTAGCCTTTTTCCTAACCCTTGACAACTTGTAACCTACCCCCCTAAATAATGAAAATTATCCCAGACCCAAAACCCATTAAAAGAACCAAAAAACCACCCGCCCCACACCACTTCTTTGGCAATGTGGGTGTCATATTCTTAAAATTGCTTCCTGCTGGGTATGGGCGAAGTTATCTTTATCCTGAAAGAAAAATTTAGGTTAATTGTCCAATTCTAGGAAAGGTAACTATATCCTTCATTATTATCCAGTCTGTGTATAAAGCCAAAGTTCAGGGTTTATCTCAAGTCCTTATTCAAGTAGTCTTTGAGACTGGATCATCTCAGCTAGTCATCTCAAAATTGCTCTGAGCACCTTGTAGTTCAAAGCTGATCTGTAGATGATGTTTGTCAGTTTAGTGATATTATTATTGTCCACGTGGAATTGTTGTTGTTGTTGTTGTTGTGGTGGTGGTGGTGGGGCCCCATCTTCTTTCCGGAGTCTTCAGTTGATGTTAGGCCTGGCCGTGATTTCCTGCAGAAAACTGATAAGAGACTCGAACACAAAGACACATATATGCAGCTGATTGGAGCCTTCTTTCTAGAATTAGTTAGTACTCTATCTGACCATTCATATCTTAACAAAGTTTAAAATGTATATATATATTAATCTTGTAGATTTTGATATAAAATTTATACTTTAAGAAAAGTTTAAAGAATCAGAATAGAATCAAAGAGTTGAGATTAGTAATAGAATAGTCCCTTAATTAATTTGGCTTTTGTCCTGTCCCATAGCAGAAAATGGCTCTTTCTGGCATGATACAGGGAGTTTGCATTTTCCTTTTAACAACATGCTTGAGTTTAAAGAAGGAGAGAGCCATTCTCCAACTCCAAAGTCAGCTTTAAATTTTAATTGAACTGGGACTATTAGAAAACCAATAGTGTTAAATCTTTAGAGAAAAGCAGAAACAAACATTTAAGAAGACATAAAATTTTTTAGATAATATATACCCATATGCCATATACTCCCATATACTCTGTTTCCTGGGATAGATGATTTGTCCCTTTTCTTCAGTTGTCTCATTTGTCTTGTGTCCTTCAGATTCCTTAACCTTCATTCTCCTAAAAGACAAAAACAAAAACCTTCCCCCAAGACTAATTTTGGGGATGTTCCTTTTTGGCAAGTTATTATCTGATTAAATGAAAAGACATGTGTTACAGGTACAAGTTAGTTTAAATTGGATGTTCATGCTGATTGATGAACTATCACCTCCTCTAATTAAGAGGTTTTTCTTGTTCAAATCGAACCTTTATCAATTTTGATGGTATCCACAGCTTATCTTTTCCTGTAGAAACAAAAGCAAAACCTCGTCCCCAACGTAATACATACCCTGGCTTCCATTCTGAGGTCAGCACATCCTTAAAGTATATAGGCTGATTTAATTCTGTAGTTTTTTCTATTACCCAATGTCTCTCTGCAGCTGTTGTTCCTTTCTCATTGGCATTCAGAAAATTCAAAGTTAATAGAGCATTATGCAGTCTATTTCTGGGGGTTTTTGTTACTCCTTTCTGTTTATTTAGCATATCCTTTAGAGTTCTGTTTGACCTTTCTATAACTGCTTGACCTGTAGGATTATGTGGTATACCTGTAATATGCTTTATATTGTAATAAGCAAAAAACTGTTTCATTTTAACAGAGACATATGATGGAGCATTGTCAGTTTTGATTTGTGCAGGTATACCCATAATGGCCATAACTTCTAGCAAATGAGTGATTACAGAATCAGCTTTTTCAGAACTCAGAGCAGTTGCCCATTGAAATCCTGAATAAGTATCGATAGTGTGGTGTACATATTTCAGTTTTCCAAATTCTGCAAAGTGAAACACATCCATCTGCCAGATTTCATTTCTCTGAGTACCCTTTGGGTTGCATCCTGCTGGTAATGGCGTTTGATTATAGAAGGAACAAGTAGGACATTTCTTTACTATTTCTTTGGCTTGTTGCCAGGTTATGGAAAAATCCTTTTTTAAACCTTTACTATTGACATGATGTTTTTTATGAAATTCTGAGGCCTCCAGCACATTTCCTACCAATAATTTATCAATCTCATCATTGCCTTGTGCTAGAGGGCCTGGCAGACCAGTATGAGATCGGATGTGAGTTATATATAAAGGATGACTCCTTTTCCTGATTGTATCTTGTAATTGAATAAATAGTGAAGTTAATTCTGAAGCATCAGGGATAAATTCTGCAGTCTCAATATGTAACACCACTCTTTCAGCATACTGAGAGTCAGTTACTATGTTGAGAGGTTCTGAAAAATCCATTAATACCAACAGAATAGCATACAATTCTGATTTTTGCACTGAATTATAAGGACTTTGTACCACTTTACTTAAATTTTCTGATTTGTAACCTGCCTTTCCTTGTTTGTTGGCATCTGTATAAAATGTACGAACTCCAGATATGGGTTTTTGCCGTACAATTCGAGGCAAGATCCAATCAGCTCTCTTTATAAAATCAATTCTGTTGCTTTTGGGATATTTGCTGTTAATTTCTCCCAAAAAATTACTGCAAGCTCTTTGCCAAGGTTCACTTTCTGTCCATAATTTTTCAATGTCCTCCTTAGTTAAAGGTACGACAATTTCTGCTGGGTCTATTCCTGCTAATTGACGAAGTCTCAATTTTCCTTTCCAAATCAAGTCAGAGATTTTTTCCCCATAGGTTTTTAATTTTTTATTTGGTTTATTTGGTAAAAATATCCATTCCAATATAATATCTTCCCTCTGCATTAATATTCCAGTAGGGGAATGCCTAGAAGGTAAAATAACCAAAATGCAATCCAGCTTTGGATCAATACGATCCACGTGCCCTTCATGTACTTTCTTTTCTACCAAGGCCAATTCTTTCTCAGCTTCAGGTGATAATTCTCTTGGACTATTTAAGTCCTTGTCACCTTCTAAGGTTTTGAACAAATTAGTCAGTTCATTATTTTTTACCCCAACAATAGTTCGTAGATGAGAAATATCTCCAAATAATCTTTGAAAGTCATTAAGAGTCTGTAGTCTATCTCTCCTAATTTGCACCTTTTGGGGTCTAATTTTTTGTAGCTCTATTTTATATCCTAAATAATTAATAGAATCTCCTCTTTGTATTTTTTCAGGAGCAATTTGTAATCCCCAGCGAGGCAAAATTTTCTTTACTTCTTCAAACATTCTTTCTAAAGTATCTGCATTTGAGTCAGCTAGTAAAATATCATCCATATAATGATAAATTATAGATTTAGGAAATTTTTTACGTATCACTTCCAATGGCTGTTGTACAAAATATTGACACAGAGTTGGGCTATTTAACATTCCCTGTGGGAGGACCCTCCATTGAAATCTTTTAACCGGTTGAGAATTATTATAAGTAGGCACTGTGAAAGCAAATCTTTCTTTGTCTTTTTCTTGTAAGGGTATTGAAAAGAAACAGTCTTTTAAATCAATAACTATGAGAGGCCATCCTTTTGGTAACAGAGTAGGCAAAGGAATTCCAGATTGTAGAGAGCCCATTGGCTGAATTACTTTGTTAATTGCTCTAAGGTCTGTTACCATTCTCCATTTACCAGATTTCTTTTTAATAACAAATACAGGAGAATTCCAAGGGCTGGTTGATTGTTCAATATGCTGAGCATTTAGCTGTTCTTCTACCAGCTCTTCTAAAGCCTGGAGTTTCTCTGTTGTTAAAGGCCATTGCTGAACCCATACAGGCTTGTCTGTTAACCATTTTAAAGGTAGAGCTGTTGGTATTTTTGGAGGATTATCAGTTGTTGTGCCCTGTTCTTGTATAATATGGATGGCTGGTGACCACTCAAAATAATGCCTTCTAATATTTCTCTCAGAAACATGTGCTAGTTTATGATTTGTTTCTGAGATTGGAGGGATTTTAATCTGAGTATTCCATTGTTGCAACAAGTCTCGACCCCACAGGTTCATAGCTATGTTAGCGACATATGGTTTTAATTTTCCTCTCTGTCCTTCTGGACCTATACATTCCAGCCATCTTGCACTCTGTTTCACTCCAGATAATGTCCCAATTCCTAACAGTTGAATGTTTACCTCCTGAAGAGGCCAAGCTGGATGCCAAAATTCTGGTGCAATTATGGTAATGTCCGCACCTGTGTCTACCAGACCAGACAACAAAACACCATTTATTTTTATCGTTAATTTTGGTCTCTGTTCATTAATAGAAGTTTGCCAAAAAATTTTCTTTATGTTTTCTCCTGAATTTTCTATTCTCTCTTTTTCATCATCCTGACCAGCATGATTTCCAATAGTCATTTGGTTATTTAATCGCTCAGAGCAGGGATTTCCTCTACAGCTGCAGGTAAGGTTTGAACTGGTTTTGCTATGGGGGCCTGCATGAGGCCCCTCCGGGAGTTTCCCGAAAACTGAGGCAAAGGATTACCCTGTCTGTCCTTTGTTGATCTACATTCGTTGGTCCAGTGTTTTCCCTTACCACACCTTCTGCATACTCCAGAAGGAAGGGGCATTCTGTTGCCATTGTTCCTTGAAGAAACATTGCTTCTAGGAATGACCTGTTTACAGTCCCTTTTAAAATGTCCTTGCTTTCCACACCCAAAACATCTAACACTCCTCAAACCTTTTGAAATTACTTCTCCTACCCACGTATCATGCTCATCAACCTCAACATTAATTGTTTCTCTAATCCAATCTTCCAAAGGTGCAGATCTTGCCCTTAACGGCCTGATTATTCTTTTGCATGCTGCATTCGCATTCTCAAATGCCAAAGCTTCAATTATTGCCTTACTAGCTTCTGATCCTGAGACCATTCTGTTTACTGCTGAAGCCAGTCTTTCTAAAAAATCTGTGAAAGATTCTTTTGGGCCTTGCATAACCTTTGTGAATGACTCAGGTTTTTTTCCTGGTTCATCAACTCTGTCCCATGCATTCAAGGCTGCCATTCGACATAAAATTACGGTTTGAACATCATATAAACATTGTGTTTGTATTGAAGCATATTGGCCTTCTCCAATAAGCTGATCCTGACAAACTTGTATTCCTTTAGCCCTCCATTGTGTTTCTACGTTTCTAGCTTCATCCTTAAACCACGTTAGAAATTGAATTCTCTGGCTGGGTTCCAGAACAGCTTGTGCAAGGTCCCGCCAGTCCTGTGGTATAATCCTATTATATGTTGACCAAGAGTTTAACATTTGCTTTACATATGGGGAATGCATGCCATAAGATACTATTGCCTCCTTAAACCTTTTAAAATCCATCAGTTCAATTGGAGCCCAGATATTTTGTGTAGCCATTTGATCAGGCATCTGCTGTACGGTTACAGGATAAATTAAGGATGACTGTGTGAAAACAGGCTTTCTTTCTGTAACCTTATGATCCAAACTTGAACCAACTTCACTGTTAAAATTAACAGGTTTTTCTAAAGCTGTTATCCTGGCACTTAAATCGACTATCTTTTTAAATAGTAAAATGAGAATAAGCATGGTGATTAACTGCATAATTCCCATAATACTAATCTTTTCATATAGTTGTTCCATTGTCAGACTGCCTAAAATTTCAAACAAAACCCAATTTTCTTCCAATGTACACAGGAAACCCATTTTTTTAAATGTGGAAAAAATTTGTCTTTTAAATAGTTTCCTTTATGACTTACCAAATCTGCGTAGAACAGTAGAAAATCCGAGCGAATTTCAAAACAGCCACCTAGAGTCCTAGGTGTAAATCCAGAGAGAGAGAGAGAGAGAGAGAGAGAGAGAGAGAGAGAGAGAGAGAAACAGAGAGAGAGAAAGCAAGAGAGAAAGCGAAAGCGAAAGTGAAAGTGAAAGTGAAAGCGAAGGGGTAGCCGGCTAAAGCTTAAAGCCAGCCACTTGTTCCCTCTTGAGCCGAGTCAAGGCTTGGCTTTACAGGCAGGGGCCCTGTTTAGCAGGGCAGGCCTGAGCTGTTTGTAGCACTGGCTTTAAGCAAGCAGCTCACAGTCCAGCCTGAGCCCAAGCAGACCTGGGCCGGGGCTAGGGAGCTGGCTGCTCCGGCTAGGGAGCCGGCCCCAAGCAGATTTTAATGGATTCTTGTCACGTTGGGCGCCAGATGTAGATGTAACCAATCGTCTTATTAAAATAAGAAACACAGAGCCAAGGTAAAAGAGAAAAGCCGAGAGGTCAGAGCTCAGAGATAAAATCTTACCTCCTGCAGTGCTCCTAGCTTCCCCGAGAGAGGGAGGTACTTCCTGTGTCCCTGTTTAAATAATCTTTCTGTTCTGCCTTCTCATTGGTTGTAAACCCAACCACATGACTGCCTCATCACTGCCTGTAAGTACCGCCCTCCAGGTCTTAAAGGCGTATGTCTCCAATACTGGCTGTATCCCTGAACACACAGAAATCTACCTAGCTCTTCTAATCACCACGCTCTTACTATGGCTCTAATAGCTCTGACCCCAGGGCAACTTTATTTATTAACATAAAATTAAAATCACATTTCAGTACAAATAAAATATCACCACAACTTGGTCAAACTTAAAGATCTGTATAGCAGGATGTAGGTGGTGTTTTGTTCTTGTCAAGAAACAAGAGACACCACGATGTCTGGTTGTTTCTTTCTCTTGACTGCTAGTGTCAAAGCTTGTCTCCACTTACTAAAAAAGGAGGTACCTAACTATGACACTCTACTCACCGTACTTCGGGTTCATTCATTAGGTAGAATATTAGCATAAATACAATCTCTCACGTGCTGTTTAGTTACTCAGTGGTGGAGCTCGCATAGAATCGTGGGAAGAAGAGGGGAAGGGACTTGATCACTTTACTTTGTCTCCCCATATTCAGAATCTTGACTTGATTTAACCAGCATCTCTCAGTAACAACCAGGTCTTATTTTTGTTGGTGTTTTCTGTATCTCTCGGGTGGAGGTTGGGGTGGTTGTTTTTTAATTCATCAAAAATTCACAGATTTATCAAATTTCATGCATTTTTGCCAACCTGGTCATTTCTACCTGTAAGGGTCTTCAAGTTGGCCCCTGAATCCTTTTGATAACACTTTCTAGTCTTGGAATGCTCCCCTTCTCTTCTGTGTGACAAGATATTCTCGGCTCAGCTTGTGTATTACATTTCCTCACCCATGTCTGTATTCAGCCATTTCTCCAAAGGTCATTGTTTCTTTTAGTGAAAACTATATTTGAAGATGATAATCTGGATGTTATGGTACTTACTGACAGTAGGTTGATATAATGGAAAAAAATGAATTCTATAAATACATTCTTCAATATTTTCAGTTGGAAATACACACACACACACAAGAAAGGAAGAGACAGACATACACACACACACACATACACACACACACAGAATACTCTATTGTTTATATTGCTTAAAAAATGCCTTTTCTGTTTTCTGAACTTACTTTCAGGAAAGAAATAATAATATGAAGCATTTCTGATTTGTTTCATTAAACTCTCCATGTAGACAAAAAATACCATTCTTAGAGAAGTTAATATTTTATAATAAAAAAATCAGAACAGACCTTGGAAAAACTACATAACTTCCTCTAAATCTAATTTTCTGGTCTGAGAATATCTTCCTCACAGCGCTGTTAATAACAAAGCCATCACCTACCCAGTATTTACTTGAAGCTAGATACTCTATAGGCACTTCCCCCACTTAATCGTTATGGAAACATTTTCCAATAAGTGGTATTTGCTTCATTTTGTAAATGAGCACCGTTTTTCAAGGTGACACCGCCTGGTAAGTGGCAGCCGGTGTTTTCACAGAGGTCTCTGACTCCGTGCTTTTAACCTAGATTTTAAAGTGTCAGGCAAGTAAGAGAAAGGATGCGCGGTGCAGAGTACCTGACAGTTGTATTCAGTGGAAAACAAATGACATTAACAGAAGTAGCCTTGGTGGGTATCCACTCGGCATTTGAGATGGGAGATAGGCTGGGAAGTGGAGGCATGCCAGCCGGCTCCCTGCGTTACCAGGCATCTGGCCCATTGACACTTTCTCCTGTTAATTTCCCATGTCGGGGATAACCTATGTGTCCACCATGACAGCTGCTCTTATGTTGGAGCTCAAGGTCAGCCCTCAAGAGTTCAGGCTGGCACCTTCTGTCATGGGGTCTTTTGAATACACTCAGCAAGTGGCAGACGTCCAGAGGCGAGCCTGCTTTGGCCTCTTCCTCCGGTATCATGTGTCATTAGCAGCGACATAGCTCCTTGTTCAAAGTAAAATTCACGAAACTGACAGATTCATCTGCCTAATGTCGGGAGGCATCAGAGCCAATTACAGGATAGTTCCAGAAGGCAAATAGGGGCACTTTTCACAAAATGGGATGAAGAAAAGGGAAATCGTCTTGTCATTAAAAAGGACAAATACATTTTCCTCTCAGC